>NC_138245.1:4549543-5149543 GCF_964197995.2 Scardinius erythrophthalmus
TAGTGCCGAATGCTTAAGCTAGCATCACTATTACTGTAGCTCATACTTAGAATTAGGGATTTGAGCAAACCCCTGATGGTATTAAACTTAAGTGTAACCTGTCGTCCCGCACCGTGTTGCCTCAGATCCTGCAGGATTATTGAGGAGAAGCACAATGTTACTTGTATTAGCGTTTAGGCTTGAAATGGGCGAAAAATCCTAGAATGCATGACCAAAAAAAAAAAATACAGAAGAAAAAGGCATTATTTTTTATTATGCAGCAATGTTTTAATGTTTCAGTAATGTGAACTAGTCACATGTTTAGACATACCTTCTTGGTTCTCAATGTTTGTGACTCGAGAGCCCTGCACTGTCCAACACAAACAAACAAACAATAAATAAATAGATAACAGCAACTGTAAATTACTTTACACACAGAACAGAAGTTTCAAGACTTTCAAGAGGGCCACAGGGTGACTTAAAATTATTATTATTATTATTAAAAGCATTTGGTGATTCCAGAAGTCTCAAATCTTCCAAAGGGGGCCACGGGGTAACTTTAAATTATTATTATTATTATTATTATTAAAAGCAAAAAACATACATGCATTGTAAATAAAAACAATAGTTGAGGGTAAAAATAAATAAGAATTCAATCTTGATGTTGCAATTTATATCTTATTTGTTTTTTTAGCATTTTAATTAAGTGTCACTAATGATATTAATATTAGTAACTCTTAATATTATTAATATTAATACTGATATTAAAATCATTATTAATAGAGTGGTTCTCAAACAGGGGGCCTCAGCAAACTTCCAAGGGGTCACGGAATGACTTAAAATGATTATTTATTTGTATTTAAGTCATTCTAACTCTTTCCCAGCCATTGACGGAAATTCCCGGCTTTCCATGTTTTCACAGTTATACGGTAGGGGGGCTACTGCACGTCTTCTGAAAGAGTGCAGAATCTCTTGATCAAAACACATGCAAAGAAAATGCAGAAACATGCAATATCATATGTAATCATATGCTTATGCAAAACATCGCGATCATCAATATTAAACAGCATATAAATCAAAACTACCTAATGTTACAGAATGAAACGTCGACCCAGGACGAGCTCTGTGACTGTGAAGCTTTGGGGGTGTTGATGGACTCGATCTACTCCATCTGTGTTTTGATCACCGTTCTGAATCCGATCCTGATGTAGTCTTTGATTAAAAACACGATTCTCTCAGCTTTTTGCTCAAAATGTTGCTTTTGTTTAAAAGCAGAGCGTCTGTTCTTTCTTTTGATATATTGCACAACAAAAAAAATTGGGGGCCATGAAAAATTGTAAAAAATGATCAAAAATGTTGTGAGAGTTAAGGGTTTTATTAAAAGATATAAACATTATTACATATTATCACCCCCTTCTAGGGTTAAAGTTGTATTTATGTAATTCTACAGTATTTAGGGACCAGAATACCAGAGACTTTGGAGTCGTGTGGGCTTTTTTTTTTTTACTTGGACCAATAAGTAACCACTCATAACTGCATCACAACATACTAACAACCACTCTAGCACTCAGTGTAGTTGTGTTTTTGAAGATGTGACATTTCTGTCTATGCTGGTCGTCATATGGAAATTAATTTTGATGATTTTCATGTGCCGATAATGAACTTTTATGCCCACTCCTTTTTATTTAGAACTTTAAATAAGATGCTACTCTCATTTCTGTTGACATGCTTTTACATGAATAATCTCACCTGTTAAAGTGCACGTCAGTCTCGGTAAATAAGCTAGTGTGATCTTAATTATTCTTCTCCTCTTGATGCTGATTGGTCCCCAGTGGGTGGGTCTGACTTGATTAGATTGGAATCCTGACAGCCTCTCAGTCTTTGCTTGGGTTGGCACAGAATAACAAATCCGGACAGCAGACGCAAGACATTCATGCAGGCCAATATTAATAAAGCTTCATCAACATTCAAATCAGTGTTGGTGTCAGTGAATCAAAGCGTCCTTCCAGTTGGTCACGCACTCATTAATATGCTTCTCATTTAAAGTGTGTCTGAAGTTTCTGGACTTCTAGTTTGACTGAATCTTTATTTTAATGTAGCGAATTAATTCTTGACACTTTATTAACATTTCAGCCAATCAGATGCTTATCCGAGGGACCGCCAGTGGTTCATATTGTTATTCTTTTGACTCTTAGACTTCTTAGACTCAGCACTGACTTCATTAAACATCGTCGCACGTATATATGCAATTGGAAGATGATTAGCGGGGCTAACCCTGATCACCGGGGCCATGATCTCGTCACATGAATTAGTTCCTGTTCAGAATGAGAAAGCTCCTAAACCCTTGTGGCCATTCTATTTTTTCCGCAGTTGTACCAGATCTTGCTCTGATAAAGTCGAGTCGAGAAAACCCTGTGAGATTTAGTAATATAAAGTTTGATATAGAATTAATGAAATGTTCTGCACTGACATGATTAATGAGTTAGTTACTTGTTAGTCTCATGATAAATCATATAATATTTAAGTCTTTTGCCCATACTCTCATGTATTTTAATTTTAACAGTTATCCCAGTGCAGTGTCTTGCCCCAAAGGCGTCCATTATAAATGCATTGCTGTAAAAGCTGTTTTTGATGAACATTCTGGATGTCCGTAATGATCAACTGTAGCTCACAGATACTGTCAGTAGAGCTTAATACTCTGTCCTAACCTGGTTTTAGACTTTCACCACTTCCAAAACACCAATTTAACTCCTCATTATATCCATTTTAATCACTCAATAATTTAAAAAGTCTTCCTGTTGATGAAAGAAACCTATTTGTTTATATATCATTCATATTTTATTATCCTAACATCCGCAATCATCCACGTTCACATACTGTAATAGCACTTAGAATAATGTGTGAGTGATGATTGCAGCGTGCGGCTTTTGAATCTCATGTACTTGTATATTGTCTCTGTGAATAGTGGGAGTCATTTAGCCTAGAGCACTATAGTGCAATTTCAATAGGAGATGCTGCATGAATGAAACGTGTATTGATAATACGTCTCACTAAAACGCTGGCTGCTTTTATTAGAGTCATGTTTTATTTCCTTGGTAGTCACAATAAAAACAGTTTAGATCAAACAGCCGAGTGAACTGAGACATGAAGCATCCCATTACGACAACACGAGCTGTGGGAATACATCACTGTGAGGCTTGTAAACGTGGATCAGAGCTTAGGTTTGGAGTGGGCTCTTGCTGTCAACATTGAGTTTTATTCCAGTAACCCCACCCAATGAACTCTGCATAACCCTCCTGCTAACTCCTCCCCTTTTGCTCTAGCCCCACCCCCTTCTCCTGCCTGCTCCCTGGAAGGCTCCTCCCCTTCCCCCTCCCTCTCTGTCTTCTACTGACTCTTCCCACCTTCCCCTAACCCAACTGCTGTTCTGCCCTATAGGTCGGATGACAGCGACTCCTCTCTCTCGGAGGTGTTCAGGTAGAGATCTCTGTCTGTCATTCTGTTCCCTGTTGTCTGGTTGTCCCGCCTGGTCACACCCCCACCAGGTGTGGTCACGGCGTGAGCATGCATGTACCCTTTCCATTTGCGTCCTGTGCTGTGAGCTCTGTAAGAGTTGAATGAACCTTATGGATGGACTTGATTGAATAGCTTTAACGATCTTGAAGGTTCAAAGGAAGGAAAAAAACGTTTCAAAATCGTGTACTAAATGTACTTGCTTAAATGTCAGCTTTTGACACAAAATCATTGGATTGATTGCTTCCTGGCGATCTGTTGGGAAGGCCCTGTTACAAACCCTATTTGAATCTCGCAACAGCTCTGGACTGGGATCAAAAGGTGGCATCCCACTAGCCAACTGAACTGCCTTTATTTTTCTCTGATTTCCCTGAAAAATTGTCAAAATAACTAGATCTGACAGAGTACAGCCTCACTGGTTGCTGCCAAGGCCGTGAGAGGCTGCCTCACCAACCGGTCAATTCTTTCAAGCCGTCCAGAAGTTGTTTGAGTCAGCAGGGCCATTAACTCAGGGTTAACACCCACTGGCTGAGAGATGCCCTGTTTCGTGATTCTTCAACAACTATGCAAATAAGGCTTACTAAAAAAAAATTGTCTGGAAAATTGGCTAGAGAGATGCCGGCCGAATTTGTTAACATGTCCAGCAAGTTTTACATCTTTTGGTCCTTTGAACCACCACTGATCTAATTTTATTTTTGGCAAAAACTTTGTTTCTTCTGGTCTCTGTTGTAAAGGCTGCAAAAGAAAATTGGTTCACACAAACCCCACAGGTTCAATTTAGTATGTTACTCAATATTCTTTTCTTATCCAATACAGCGACACT
The DNA here is from genome assembly GCF_964197995.2 of Scardinius erythrophthalmus. Classification (NCBI taxonomy): domain Eukaryota; kingdom Metazoa; phylum Chordata; class Actinopteri; order Cypriniformes; family Leuciscidae; genus Scardinius; species Scardinius erythrophthalmus. The sequence continues at coordinate 4,553,859 of NC_138245.1, forward strand.
GTGATTTCTCAGCACCCCATTATCCTGACAGCACAATCGCATTTTTCTTGTTTCCTTCGAGTTGTTCTCGTTATCCCATTAGAAGTTAATGACTCCATGATGGAACATGGAGTGCTTGGAACAACTCGGCCCCAAATTTCTTCTGAGAGGCAAATCTATTTAAGGAGAGAATCGCAGACAGCTGGCTTAACTTGTTCACCAAGTGAGTCAGTGGTGATAAACTATTCCAGAATGAAACAAAACAGCATGATGATGATGAATTTCACGCTATGATGTCTTATTATTTCAGCTAAATTGTCATAGCTAGGGCCAGTGTAACTGTGCACTTTGGATTAGTGTTTTTAGTCTGTGTGTGTGTGTTTTTTAAGATCAACAGCCTCTTTGATCGGCGTGAAGCTGAATGAGTCGGTAGGGAAGGCTTTTATTCTTTGAACTGCAGCAGTCTGCTCTAAATCCTGCTATGGCAATGTTCAGATAAGGTTCATTCATAACAACCCCCCTCTTCGTTTATCCATGAAAAGCACAGAACCTCCATATCCTGTCCTCCTCATGCTCGTCTTCTCTACCGAGGAGACTTGGATAGGAGGCAACAGGACAACAGCCCCCACCACCACCCCTCCCCCTTCACACCATGTATTTCTCAGAGCATCTGATTTCTTTGCTTTCAACCCAGCGGAAGGGTCCAAAACCACGAGCTCACTCCTCATTGGTTATGTGCTGCATGATGGTTTAGTTTTTAGATCATCATTCCTTAAAGTTTGCTGTTGTAATGTTTTGGTTTTTGCACTCATGTGACAAGGAGTGTTTCCTTTTTCATGCGTTTTTAGTATCGCAGGGCTTGCATGTTTAGTTTCTTGCTGTGTGTGCATAGGCTGATTTTTGGTTTATGGCTGTAATGTTTAAAGCACAGCATGGCACTACACCTGTATTGAGTTTGTTTGATTGACACTCAGTAAGAAATAAAATGTCCTTATTCACTCTAAACTCTAATTCCTCACTTATCGACTCAAATGAGCAAAAAATTAAGCTGCATGGTGTGGAGAAATTGCTTAGTGCTCATTACTGGAGCTTGCTAAGACAATCAGCACCATTACCCAACTCTCAACTGTGAACTGTTTTGCCTGGTGGGCAATAAAAGACAACAAAAAATCTCTGAAGGAAGGAGACTGAGCCTTACCTAGAGACGATGAGGTGTCTTAATTTGACATGGTTAGCAAACACATTGAACACCCTAACATCAAGGCGATGAGTTTTGCATGGGCAAACACCACTTATATTTTCTTCAGATGGAAAAAAATCTAGTTGCATATACAATTAAAAAATGTTAATGAAATGTAAACACTGCTTAAGTTGAATGCTGTATCACAAAGACATAAGTTACTAATGTTTTAAACCCCTCACACAATGTTCGTCTGGAACCCGATCACCGCCAGTTCCTGTTTGCCGGACATCCCTGGAGTTTTTTCCACTTTAGAGAGCACAAATGTGCCAACAGCAGCCTCTTGCGTTTCATCTGTCCTCAGAGAGTCGGGATGTCCCAGTTTCCTCTTTAATCAGCCATCCTCTTGTCACCTCTGTTCGACTGCGCCTGCACAGAGGCTTTGACGGCTCCACCATCATTAGGACTTCACAGGCGCTGAGCCGGACAGAGGCTGATCTCAGCCCACAGGAGACCAATTTCCCTTCATCCCAAACTCCAGCTTCATTTCCGTCTCGCTCGGTCGACAGGAAAGAGCGTTCTGAGTCTGGGCTGGTTGGGAACGCTGTCAGCCTGAAGGGAAAGAGCCTCATTATATTTTTAGGGAAGGGGAGGCTTGTTTAGCCATGCCAGGTTGTATGTGGGCTAATTGGCAGCCACAACTGGAGTTGCAATATTTTCTCGGCAGCAAAAACTGACACCAAAAAGAAAGGTGATTTTTGAAGAGCAATTCCTACTTTTGATTTTGTTTTTCTTCTGACAGATTACTTCCACCTGTTTACTCTGAGAAATGACTTGTCAACTTTCCAGGAGGGGTCAGCACTGAGCTGAAAACACCCCCACTGTTATGACTGACATAATGCATCCTCCGCTCTGCACAAGGGGGAACATGGGAAAATAAGACCGAAATAAGACAAGAGATGAGAGATCAACCCCAAAGTCATTTTTACTTGTCTTGGTCCCTCAAGTATATGTCCTTGAGACTTTACATTTTATTTTTGTTTCCTGAAGTTCTAGATCAGTTTTATAGACGAATCCTCTCCTCCGTCTAAGCAACATGTGTGTTTAGAACATATCTCTTGTGATAGAAACCCTCATTTAGCCCTTGCCAGTGGTCCATCATAAATCTCACCAGAAATTTGGCTTGCCAGCTGTCAGTAAACATTACATCCATTTGCAGTTGGCTCTGTGGTGCTGTTAACGATGGATGTGGAGATTGCAGTTTTCAATTGCACACCAGCTTGCCTGTGCTATTGTTGGGGGAAAACAGAAAAAGCCAGTGGATTCAGTCCAAGACGAAACATTGTCCGCTCCTCGATGTGATGTGAGCGACTATGACAGGTGTTGTGTGATGGTTCTGCCAAGTCCGTCAGCCATTAGACAGACCACAAAATGGTGACATCATAACACGAGTCCCAACATGGTTGAGAGCAACTCTTCCTGCCTCTCCTTTATCTGGCTGCAGTCTCAATGATTGACAGGTTGTAAAACTGATGGGCAGTTTGACGGTGTTCATACTGGTGAGGAAGAGATCTGAAGTGTCTTTTGGGAGCTGCTGGGAAACTCTGTGGTCCATAATTGGGACCATCTCAGGCTGTCAAGAGGAAGAAGTGCTGCCTGTCTCCAGCAAAGAGTCTTTTAAACAATTTATGTGGATATAAATAAGTTTAAAAAGCCCTGTGTTGCTCTGCATCCTCAGACATGGTGGGATCCTTTTCATCCCTGCCTGAGTGCAAGAGTTTCAGGAGATCATTTGCAAATTCACGTGCACAAGCACCATGCACAAGTTATATTTACTTCCTGCTCTTGTGCATATCGACTGGATAATGGACTAGGCCAATAGGGGAAGTGGCATCAAAAGCCTCAAGATATGCAATTAAGGAAATTAACACCAGGGCCCTTTCTGCATATGACCCAATGGCCAGCGAACACAGTGGTACATACAGTAGAGTGCATGTTTGAAATGAGGGCCCGCAAAATGCAGGATACAGATTTGCAATTAGGGACTGCAGTGGTGGGGGCAGTGGGCTCCAAAGACTTGTGCCCATGTGCCTTTTGGGACCCTGACGTGTTCCGACCCTCCAAAATGTCAGAGATATCCGAGTTATAGTAAATAATATGCTACTTTTGGAATGCTGCTACTACTACTACTACTACTACTACTACTACTACTACTATATGCTGCTATACTACTATGGAAAACCGTGCAGAGCTGCTTAACATCGGCATCAGTCCCATACTTTGGGGTCTAGAGATAAACATTATACCTTCACTTGCAACACAACAGAGCCGATCATGCTTCTGCAAAGCATATGGACATTGAAGATGTCTTAAAATAGATCCACTTTCTGTGCCACCCTGCAAACTCAGCAGTGACCAAATGAGCCACTTTGAAATGCGGATTTAGGCTTTTGAACCAAAGTCCACAACTCACAGAGGACTTGGCTGCAGTTTGCATCAGTCAAGCAGGCTTCCCTTTCAAGTGTGCATTCGGCTTTGCTGTCGGTGTGACATCGACGTCACGTGTATCGGCTCCCCTGCTGTTTGGCACTGGTACACTATTATAGGACATTATTAACACCTGCTCGATATATGGAGTCTGTTATATTGTTTTCACTGATGTCCGTCTGCCTGGCTGATGGCCATATGCTGGGTGACCCGTGGAGCCTGAGTGGCGGACTGGACGAGAGTGCTGTTAAACACAGCTGGAGTCTGATAAATCAAATGAAATATCAGCACGTTGACAATGAACTCCACGGAGAGCAACCGAAGGGTGAAGGTCTGAAGTGTGCAGGGTTCATCCACCGGATCTCACAAAACAATCAAGTCTGCCTAGGACCCCAAAGCAGGCTGAAAGAACATTTGATGAGTACTCTATTCAGTGCCTGATAAAAGATTAATCAAAATTGCTTTATGATGCATGTTGTTTAATACTTTATTTTTTAAGATTGTGTTACATATAGTGACAAATAGACTAATCTTTGCATTTTTCAGCTTAACAGCTTAATGTACTTGTTTAGCATACTGTTAACATAGCATACTAGCTTAGCCCATACCCTAAGTCTCTTACCCTACATATAAACACAGCAATCTTTACAGCTTTAAATCATCCATTACCATTTGTGGTCCTAGGCGGACTCTGGTAGTGATACTATATTGGCTCCACAAACCTCACAGTAATTAGGTTAATGTATCGGGATTCATCATATCGGGAGACCTTCTTCCTATTTGTATCTTTTCTTTCTTTCTGTTCTCCCTATCTCACTCTTCTTTCTCACATCCACACACAAAAAAGGCTTTTGTTCATCCATGTGGAACAGATGGCACACTTTGTATTTGAACACAAACAAGCTTTGTTGCATCCTTTCCACCCACTCACTTTGAGACTAACCTCACAGTCTTCCTCACTTCAGTACAGTGAAATGCTACGTGTCTTTGTGCAGGGGTGTGATCACTCCCACAGGTGGGCTGAAGGGGGGCAGGACGGCTCCTCTACAGTGCGTGGCAATGGCCGAGGGACACACCAAACCTGTGCTCTGCCTGGATGCCACTGACGAGCTGCTTTTCACCGGCTCCAAAGGTACAGTGTGCACCATTAAGGTTCATTCTCACAGTTATTTCTCTCTGAACCTTTGACATGAAAACATAAACACCCATTAGCATAAACATTTGATCCAATTCGAAATACATTTTCTCTTTGCTTCGAGGTCAAAGTTTCAGCATGCTTTGAGCTATTCAACATCCCATTGCTTTAAAGAAGGCTAACCGTGGGTAGCTTGATCTTTTGAATCTATAGTTATTACTCACAATGCTGCAATTATTTTTAAGCATGTAATATTCCTCTAATGGGGGTTATTTTCTGGAAAACAGGTCATATTGCTTACGGTTCAGGTCATTTGTATGGGCTTCGTTAAATATAGAGCCTTTAAAGGAGTGAGCAAAGTTGAGCATAAAGGCCCCGATGTACTTCAAGTGAAATCGAAGAACGAACTGATGTGCCTTCATTTCGAACCAAATCAGGCCAAAACGAACTTCGTTTGAAGTTTGTTTTGGGAGTTCGAAACAGCTCGCCAAAGCAAACTTTCCGGAAAAGTTTGCTTTGGCTGGTAAACACCTTTGTTTTACCATTGGTCCGTGGCAATTACGTAATAGGTAGGTGTGCGCGGAGGCTCCGCCTTCTTTCACGTGAAAATCTTTTCCAGTTCATTTCTCCTCACGAGTCCGTTGCGGTCAAACGTCCGCCAGTGAAAACGTGAACACACTGGAGGAGCTGCTTTATAGTAGAAAATTAAGCTGTACTTCTGATGAAATGAGACACTGACACTGTTTTTCATGTTTAATACGGTAAAGCTGCTTGATTTTAAGCAATCTATTGTATAAAGTGCTATATATATAAACGGGACGTGACTATACTGAATTGCTGAGCTCGTGCAAACATATTCAGGTTGCTATGATCAGAACCTAGCTTGGTTAGTTGATTACCTAATAAATAGTCCATAAATATTGTCGTCAGTTTGTATTGCGTTAACACTTTCTCTGACAAGTGGATGCAGTGAGACCTGCTTTCCTGTTTGTTCATGTGACGTTCAGCATAAAGCCAATGTTTAACCTTCTGCCAGTGGTGCTGTGTGCCTAAAGCCCAAAATATACTTTTTAGAATTTTGTCAATATGAAAGTCGTCCTCAGCATAGAAAGCATGCTCTGTACAAACACAGCCTGATTTTTCTAACCTCACATATTCTGTATGGTCACCTTGCGCATGTGGCTTTACTAGTTTGCACCAAGTAATTGGCCCACATGCAAAACTGCCCCGGGCCATTGTTTCACAGTCGAAAAATAAAACGAGTTGGCACAACAACAAACTACTTAAGGATGCAACCAGAGACTCCCACACTGATGAGCGCTTGCGTGAGGGGATTAAGGGACACCCACAACTATAAACTACAAAGACATATTTATCACTCGCACAGTAACTTCTGGAGAGAAATAGCACTTTCTAGTGTGCGTGTGTGTCAACCGCCTGTGCTTGCGCATGATATTAAATATATTATACAGTTCTTTTTAATGTGCTGAGTGTTCGCATCAAAATGGAAGTACACTTAGGACTTAAGGAGGCAGACGCCTGCCGTAGTGCATCGTAAACGAGATGATTAGTAAAAAAACAATGTTTTTTCAGATCGAACCTGCAAGATGTGGAATCTGGTGACCGGACAGGAAATCGTGACCCTGAGAGGACATCCTAACAACGTAGTGTCTGTCAAATACTGCAGCAACTCCAGCCTGGTCTTCACCGTTTCCACATCGTATATCAAAGTATGGGACATTCGTGATTCTGTCAAGTGTGTCCGAACATTCACGTGAGTATCTTTTCAGTGTCTGAAATTGGCAACTAGCTGTAGCATCTGAATGCACTTGGCGTAAAGTTTAGAACGAAAGTGTAAACTTTGTCCGTCCATCATTAGGTCGTCGGGTCAGGTGGTCTCAGGTGATGCCTGTGCTGGTACAACCACCCGCACCATCACTACAGCCCAGGGCGAGTATCAGATCAACCAGATCGCCCTCAATCCCACCGGATCGGTGCTCTATGCTTCTGCAGGCAACACTGTCCGCACATGGGACCTCAACAGGTGCATAGTTTATTCCTAAGCCAAGTACAGGCAGAAGTAGTATTAGCATTTATTGATGTCCATTTATTGATGAATTCAAAAACCCACCAGGCAAGTGTGCTGTACAGAGTTCATCACCATGTGCATATTCTGTTCTCAAAACACGTCAGTGTTTTATAATAAATGTTGTGGTACAGTTGGCTGATTTGAAGATTTTGTGTGCAGAATGCAGGCCACTGGGAAGCTGACAGGACACATTGGGTCAGTCATGTGTCTTACAGTGGGTTATTCTGGAGGAGGCAAGGATCAGGTGATCACTGGATCCAAAGACCATTACGTGAAGGTCCGTTTAACCATTTTAGTTGATTTCCCTTTTATTTATGTCTGTTTTTCATATAGACTTCTTCTACAGCCGTGGCCAAAAGTATTGGCAGTGACATCAGTTTTGTGTTTCGCAAAGTTTGCAGCTTCAGTATTTGAAGATTATTTTTTCACATGTTTCTATGATATACTATGAAAACAAGACTTTTATTGGCAAAGACATTCGATATATGCTTAGAGTCCAGGTTTACAGTGTTTACTCTTCTTCATAACCTCTGCAATTTGCTCTGGCATGCTGGATATCAGGTCAAATCCTGACTGATGGCGATCCCTTCGCCTTATTAGTGCTCGGAGTTCACAATTTGTGGGCTTCTACTTGTCCACTCTCTGCTTTTTAGGACTGACATCAGGCTCTCTTATGGGATTAAGATTCCTGGTCTGGATCCAAAATTTCACTGTAATGATCTCTGAGCCACTTCATTATCACTCTTGCTTTGGGGCATGGTGCTCCATCATGCTGGAAAATATACGCATCACTACCAAATTGCTCCTGGATCATTGGGAGAAGTTGCTCTTGCAGGACGTTTTGAAACCATGCTTTATTCCTGGCAGTGTTTTTGGGCAGAATTGTGAGAGAGCCCACTCTCTTGGGTCTCAGGATGCTTCACTGTCGGCATGACACAGGACTCATGGTTGCGTTCACCTCTTCTTCTCCGGACAATCAATTTTCCAGATGTCCCCAACAGTCGGAAGGGTGCTTCATCAGAGAAAATTACTTTGCACCAGTCTTCTCCTGTCCAGTCCTTGTACTTCCTGCTGAATTTCAGTCTGTTCTTGATGTTTTTCTTGGAAAGAATTGGCTTCTTTGCTGCTGTTCCTGACACCAGGCCGTTTTCCAAAAGTCTTTGCCTGCCTGTGTGTGCAGATGCGCTCGTCACACCTGCTGCCAGTGTTGAGAAAGCTCTGCACTGGCGATGACATCATTCTGTATCTGACAGAATAAGGTCTGTGGTAAACATAAGTTAGCGATACTTGAACATCTCACACATCTTTATAACGTATGTTTTTTACTTATTAGAAACATACGTTGTAAAAAAAACATTATGTCTGTTATGTATTTTTTTAAACAGAACAGCTTCACACTTTCCATATGGGTGTGTGTAATTGACGTTGTGGAGCAAAACGTTAAAGTATCGTCAAGTTATGTTTACCACAGACAGATTTCGCTCATAAATTGAAAAACCCATAAGAAAATCTAATAACATTGACAGCCAATCAGAATCCATCCTGCTTCAATCAGCTTCAGCATTTAAAGCTGCAGATGACAAGCTCCCACTTAATAATAAACAGAACGAGATCGTTCGTTGGTGTGGACGCTAATATAGTTACCGTAATAATAATTATCTTATAGTTGTCATTCTTAGTGTGAATGGACCGTAACAAGAAAGTTGAGTTCTGGAACTTTCAGTATGTTTTTGTTTTTTTAGCACTATGTCGAAAAGATGAAGGAAAATTTCATTTCTCAATTCATGACTCCTTTAATGCAGATATTTGACATTGCGGAGGGAGCCCAGGGCAACATCGGACCGGCTCATAACTTCGAGCCCCCTCATTACGATGGGATTGAGTGTCTCGCTGTGCACGGTGACATACTGTTCAGTGGTTCCCGTGACAACGGCATTAAGAAATGGGATCTGGGACAGCAGGAACTGATTCAGGTAAAAATTAAAAGATTAATATTACATGTATGCGCATTTTGGTCTTGTATTAATGCGTGAAAACGTAATGTCATGTCACATGAACCCCACCCATAATACACACCCTGTTTAGAATGTATCAACTATTTGTGGTTAAATATATTAATTCCTGTGCTATGTACAATCAAAGTCAAAGCAAAGAGCCATGTGTGGAGAATGTTTTTCCTTCTTTTCCTGTAATTACCAAAAGAAACTAAGATGAAATGTAGATTTAGTCTTTCAAAAAAATGTCAGTAAGATTTTTTTAAAGTTAAATATTAATGTAGGAAAAATAAGCAAAGAACTGTCTGACTATTAAGCTGTAAGTGCTTTAAAGAAATTAAATTGTATTAAAGTTGAGACATGATTGACAGCGACAAAATTACAATATCCAAACCCGAAAAATAATATATACACAGACAAATGATGTTTCATAAGGTAATAATCCAGCGTTTACCTATTGTTCCTGTGTCAATAGATGTAGAATAGCTTGATTCATCACTGGAGGTTGACGTCATGGCGCTCTGACTGCTGAGGAAGCTCTTAGTAATAAGTTTGATTTGAATGGTTTCTCCAGCTGATTATATTAGACAAAAACACATTCCAACATTTCCCATCATCCAGAGCTTAAAGGTCAAAAATAATGGAAGATTATTATAAGACGACATGAAAATGGGTTCGACATATCGAGTCTCCTACCCGTCAAGGATATTTGAATTATGTATTACACAGGTAAATTTCATTGTCATGTTGATAATTTCATCGCATTTTGATGCTGAAATTGGAAATAGAGAATAAATATCACCTGGAGAAACAATGTGCCATGATGCCGGAAGCTCTTTAAATGTATTTACCTGTAAACATTTTCAGTTTATTGTCACTTTTGGGCATGAAGATGAAAGATTCCTTTATATAAAGTGATATCTTCACGTCAATCTTTAATTTCTTTTCATTATGCAAATGTATGCAGCGCTCCCTCACTCTTATATTAAATACACACACACATCTGGGCTAAATCAGTTCACAGCTTTTATTGCACATCCATATCTTTTTTTTTTTTTTTGATTTTTTTTATTGACTGACAGAATTCCCCTCAATAGGAAGACGCTTAAATCCCTGTGCAGTTAACAGTGTGTAAGCAGTGAGTTTATCTAAACACACACATTACATTACGCCTGTCTTCTCTGATTGAACCACTGGGGAAATCTGCCATGATAAAGTGCTTTGGTTGCTCTCTTTTATGAGAACTTCTGTCCATTTCCCCACAGGCCTGAATCAGCTGGAGCTTAGTGGTTAGAAAAAGATTCTTAATTCTCTTAGCTCTTTTATAGCATCTGTATAATCCTTCTTTAGTATCTGAATTTTATTTTATATTTCTGTCTATTTCTCTTACTCTGAGGCTTGTTTAAATTTTAATTTGGCTAGTTTGTTGAACTCATTTGTAGTCTTATTATTAGTGGTGTTTGCCATCCCTTTTACTGTAGCTGAATATATGCGCTGTATTGCGTATTCATTGTAATTTGACCTGTTCTTCAATTAATGTCTTTGAATAAATCCATTTTATGACAGCCACCATTTAAATGTTTATATTAAAAAAAAATTGTAGAAACATAATTATGTAATTAAAAATGTATTATAACGTTATTATAAAAACTTCCTTATGTGTAATTTAAATGTACGTAGCCTACAAATCAATTAACTTTAACCTTTAATATTATAATGATGTACCAACTGGGGTTCCCTGTATAGCTTACAGAATTAGTTGACAGATATTTTTTCTTTGAGGAAATTTCAGGTCTGCATTTTCTCCATTGTTGCAGCTCCTCTCTTTCCAGTCTGTCAGTAATGCTCTGTTTAGTTCCTGTCTCTAGAAGCCCCTCCTTCTGAAAAACACAATGGGCCCTATTTTAACGATCTGAAACGCAAGTATCAAATGCGAAACACAAGTAACTTTGTGGGCGGATCTCGGGCGCTGTTGCTATTATACCGGCGGGATAAATGACTCTTGCGCCCGGCGCAAATCTAAAATGAATTGGTCTGAAGTCGCTCCATTACTCATAGGTGTGGTTTGGGCGCAACGTGAAATAAACCAATCAGAGCGTCATCTCACATTCCCTTTAAGAGCAGGCGTGCTTGTTCTATAGCGGTTTGCTATTATAACGGCGGATTTGCCAGGCGCGCGCCAGGAGCGGTTCAGAGCCGAGGAGACCGGCGTTCTCGTCAGGGCCGTAAAACACAGAGAGGTGACATTGGGGATGGAGAAACACACCCAGATTAGCTTCGGTTAAACAGGCGTATAATAATTTGGGTAAATGTGTAAGCTAGATTTATGCATATTTTTTCACTTCTTCATGGACACCACAATGATTTCGCTCGTGTGGTAATATTTTTCCTTGTAATTGTGAATGGTTTGCAAAAATTGGAACTGCTGCGTCTGTGTAGATGAGAGAAGCAAAGTGTATGCGCGTTGTGCACACGGCCAAGCATGCGCCCTTAAAATAGTATCTGAACGCGCCACTGACTTTAGACTAGGTTTCTGTTTTCTGAAAGTGCAATATAGCGCCATGGAACGTTTACACCGGAACGCGCCTCCTCTTTTCGCTGAACCGCCCCCAGGAGCACAAGTTCATTCCCTAATTTACCGACGTGCGTCTGTGGAGGGAAAAGTCCGCTGTGCGAAGGTGCAAAATAGGAATGATACATGCGTCAGTGTACAAAGTCAATTGCGCTGGGTGCAAGATAGGGCCCAGTGTGCTCTGATTGGTCGGCTGGATCAGTGTGCTGTGATTGGACAAGCGCTTTGAGTGTGTTTGGAAAATGTCCCGCCCATTACCATAACCTCCAGTCTTAACACACTAACTAACTCAACCAGACCTCATCCTTTATTGTGCGTATCACTTATTTATATGAGGAATATTGTGACATGTTCGTTCCCTGAAGAAAACTCAAGACTACAGTGGAGGTGTTTCAGGGAGTTCAGAAACAGTGACACAGATAAAGAAAAGAACTCCTGCTGGAGGGGCTTTGTGCCTTAATATAGAAGAGGTGGTCTAAAAATCAAATGTTTCTTATTCCTCCACAGCAAATCCCAAATGCGCACAAGGATTGGGTGTGTGCTCTTGCGTTTGTACCCGGGCGGCCCATGCTCCTCAGCGCCTGCAGGGCGGGAATGCTCAAGGTGTGGAACGTGGACAACTTCACGCCCATCGGAGAGATTAAGGGCCATGACAGCCCCATCAATGCCATCTGCACTAATTCCAAACAGATCTTTACTGCCTCCAGGTACGTAGCTCATGCAGGAAGAAGCTAAAATATTAGTGATGCGCAACTCATGCACAATGTTGTGTGTTTGGTTCTTTCAGTCTTTTAGACTGGTCTGCAAATTAAGCACTAATTTTCACACTTGAACACTAAGTTTCAAGTTGCGATGAAACTCAATCATTTATTCAACCGATTTGTTCAAAAAGCTGATTCGTTCAGGAGCAAAGCTTTATGAGTTGAGCATGAATGTATAAGGAACGAACCACTGCTGTGAGATGCACTTCAGTTCTGCTGTGGCTTTGCTTGGAGCTGCACTATAAGGACAAAAGCATTGGGACACGCCTCTTAATTATTGAATTCAATAGTTTCAATCAGACCCATCAGCCGTGGTGACTGTATAAAATCAGGCATCTAGCCATGCAGTCTGCATTTACAAACATCAGTGAAAAAATGTGTCTGAAGAGCTCAGTGAATTCAAGTGTGGTACTGTGACAGGATACACCATTGCAATAAATCAGATCGTGAAATTTCATCCCTGCTAGATATTCAACGGTCAACTGTAAGTGGTATTATTGGAAAGTGGAAGCATTTAGGAACAGCAGGAACTCATGATGCGTCTGAAATCGCATGATGTGTAGTAGGTACTACATTTGGTTTGAAACGTACTTTGTGACCATTAAAAAAAAGTCTATATAGTATGAATGTGGGTAATATGAATGCAATTTGGTCATACTGCATCCGCCATGTTGTCATTGTCATGTGACCTACGACATCAGTTGCGCTGCATTACCTCCAGTCAGAAATCCTCTCCTGTGGCCTCATGGGATAGTAAAGTGTCCATCGAATGCACACTTCAGACTCGCTGGAAGTCAGAAGTAGTAATATAGAAGTAGGCATGTTCAGACACAGCATTAGTCTGTATTTTATATTTCGATATCATAAAAATATAAGACAAAAACTCATACAGAGGCATATGTTGCATTTAGGGCGATTGTTACTGCTTTCAACTGGACTACATCATGCAATGAAAGCATGCTCTGTCAAGACAAAATGAGTAAGAGACAAAATGACTGCCTTCACATCATTAAAACAACAATTACCATATTATCGTAGACGATACATATTGTACATGCCTAGTTTAAAGCATTTAAAATGTCACGTAATGTGTGGAAATGCATTGATCTAAAAGACGAATTGTTTGTTCGAAAGACCCTGTTCGTAGGTTGAACTTCCCAAATTAGCAGGAACTTCTGAGGTGCATTGGGAAAACAAGATGAAGAGAACAGGTTTTAAATATGGTAATTTTGAAATGATAATATAAGCAGTTATTTACGGCGCTGTAATGGTTCTAAATGGGTCGTCAGCTCAACGAGTCCGTTATGTGTTGCTCGTCTGTTTCTGTGACACTGTTCAGTCTCTTACTCTCTTTTTTCCAGACAGTAGACTGCTTAGAAATGTTCACTCAGACTAATATGTTGTTAAGACCTACTTTTGTGTATTTCAGGGTGCTTGTTTGTAGAGCAGATGGTGCAGGCAGGGGATTGTGGGATTGTTTGACTGTTCTTCATTAACGGCTCTCCTGTTCCTTCATCTCTCTCTCTCTCTCTCATGCCTTCATAACTGCAGTGACTGTCGTGTGAAGTTGTGGAGTTATGTCCCCGGGCTCACGCCCTGTCTGCCCCGTCGGGTCCTGGCCATCAAGGGCCGGGCCACCAGCCTCCCATGAGCCTCCACTAACCACCTCCTGCCTGCTTCCCTCTGGTACTGTCCTTTCTCTAGCTCATCTTCTAATGTCTCTCCGCTTCAGTACTTTTCTCCCCTTTTCCCTTTTCCCTCTGATAGTCCTAGTCCTCAGCTGAAACTCTTACAACACAGCGTACTTACCACATGAAAGTGGTCGTTTCAGCCTCAGACGGTGCGCCTGTGATTATCAGATGCGTTTCGCACATAAAAGTGTCAAGAATCTTCCAGAACTTCAAGTGAAATCTTAAGAATTTATCAGCCAATGGCTAATGATAGACATTATTTAGTCGCACAATTACATATGCGAGTGATTTACTCGCATTGTAGAGGGTTGTTATTTTCAGAATGTGTGCAAACATTTCAACAGAATGTAAAAAAAAAAAAAAGGTATAAATGTGAAGACAAGGGGAGCAAGTTTTAAAGTCGGCATGAAACGGAAGTTGTGCAAGTCTTTTCTTCCCTATTGTGATGTATATCTGAGTGAAACGGCTTCTGGAACAAGTAAAAATGTAGGGCGGGGCTTTTGTCTGTGAGGAATTGATTGGATGGTTGTGGTTTGTGATTGGTGGATCTCATGTGAGTGACAGGTTGCCCCGCCCTCATCATCAGAGAAGAGAAGAGATGCTGCAAGAAGGAGGGGAAGTTATTCTGATTCAAGATTATGAGGCACATGAATAAAAAAAAAAAAAGATAAATTATTTATAATAAATACTGCATTATTCCATCAAAAATTGAGAATTGTCCATTTTGATGTCACAAAATTTACCAAGAGAGATACATAAGTGAGGATTTAGGAAGAGAACGCGAGTTTATTCCACTGGAATAATTCATGAGATGTTGTTCATTAAGTCAGTGTGAGCAGGAATGGTTGTCGTCTTCACATTGCTAGAGCGGAACAAAAAAACTAAAACAAAAACAAAACAAGAACCTTCAAAAAGCTTGGAAAAAAGGAAGGAGCTGTTGCTGAAGAAGGTCTTGTGATATTAAATATCACATTGAAGCTTTACATTATTTTACAGATATTATTAGAGGTAGATGGGACATTTTTAACCCAGTCCTTCAAAGTGACAGATAATAACACTCTCTCTGCTGGTCTTCCATTCAAATGTTCAAATGTTTGCAAAATGATGAACAAATGTGCAATATTGTAAACAAGAGCACTCACCTATCAGTGAATTCTGTTTAATTCATGGGAACACAACACGGTTCATTAGTTAACATTAATGTATTAACTAACATGAACTCACAATGAGCAACACATTTGTTAATGTTAGTTAATAAAAATCCAGCTGTTCATTGATACAGTAGTTCATATTATTTCCCAGTGCATTAACTTATGTTAACAAATACAACTTTAGATGTTAATATTGTATTAGTAAATGTTGAAATTAACATTAACTAATTAAATAAATGCTATAGAAGTATTGTTCATTGTTAGTTCATGTTAACTAATGAAACCTTATTGTAAAGTGTTACCCAAATCATTTTGTTTATGATGTGACGAATCTGTTTGAAATGAGTAATTGGTAAAAAAAAAGAAAAAAAAGATTATGAATAAAAATAAACATTCGTAATTTTGAATAATCTAATATTTATTGTAATATATCAGCATAAAATATACAATTTTGTGGAAGCATCTATATGAAAATCAGTAAATAATTTTTTTGGAATGAATTCATTAAATAGACTGATTCTCTAACATGTATCTGACTTCTCAGCGCTTTGCTATATTGGAGAGAAAGGGAGACATTGGGCCGTTTACTCAGGCTGAGTGGTTTGACCGTCCCATCTTTACAACAGACTTTGACTGCTGGTCAAACAGAATGGTATTCTGGCAGACACTTGAGCAAAGGCGTGACAGTTCCTGAAGGTTAAAGACGAGCGAATGCGCTCGAGGGGACGCGAGCTGCACTGTCGGAGAACAAACGACACGGCTCAGCTGCGTCTTTTTGTTGTTGTCAATTATTTCTCACTCTGTCAGTTGTGTATCATCCATCTCTGTTTCCAGCCCTCTCATACTTTGCACCAGTATTGTTTCACAGGCCAACTTCTCAGATGTTTGATTCCACAGAACTTTCCCTCGGCTCTTTCACTTTGGCCCGGTAAAGAAGAATTCACTAATTAAACTCCATGTGTTGTTTTTTTCCCCCGTTTCAGTGTTGTCATCTTTCAGAGAGCAATAAAAACATATTGCACCTTCAATTGTGTTGACCACCGGTGGCGTAAATCCTTTTAATTGGTTCAAGTTAAGGTCTAGGAACCACAAGACACATCGCACTATCGCCCTGCTTTACCAGGATCCACTGCACTATTCTTGTTTTTAGCTGGTCATGTGTTAGCGCAAAGCCAAAGTGATGTTAGGAATGTAGGCTAAAACATTCTCGTAGAACATTTTTCATATCTAATCAGCAAGGTTTTTTTTTTGGCGTAAATCACATGAAATTGCATATGATTTATGCCTTAAACAGGAAAAAACATTTTCTACTGGGCTAAGTAATGATTTATTTAATTTAAGTTATATTTCCCTAAAAATGTGGTATTATCTTTGTAATATTGCTTGTATATATATCTACCTGCAAGCTTTTTTCAAGGTAAATTTGTCTCTTTCAAAAAAACACTTTGGGACTCCAAAAGGACACCTAATAACCAAATGATATAAGGAATCATAAATTGATGTTCACCAAAGCACACATGAAAAAAATGGAGAGAAAAAAATGACAGAACAAAACTTTACAGAATTCAGAAGGGGGAATGATGATAAAAATATATGCTATTAATATTGACCTTCATCCCAACTGAAAACTCAATCTTAATATCTTGCGTATCTTGCTTATGAAGTGAATGAATCAAGTTATCAAGTTATGATTAATAAAATCGAACATTAAAAGTTTTTTAACATTGTAATAATTTAACATTTAATCTCAAAATTAATGTAGAAACAACAAAGACTGTAGTCTATATTTTAAATCTTTTTTATGAATGAAGGCCAGTATCAGTAATGATCAGTAATATCAGTACTTTTTTGTCCTCAATTTTAACCATTAATTTTAGGCATTCAGCATTACAGTATAATTAAAAGCTATCTTTTTTTTTTTTTACATTTATTAGGCTTTAAATAAAATAACTTTTAATTTAAGTGAATTTAAAACCGTTTTCACATAATTTTCAGCTAGGTCTAACAGGAAGGATATATACAGAAATTGAATAAAGTTATCAAACACTTCACAGTCTTCACTGCATAAATTATAAATTACACATAGATTAATCCTTCTTAAATACTGCGTTAATAATATTTTTAACATGTTAAACCGAAACATTTATATTGTGCATTAATTTTGATAGCACTTAATATATAGATGTATTATTATCTCAAGTGAATTAATCCAGTTTTTTTGTTCTAGAAAAATAATGACATCTTTATAAATCTGCACTTATTTGAACTTTATCCCAACCTAATGACTCGTTCATTTGCATCCCGCTGCGATTCAGAACTCCTCTTTCTCTTGCGAGACGCGGTGTGTTAGTTAAGACGCGAGCGTGTGGTTCTGTGGGCTGCTTCACACAGCAGGGTTTTGATTTTTATTGGGATAAAGCAGTTCATGCGCCTAATTGGTGAGAGGAGCGGGGACTTGTGTGGCGGTTCCCTTTGTGAACTCTGGGTTTTGATGTCTGTGCCGTCTCTTCAGTGCGAGGAGTGTCTGAAGATTCGGTCTTTCTGATTATTGGCCTTGTGCATCTCCTCCACCTCTAATTTTATGTCTGTTTTTTTGTTTGTTTCTTCCATCCCACACAGTGACATGAGAGTGAAGATTTGGAATCCGAAGATGGGGAAGAAAAGGTGAAGATCCTCCTTTTGGAAAGCTTGTTTTCGATGGTGCCTTTTTGGGCTAATTGGACGCCACAACTTTAGGTGTCCGAAAGCGACCTTGGGAAAGAAGTCCAGGGGTCAGCCGTCTCAATCCAGAAGGCCAGTTTCAGGGAGATGAGGCACAGCCGTCTGCTTTAGAGGACACACGACTCTTTCAACCGCATCAGACGCATCCGAGGAACGCGGTCGTCTGAGGAACTGCCGGTTGCTTTCTTCTGGATGTTTTAAGGTGCCATTTTGGTGATGCCGAAACTGAGTAATCTGTACATTGAAGTGTCCTTCTGCACTTCCTGTCCTTGAGATGACTTCATCTGTAGCTGCTGATTTTACTTCTGAATATTTATCACGTCAAGGAAACTGAATGATCCGAGCTGGGTCACTTTTTTTTATCCTTAGAGAGCCATATGACTTTAGCCTTGACCTATTCCCAGAAACTGAATCACTTCTTTTCAGCATCCAGAAGATTTTGTGTTTACTAAGGATGAGCAGAGTTGCCGTCAATCCCAGTCCCACGTTCCCTTAAAACATTGTGCAATAGTACTGACCACCACGTTTTCCGACGCCTTCCTCTTCAGGGGGTTTCTACGAACATTTCAAATAACTAATGGCTTCCTTAAACAGTGTACAGCCCTCTTCCGATAGGCTTCCTTTGCTTTTAACCTCGCTCGCTCCATCCTGCTGTGAATTTTATGTTTTCTACCTCAGGTTTGAAGTTAGATTGTGTGTGTGTGTGTGTGTGTGTGTGTGTGTGTGTGAAACCTTCACTGATTCTGGTTTCTTGCACTTCTTTATTGTCTTCTAGATGTGTGAACAGAGGTCTCAGAAGTGTAAAGCAGGACTCAGAGTCTGCTGAGTGGACATTTTGAGGGTAATAAGCCCATTTCTTCGAGGGACTGTAGAGTTTTGTGACACTTGCAGACAGTTCTAGGCAGAATTAGATGTTTCCTCAGGCTCAAGCATGTGATCGAAGGCAATGATCCCCTGAGGAGAGTACAGAAGGATTCAGCAGGCTTTGTTTCATGTTGCTGGACACGGTCCTGGTATGACAAACCGAATTCCAGACAATCTAACACTGGATAGTTGGATATCATAAATTTTGGTAATTTTGTTAGCCCTATATTTTTCTATATTATGCCTACCCTCTATAACACTTTAAAACAGAAGTGTTATGAGAATTTGCACAACGCCTTTTGATTTTCTTCCAGGTGCTTAGCCTGCCTGTTTTTTTAAGGGATAGTTCACTCAGAAATAAAAAAAATTGACTTTCTTTCTTCAGTGGAACTTAAAACGAGAAATGTAATAGATTGTTCGAACGGCTCTTTTCCATTCAATGACGCTCCATTTTGAGCTCCAAAAATTGAAGAAAAAAACAGTAATATATAAATTTGTTGTTCAATATTCAGTCTTTTGAAGCCAAACAGTCCATTTTTGACTTAAATTAGTTACTCAATAAAAAGAATCTGTTTCTCCTCTGATTCTTGTCCATGTATATTCAAATATGCCATTTAAAGAAGTCTCACGTGTATAATGACTTCAGTGTGTTTCTCTCGCAAATCTGTCACATAGGTACGAAGACTTGGAATATAGTGCACAAGTCAAGTGGACTACTTCTATTTATTCTTTCCGTTCATTGTCGTTACAGTGAAAAGAACAATCTGCTAAACTTCTCCTTTTGTGTTCCATTGAAGAAAGAGAGTCATTCAGGTTTGGAACGACAATAAGTTTAGTAAAGTATTACAGAATTAAAATATTTAGGTGATCTATTTATCCCTAATAAGATGTAAAATCATTCTGAGAAGAACATCAGCCACTGATGTTTCTCCCTTCATGATAAAAGCAGCCGTGGTAAAGTAGGTCAGATCCGGCAGTGTGTTTTCCAGTCCTCCTCTCAGAGTTTCACACCATGTTAAATGAAATAGGAAGCAGCCTCCTCTGCATTGGAGGATTCGCCGTGCCTGATGGGGGTTTGTGGGCGTCTGCGAGCTTGTCTTGGTAGAACACATGCAACTTTGTTTATTTTTACGCCATCAATCTTGCTGTGCCACACGCCACTCCCTTCTCTGGCTTTCCCAGATTTACACTCTTTTTTTAATGAAACACATCTATCACAGAGATTTTTGGGCGGCCCGTGGCGATTCCCCACCTGAACGCAGTCGTGTACACGAGCAGCTGTAAGGAGAAGCTCTTATTTCCCGTCGACAGGGATGTGCTTTATCTGATGAATGACCCACTGCATGGAGAATCGCACATCAAGCGCTGCGGGATTCCCAAGCTACGACAAGCGATTTGATCAAATTTGCAAGTTACCCTTTTTGATCTGTATATTTTCCTATTTTCAAATACACCGTGATGTGGCAGTCATTTAAAGCTACTACAATGTGTTTCTGAGGATGAGTCTTTAGACTGGAGGCATTTGCATAATGTAAAGCTCATTTACATACATACATATTCATGAGGAAGAATGCGGTTCAGAGTTCCTTAGCTTTTAGGTTAATAGATTTCTGCCAATGGTTCGCAGCATATACACGGTTTTAGATCGGACAGAAGTGTGTACTGCAGCGTCATTAAGCTAGCATGTCATCCTCGTTAAAGGAGAACTCCGGTCAATTTTAACATTGAGCTCATTTTTTTGTACATTTGGAGTGCTGTCAATACAGAGAACAACGACAAAAATCGGTGTTGCCTACACCGAGTTATTCTATTTTTAAAATTTGCACCCTGTTGACTTCAATGGGGCAATGTTTAAACCTGCTTTTAGCCTCTTAACATCCTTGATGTGTCATTACAAGTGCACAGAAAATGTGAGTGATTCCTTCTGAGTGAACACGAGTGGATCTGACTGCAGTAGATTTAAAAGATATGTATAAAAATTATGTTATTTAAGCCAGCGCAAATACCTGTTTACATCCTGTTTTTCGGTTGAAGTCCAAAGTAGTCGATTGCCGAGTTCACGCGCATAGGTTTAGTTACCAATGATCACGCGCGTGAACTCGGCAATCGACTACTTTGGACTTCAACCGAAAAACAGGATGTAAACAGGTATTTGCGCTGGCTTAAATAACATAATTTTTATACATATCTTTTAAATCTACCGCAGTCAGATCCACTCGTGTTCACTCAGAAGGAATCACTCACATTTTCTGTGCACTTGTAATGACACATCAAGGATGTTAAGAGGCTAAAAGCAGGTTTAGTACTTGCCCCATTGAAGTCAACAGGGTGCAAATTTTAAAAATAGAATAACTCGATGTAGGCAACACCGATTTTTGTCGTTGTTCTCTGTATTGACAGCACTCCAAATGTACAATAAAATGAGCTCAATGTTAAAATTGACCGGAGTTCTCCTTTAAGATTATATACGAGTTCGCCATTCTAGAACATGGAACTATTAACAATATAAGCTGTTTTTGACCAAATCCTCCATTTTTGTCCTTTGAAACTGAGTGATGCGCTCATAAAAAGAACAGTTTTTGGACCTTTTCTGTGAAGTCTTTCATAACAAAGTCAAATTTATTAAATAATGATCAGAGAATCTGCTTCAAAGAACTTTTGTTTTCAAAACTGTGAAAAATGCTGCTTTATACCATCTTGCATTTTTTTTAAAAATGCGTCTGTGTTTTGTTCTTAAAGTGAGATCAAAACGGGCGTCAAACATGTTGCCAAAGTTTAGTTTAAATAATCTCTTGCACCCCCCCTGCCCCCCACCCCAATTTATCACTTTGCTAAATTGTAGATTTATACCGGTTATGGTTCAAGCGAAACATGAGCTTGACGAACGTTTGCAAAAGTGCATTTTAATTCAGTGCAACAATTTCCACACATCATTTTACATACAATTTCATACTGTTGTTTTCAACGATTGAGGCTTAGAAATCGTTGTACTATTCTAATAATGCATCCAATCACAGGGTCAACCCTTTTGTAATAAGTGCCCCTCATTAGTGAGAAAACAAAAGACTGTGCGTCTTTAACTCATTTCATTTTAGAAATGAAAAAGCATTGTTTTGAATAGCATTTTTTTGGTACAACTGTAATATTCTTGGGAAAGGAACTTGTCAAAATGTGCTCGGTATCGCTAGGACTTAAAGACTGTGAAATTGGTTTGTGAATACAGTTCCATAACATGTCGTCTCTCTCTCTCTCTCTCTCTCTCTCTCTCTCTCTCTCTCTCTCTCTCTCTCTCTCTCTCTCTCTCTCTCTCTCTCTCTCTCTCTCTCTCTCTCTCTCTCTCTCTCTCTCTCTCTCTCTCTCTCTCTCTCTCTCTCTCTCTCTCTCTCTCTCTCTCTCTCTCTCTCTCTCTCTCTCTCTCTCTCTCTCTCTCTCTCTCTCTCTCTCTCTCTCTCTCTCTCTCTCTCTCTCTCTCTCTCTCTCTCTCTCTCTCTCTCTCTCTCTCTCTCTCTCTCTCTCTCTCTCTCTCAATGCTTTTCCAGCCATGCCAGTCATTATCCTGCAATTCCACATTCCTGGCTCAAAGACATTCGTAACATTTTCGATGTATCTGAAGTTTTTGGGGTTTATCTTTCTTACGCATTCAGCTTCACAGCAGTAGTTTACGGGGGTACGTTTAGTGATGTAGCTTTATAGTTGCTTATATTTGATATTCTAGGCCAGTGATGCATGGCATGGACATGCTTTATAAGCTTCTACATCTGTATAGAATCTGAAAGGAAAGCTTTTCTGCACAGGGGAGATTGTGTCTATTGATCAGCGTAGCGTTAGCCTGAGGCTTTGCCCCCCTGTAATGCCAAAGGTGTCGTCCCGGCTGCCTTACGGGCCACACTGCAATACGCCTGACGCCTTACCTCACTTTCAGCACGTGGAACATCATGCCATCGCAAAACGCTGCTTTTAAATGCCTTTAAATGCATTTTTTGGAGAAATCTGTTTGAATGGGTGCTTTCTAGTTACCTGGCAACCCAGGTATGCAGTTAATACGCAGATTAGAAAAGACATTAAAGTAATGGAGAAAAAGAGGCTGAAATGAAAGGCTGGACAGAACGGTTTATTGATCAGGTAAAGTGTGGCGGGGCGGATACCAACTACGCTCACGGGTGCCTTTTATCGCACGGACTCCTCCCAAGGAATGTAAATGTATGTACAGACTTTCTTTCTGTTTGTTACATGTGCATGCGACCAAACTGGGTGTAAAATATCTGACTGTAAATACTGTACAGGTTTTATTTAATGACAGTTCAAGCATTCCTCCAGGGAAATAAAAAAAATAAAAAGAAAAAAAGAAATAATTTGTGCATTTTCTTTTGTACTCGTGGCTCGAGTTTGTTCTGAGTGTTCTTGTGCTGTTTTCTTGCTGTTTATCTCTCGGATAGAATTACGGTGGAGTTCCTGCCCGTTTCCTGTCTGTGATGATCCTGCAGATACGATCTGTCCATATACAATCACTGGCTTGCTGTCATCACACACGTCAGACTACAGGGTGAATCTCATGAAAACATCAGGTCATATTTCACACACCATAAGAGTGGAAAAAAGTATTTTGCTTCATTAAAAATACATGCAATTCAATAGTATATATGTATATGTATATATATATATATATATATATATATATATATATATATATATATATATATATATATATATATATATATATATATATAGTATTTTATAGGGTTGGTAAGGTTATCTTTTATGTTTTTGAAAGAAGGCTGCATTTATTATAAAAAAATAAAACTAAGAAAAAAAAAACAGTAATATTGTGAAATATTATTGCAGTTTTAAATAACTGTTTTGAATATATTATAAATTGTCATTTATTCCTGTGATCAAAGCTGAATTTTCAGCATCATTACTCCAGTCTTCAGAGTCACATGATCCTTCAGAAACCATTCTAATATGATGATTTGCTGCTCAAGAAACACTTCAGTGACACTTTACTTAACGCCTTGATATAGAAAGCATTATAAAAGTAACTTTTATGCATTAATTATGCCTTGTAATTCACCTTATAATGCATTGTATGTTCTCATGAGAGTATAAAGCATTAAAACACATCAAACAACCAATTTCAAGTAAACATTAAGTAAAGTGTTACCAACATGTCTTATTATTATGTTGAAAATAGTTGTGCAGGTTAATATGCATGTAGAAACCGTGATGAATCTTTTTGATGACTATAAAGGTCATTTATTTGAAACAGAAATCTTTTGTAACATTCTCTCCCCCAGTTTCACAGACCAGGTTTAAGATAGTCTCAGACTAAAATGCAAGTTTGAGCTGTTTTAACTGAAAGCAACTTGCACTGATCTTACAATATATCACTGCCATTGTTTTCTCTCAAGATCACACCAATGATGTTTTTTTCTAATGCACGTTTATAAAAGCTACTTAAATGTCCTAACTGAACTAAGGCCTAATCCTGGCTTGATCTGTATTTTGGCTAAATGTCTTTACTGACATTTTTGGTCAGTATATTGCATCCTTGCAGTATCCAGTTCTCCATTTCATCAAACTTTTGAATGGAAGTGAATATCTTTAGTTAATATAATGAATAAAATAACAGTATAATGTTGATGACCGTTTTCGTGATGTTCATGTCGCAGATGATACAAATAATGTCTGCTGTTCATAACAATGTTTGAGGGGAAAAACCTCAGTTATTCATCACAGAAACTGTGATATTTTCCTGGCTAATGGTGACAAAAGACTCGGATGTGACATTTCTAGTAGGAATTGATTGAGGTTTCTGCTTCCCAGCGGATGTCTCTGAAAATGTCGAATTTTGAACTTGCAAAAGCATTTTACGGTGACAAAAACGTATTTGTAACAACTTTATATTGACTGTTGTTTGAACACTGACTCAGCCGATCTGCCTCGGCCCCTGATGTTGTTACAGAGAGCATAGGGAGATGAAGCTTTCCGGAAAACCAACGCAATTTAAAAGCCAGTCATACATCTTCATTTCACGTGTAAATCATCATCATTAACTGGCGAGGCTGTGCTTGTCTTCCTTTCCTCGGGAGGATGAAGGGATGATGATGGACGAGTGGCATCAACATGTGATTGAGGCGATACGGCTCTAAAATGGTAGGAGCTCTTTCAGACCGTTCACAAACATCCTCCATCACACGCTCCGGCCCTCAATGGAATCCTCATAGTTCACCTCAGGTCCTTCCAAACCCATGTGACAGTATTTCAGTGATGTATTTGGGTGGTTCATAAGTTAGTTTTGCCTTGATTAAAATGGCATATAATTGATATGAATTATAATAGTTTAGCACAGCACTTCGGTTTACTGGTGTTCACTTGCTCTTTAGCTTCAGCTCACGCTGCTCAATCCCCAATATTATTGACCGTAATTTTTTTTTCTTCTAGATTTTTCTTCAAAAATCATTGTTGATGCAAGGTTTAAATCTTGCCGTGTTATTGTTCCCTTTCAAGGGAACTCGTGCTGCGTCGAAAGACGACACTTTGGGGGTCGCCTTGAGCGTGACGCGTCTGAAGCCTGTATGGAACTAGTGACGCCGTAGCGGAAGCTATAAAGAGACGCCAGATCATAACTGCGTAAGCTTCTGGTCTTCAGCAAGCGTTCTATGTTGCCTTGTGCATCTTATTTGGTGTTGTTTGTCTCATATATATACTGACATCCTGTCGAGGCAGGGGCTGAGGCCCGGGGAATGGAGACTCCTTCCCGAGATGGTGGAGTTAATATGGAGGGAGTTCGGCCAGGCGGAAGTGGACCTGTTCGCCTCTTAAGAGAACACACACTGTCCACTTTGGGACTCATGCATCCAGCTCCTCTAGGGCTGGATGCCAAGGTACAGGCGTGGCTGAGGCAACGTCTGTACGCATTTCCCCCGATCACTCTGCTCCCAGAGGTTCTAGAGAGAGTCCGCCAGCAGTATGGCCGGAACGAGTATGGTTTTCAGACATCATAGCACTTCTAGCAGGACCTCCGTGGCCAATCCCAATCAGGAGGGACCTTCTTTCTCAGGCCGAGGGCTCAATACACCACCAGAGCTGTGGAAGCTGTGGGTCTGGCCCCTGAGGGGGACCAACTCGTAAATGCTGGTCTCTCAACTGAGGTTTTTGAGACAATTCTAAACTCTAGAGCGCCCTCCACGAGGAAACTTTATGCCTTAAAATGGAATGTATTCACTTTATGGTGCAGAGAACATCAGTTGGACCCAGTTAACTGCCCAGTGGCTTCATTACTGGAGTTCCGCCAAAGTCGTTTCTCTGGTGGGCTCTCCCCGTCCACGCTTAAGGTCTATGTGGCAGCCAGAGCTGCCTTCCACATGCCTCTAAGTGAGGGCATTATGCGGAGACACCCACTGATAATACGTTTCCTTCATGGAGCTCGGATGAGGCCTGTCGTCCAAGCCAGAGTTCCTGTTTGGGACCTGGCAGTGGTTCTTGAAGGGTTATCTCTGGCACCCCTCGAACCCATTGACGAGGTGTCCGAGAAGTTTTTATTCCTGAAAGTAGCCTTCCTGCTAGCCATTATGCCCCTCAAAAATAGTTGGGGACCTGCATGCGCTATCTGTCCTCTTGCTTCGAGTTCGCTCCTGGCAGAGTGAGAGCCATTCTCCACCCTAGACCTAGCTACGTGCCCAAAGTGCCATCGAGTGTGGCACGGTCTGTCATCTTACAGGCATTTCATCCTCCACCGCATGTGTCAG
The DNA here is from genome assembly GCF_964197995.2 of Scardinius erythrophthalmus. NCBI lineage: Eukaryota > Metazoa > Chordata > Actinopteri > Cypriniformes > Leuciscidae > Scardinius > Scardinius erythrophthalmus. The sequence continues at coordinate 4,580,231 of NC_138245.1, forward strand.
TTGATCAACAGAAGCTACATTTGTTATGCCCTGTCCGAGCCTTGGAGGCCTATGTACATAGGTCCTCGAGCTGGAGGAAGTTGGACCAGTTGCTTGTGTGTTTTGGGTCACCTAAGAAGGGTTCCCCTGCCACTAAACATACTTTTAGCAGGTGGATTGTAGAGGCTATTTCCTCAGTGTACGAGCCTACGAGGCACGCGATTTTCCTTCGCCTCTCCTGATAAGAGCCCACTCGACTAGAGGAGTGGCATCCTCTAAGTCCCTGCTAGCAGGGGTTTCCCTTCAAGAGGTCTGTGATGCTGCTGGCTGGGCCCTCCTACACACCTTCAGAAAATACTATAGCCTGGATCTGCCCTCTACACCGTATTCACAAGTACTCACGCCTTGAGTTGTGCCAGATTGCTTCACACAAGGACAGATAGTAGTCAGTGTGGCACAGTGGGTATTTTGTTCCCCAAAGTGTCGTCTTTCGACGCAGCCCAAGTTCCCTTCTCAGAGTTACAGTTGTAACCCGAGACGGTTTTTGCTATTTTTTTCAACAGTATGTTTTAATTGAATTGATTTCAATGTCAATATGATGCACCGTTACCATTTAACAAAATCCCAAAACCTTTGGTGTTTTCTTCAGTATAAATTAGATTACGAGATTAACACTAGACTAAACACTAGACCCTTGACTAAAAATCTTGCCACATTAAAGTCGGCATGAAATGGAAGTCTTTTCTTCCAGATTGTGATGTATATCCGAGTGAAACTGCTTCTGGAACAAGAACAAATGTAGGGCAGGGCTTGATTTTGTCCATTGTGAATTGAATTGGTTGTTTGTGGTTTGCTATTGGTCGATCATATGTGAGTGACAGGTTGCCCCGCCCTCGTCATCAGAGAAGAGATACTGCAAGAGGCAGGGGGAGTTATTCTGATTCAAGATTGAGGCACATGAATTAAAAAAAAGATAAATTATTTATAATAAATACTGCATTATTCCATAAAAAAAGTTAACACCCTAACAATAACACCTTAAATCTGCCAGTTTTTTTGTCATATTGGAGCTTAACAGTTGAAGTCTCCATTCACTTTCATTAAGTCAAAAAGGGTACATAGTCATCTTGTGGTCCATGAATGAAAGTTTGGATGACACATGGGTAAATAAATACTGAAAACTATCCAATTATGCCTTTACTGCTCTTAAATGGCACAACTATATTATTCGACTATTAGACATGCCAGGAAATGCTTAATATGCTCCGGAGGAGACATTACACATGCAGTCAGACGTTAGCACAAGCCTTTCATTCATCTCCGTGTGTCTTGCTGAGGCACATCTGCCATTTTTTGGCGGTCCCACCCCTTGGCTGTGGTGCTGAGGCGGTCTCTGTGTCCTGCAGAGTCTGCTGAGGGGTGATAATGAGAGATTGTGTCGGAGACGCTGGGAGAGATGCACTGTGATTGCTGAGTGCGGAGAGGCCAGGGCTCACTGAGCTCACTGCAGGGGGACTGTGTGTGTGTGTGTGCTGATGACCCGCTTTTACACAGTTTGTAAGAGACTTCTCTACTGAAAACAAAGCTGGGGGCTGCGAGTAAAAAAACTCAAGTGTAAAAGTGTGACAGTGTTCGAGAGAGACAAACAGAGAAAGAGGACAGTGGTGTACAGGAGAGGTTTGGATAAAACCTTCTACGATCATAGACCAAAGTATCACACCTACACCTCCAAGATGTCTTTAAAAGAGCGCTTCAGCTGGAAAACATCTGCTGTATTCAAATCTGATAAAGCAGTTTTACATACATTCTAAATAAAAAACATCATGATGCTTTTTAATGTTTTCCTTTTCCTTTAGTGTGCACTACATCTGATTGTGCAAAGTTACAAAGCTGGTTCATTCAGTTCATTCACAATTCATTACTAATGTGCATCTTGAGAGAAAACAACGACACTGAAATATTTTAAGATATATCAGTGCACGCTGCTTTCAGTTAAAACAGCTCAAACATGCATTTTAGTCTGAGACTAGCTCAAGCCTTGTCTGTGAACCGGGGGAGAGTTTCCCACAAAATGATACCGTAAATCCTCTAATATAGGCCGGGGCCTTTATTTTACTCAAGCGCATCGCGGCCCAGGCCTTTATTGGAAGGAGGCCATAATTAGAGACAGGCCTTTATTTGTATTTGAGCAAAACCGACTACCAGTAGAATGAATAAAAACGAGATTTTGTGTCTATTTTAACCTATAAAATACTAGGTTAATTTATTGAAAACGTACAGTTAGTTACCATATAACATTATGGTATGCATACAGAACATTAACAACAAATAAATATAATATAAATAATATTTTTTGTGAAAAGCAATGATTCATTTTGAAACAGTATTTGTTCCAGCAGTAGTAACGTTAGCTCCACAACAGCACGCATCTGTGCATTCATTGATTTCATTCATTCATTCACACACACACTAGAAACGCGTGTCTTTTTGCGTGTAACTTACAGACAATATTGCGATTAGAACAAAGCAAATAGAACTGACCTATTTCTCAGCTGGATCCGTTGCTCCTCGAAATAATACTTCCAAGCACTTCTGAGGTAAATTTTCCAGGATTATTATTACTTAGATAGATGTGTGTTATCCAGCTGATTGTGGGCGTTCAGGTTTGCGTGGATCGCCTCAGATTATTTGCGTTTGAATAACGCGCGCTCTCCGTAATTAAGAGATCAAAGTCAACAGAGTATTTTGAAACTCGTTTGCACTTAAGAAAAAAAGCGAGCCTATCGCGCCAGTGCGATTGTCGATCCCGGGTGGTTAAAAAATAGATTTTCGCCAAAAATCCTCTTTGGCTCTGCAGCTGCCATGGTAAACAACATTAGCCTACCGGTGACTGAATTCTCACGTGCGATTCAAGAGCGAAGTGATTGACATGACCAGGCTACCATAGCTATGGCTTGGATTCATTAGCAAACATTGCCCCCCTGTGGTATTTGCATGTTACTATCACAAGCATAATGTTGTGGCCTGCCCAGAAAAACGTTGGTTCTAATAATAGCCCCGGCCACTATTAGAGACCGGCCTTTATTTACCTCCGCCAACAGCGAGACCGGCCAATGTTAGAGACCCGGCCACTAATGGAATACAGGCCACTATTAGAGGATTTACGGTAATTGAGAACACTGAATCAGACCTGTCTAAAACGCCTTGATTGAAGTCCAGATATTAACTTCACAAACCTCCATGTCACACTATGAGATATTAGCATAATACCCGTACAAAGGCATGCGCAAAGAAGGAAGACGAGGCTTCAATTCTAGTATTGTCATGTCACAAATATGCTTTAAAGCAGAAGCAAAACCACTTTGTTTTGAAAAACGCATGAAATTAGGAACCAGTGGTTAAGATTTCAACCGAAAAGTTAGCTTGTGTACAGCACATTTTAAGAAGGAAAGCTTCATGAACCTTGGCTGGGAGAGTACAATGACAGCTATACACACCTAAAAAAAACACTTTAGTATTTTTTTTTTTTAAACATTTGAGGCCATGAGGCCAAAAGCCCCAAAACTAGCTTGTGCTTAGAGGGATGCAAACTGATCAGGGGTGACTTTTTGATACCATAGTTTCATAACACCCCCTTTAACCCCATGGTGGCTGTTTGACCCCATGTCACACCTCTCTGCACCCTCATACCTCCACTCACTCTCATGAGTCTACATGAAAAACATCTATTTCACTATTCCTTAGCTTGTACTATCCTGAACGATGGCTGAAACTTTGTATTACCTTCACATCTCGTGTTAATTGTCTCTTTAGAGGAACTTCCTACATTCCTCGATTGTAAGTTGCTTTATCTGCTAAATGAATAAATGTAAATCTAATTATTTCATGTTTTCTATTATTTTTCATAATTCCATATTTTTTATACTTTTATAAAATCTTCACTGTTTTTACATTCCATCAGAGTGTGAGGCGGAGTGTGAAGGTTGAATTAGCACAGCTGAACATTAAATATTGCAGTTCACATAATGGGATATGCAGTATATCAGAGTTTAAATGATGCCAAATTGCTGGTGTGCGTCTCGCTGGCTCATCTGTGACTAGGACAGCAAGTCTTTAGTGGTGTATCGAGAGCTGCGTCATCCAGCGTAATATCGGCATACCATCACACAGGACGAACCACATCCAACAGGAGTAACTGTCGACGCAAGAGGAATCTGTCTGAATGGATTGTCCTGGTACTAACTTGGATTATATCCAATGTGTACATAAAACCACAGCTGCCCGACTCACTGCAGAGTTAAATGTGCACCTCGAATCTCCTATTTCCACCAAAACTGTTCGTCAGGAAACTCCACAGAGTCCATATTCATGGTCGGGCTGCTATAGCCGAACGTGTGGTCACTTGTGCCAATGCCAAATGTTGGTTTCAATGGTGCCAACAGAGGAAATCTTGGGCAGTGGAGGATGTGAAACATGTATTGTTCTCTGATGAGTCACCTTCACTGTCTTTCCCACATCCGTGTGAAGATATGTTCCGGTGTGGAGAAATCCCAAAGAGGCTGAACACCTGGAGTGTTGATGCACTAAGTGAAGCACAGCGGTGGATCAGTGATGGTTTGAGATGTAATATCATGGCATTCCCGACTGTGTTTGATGGGTGCGTCACTGCCAAAGACTACCGAACTATTCTGGAGGACCATGTGCACCTAGGGCCCTATCATATACCGGTGCAATATGACGCAAGTGTTCTTTGCTAGTTTCAGCCCGACGCAGTTATCATTTTCACGTCCTGCGCCACGTTGTTTAAATGGCAAATGCATTTGCGCCCATTTATGCACCCATGGGCTGCTGGTCTGAAAACGAGGTGTGTTCAGGCGCAGTGTTGGCGCGTTGCTATTTTGAGGCACAGAAATAGACTGAGCCATTGACCAACTGAAACCAAGTCAATGGCGCAATATATCATTTTTTTTATTTAAAGACCGCGTTAGTAATGTTTGCTTATATGTGGCTCCACAACGTGCGTACACTTTGTCCCATAGATGGTCTGCTTACGAGCAGATCCGTTTGCGCTCTGGAGACGCGTTCAGTTTTTCCGCTTGCAAATTCCACCATGTAAATAGCAATCCGCCATGGCGCAAGCACAACTGGCTTTTAAAGTGAATGGGAGAAGAGACTGATTGGTTTATTGCAAGTTACACCCAATACACACCCATTACTCATTAAGAAAATAAAGACAACCCTTTTAGATCATGCTGACCATTTTTCCCGTCGTTAAACTAGCAAAGGTGGATTCGGACACGCCCTAAGTGCACTTGCGCCCGGCGCATTAGACCATGCGCTTAGATCGTTAAAATAGGGCCCTTAAAGTTTCAAAGATTTTACCCTGAAGGGGCTGCCGTGTGTCAGTCAAGTCAAGTCAAGTCAAGTCAAGTCAACTTTATTTATATAGCGCTTTTCACAATACAGATTGTATCAAAGCAGCTTCACAGTATTAAATAAAATAGTACATTGGTGTTTGTTTCTAGTGTAAAACGTCCACGTTTGGTAATGCTCATCAATAGTATTGTTGATTGATTAATTAAATTAAGTATCCCCAACTGAGCAAGCCAAGGGCAACAGTGGCAAGGAACCGAAAAACTCCATCAGGTGACCTAATGGAGAAAAAAAAACCTTGGGAGAACCCAGGCTCAGTCGGGGGCCAGTTCTCCTCTGGCGTTTATGAACTAGAGACCGGATTTAACTGTAAGATTAAAAATATTATATGAATGCCTGGCTGAAGAGATGCGTCTTTAATCTGGTTTTAAACTGGGAGAGCGAGTCAGCATGATAATGCATCAATACACACAACACACAGACTGGTGACAGAATGGATTGATGAACATGAAAGTGAAGCTGAATCTCCCATGGCCTGCACACTCACCAGATTTCAACATTATTGAGCCACTTTGAGGTATTTCGAAGGAGCGAATCAGAAAACGTTTTCCTTCACCAGCATCACATAGTGACCTGGACAATGTTCTATAAGAGGAATGGCTCAAAATCCCTCTGACCACTGTGAAGGCCTCTAAAAGCACGTATTTCAGTTTCATTGTCCAACCCCTGTATGCACTTAAAAATACAACAGTTTTCTTCACACTTGTCTTTGTCTGAGCATACAAACAATATACAGTTGAAGCTTGGAAGTTGAACTTTAATTTAGTAAAAACATATATGTATATATTATGTAAATGTTTATAACTTTTGTAAATTCATCTTGTTAATGCATTGTACATTCCCTGTCAGATCAGTGTAATTTTCTGGCACATTCATAGATTCAGATTCATGGACAATAAAAAACAACAACAACAACAGAAATAATATGTGTAAATGGTACAGGCAGTAAAATGTTCATGATCAAAAATATAGTGAAATATAAGTAGGTGTAAGGACAGATATGGGAAAAAATCTTTGCAGTTTGCCCAGAAATCAAAGTCATCAGTGTGTTCCAGATTACAACCTCTTTAAACTGTGTTGGAGAGTCTTAACTACATAGTGAAAGTGGCATTTAAAGAGACAGCCAGTCCATCGATCCACTGCTGTCGATCAACAAGACACAAACACCAACCGGCACTCATGGCTGTACATCTGTACACCTTCCCCCTGTTTCTCCCTGAGGAAAGGAGACATTCTGCTTTTTGAATGTTTTTAGACCAAATGTGAAACTTCGCAATTTTAGAGAGAGAAAAAAATCTAACTTCCAGATACACATGCAAGGAATTCAAAGCCTTTTCTTTATATCAAATTAACCATCATCCTCTTCATCAAAAGTGCAGCGATCTATGAAAGGCGTGAGATCTGCTTCGCGTTTGCACTTTGTTCCTTCCTACGCAAAGCTGTTGTTTGAAGTCTTAATTAAGAGCGTCTTAATTAGTCTTAGTCTTCTTTTTCTTCTTTTTCTCCGCATCCTCCTGCTGAGCAGCGGGCGGCTTTTTCCAGGGAAGAACAGTGTAGGAAACGTATGCAGAAATCAAGTACGTGGCCATTCCAGTGTATCCACCTATGATCAAACACAGCGGCTGAATGAGCACGAACAGGCAGAAGACGTTGACCGAAGCGCTGTCGGGCAGGTTCACACGGCCATCCTTGTGTGCCTGTAACACGCCGAAGAAATAGATGAGCGCCACGGCTGGGTAAAACGCTAACTCCACCATGGTGCCAACATATGAATGTGTCACAGCTACTGGGGGACGCCGTATAACCACTGCACTTCCTATCGACCTTTCATCCGGCAACTGAGGTAAAACATTACCTTCTTGCCGAGATAACATGTCATCAAAGAGCGAAGTGCAAGTTCCTCTCCCGACATCAGGAAGCCTCCAGAGAGTGACCTTTACTCTCTAATGGAGTTTGAGAAGGAGCCAACAGCCGCCTGCAGGGCTGCTAGTATTAGCATCAAACACATGAAAGGAGAAGCCGAGAGTCCCAGCTTCCAACACATGCTTGGATTAGTCTAGTGCACTGTGCTTGGCAGAGATTAGGCCGTAGGAACGGCCTGCTTTGAAAAAGTCCTCCGCCACCTCAATCCTTTGCCAGGGACTGGGGAAAAAAAAAAAACACTGGTGGGATGCAAAAAATGCTGTTGGTGGTGGAGATGTGATTCATTCATGAGCGTAGGCTATTGTCTTAGACTACGTCTACATTAATCCGGATACATTTGAAAATGGCGTTTTCGTTTAAAAACACTAGTGTTTTCAGGCTTTTTCCGAAGTTTCAATGTGGATGAGAAACTTTTGGAATAGTGTGCATGCGTAAAACCTCACAAAAGCTCACTGAGATGATACAGACAGAAAAATAAAATAATAAAGTTATCGTGCAATTCTTCTGACAGGATAATTTTTTTAAAGCAAAACATCTCAGCATTCACTGATGCATCCAGGTCGCTCTCAGTCACCATTATATGTTTGGTCTAAAGCCCGACTGCTCTCGTGTTTCGCCGCAGGACAGCAAATGTGAGTGAATTTTCTGTCATGTTCGCAGGACTGTGATATGAAGAGTGTGCTGTGCAAAGTAACATATTTTAGCAACTGTGTGAAAGTGAATAGCACGTAACAGGCACAATACCGGTATAAACATGAATATCTATTGGTACAATATACGTCACATTAAACTTGCCTCAGTTTTGACAGTCACACTACAGCGCGAAAACCGCATCTAAAGGTGATGATACACTGGGGAACTTTTTGAGGAATGTTGCCGTCAACGGGCAACCAGGAGAGACCACGACCGATCTAAATTATCCAGATCGAAATTTGTTGCCCGTTCTCAATGGGAAATTGCCCAAGCAACAATCGCTCGGTAACATTGCCCTGTGTATCATCACCTTCAGAGTGGTGGTTTAACTACGTTTAACAAGGCCTGTCATATGTGGACAAGGCCTTTTACTCCTATTTAAAAGATGGCGCCACAATAGATGTGACTTCACACAAATTCTGTCTTAGATGCTGAGCAGGATGGGAAGTATAAGCCTGTCTGTATTTAACCCCCCAGACCTTTTCGCACCCGTATTAATCATCTCATCAAGACTTCGCAAGGGTCTTCATTTGGACCTTACCCCTTCAATTCCCTCCGTTTAATTGCACTCAAACAGGCCTATTTCTGGCCCCGTTGACGCAATGTGGAAGAAACACAGTAATTAAAGCCCCAAATCACAGTGAATGGTGCAGTTTGGCTGACATTATGGAAAACATTCTTCTTTCCTGTCTTTGTTCTATGTGGCAGCTTTGCCTTCCCATCTGCTCCCGGTTTTCCAATGCGGAGATCCAGTTTTGCATCCCATCCTCACCCTGGCATCGCCATCAGATCACGTACTGAGGCTTTTTTGGCACTGGGTGTTAATTAATATTTGTCACGGGGTCAAATATTAAGTTGAATACTGGCAGCGGTTTTTCTCATTGGTGGTGTTGAAGGCACCGCATGAGGCTCAATTAGACCTCAAAACTAGGAGCACATCTGCACGTCCTCACGTCCACCCACACGCCCATCCCGATGCCTACTTGCTTTAACGTTGCCTTTACACTCATGACTCACGCGGGAGGGTACGGGGAGGCGAGGGTGGTCTCGGTGCCAGCGTGAGGCTGTTTCCGTGCCCATTGATGTCCAAAGTGGCTCCAAAACTGAGACCATTCTACTTAAAGGTACAGTGTGTACATTTTAGCGGCATCTAGTGGTGAGGTTGCGAAATGCAAGGAAAAGATTTCGTCGTCTGAGACAGCAGAGAGTAGCCAGTTAGGCACTGAGGTTTATTTACAAAAATGAATTAAGAAATTATGTTTACCTAATTATTCATTTATTGCGAATATTATTGTTACTTGCTCATGATTGTGTCAGTGTTTTGTTCGCTAACTTTAGCTAGCTTCTTTGCACGAAGAACAACATCATGACGAAATGCGCACTGTAGTAGTTTGTCCGTTTAGGGCTCCTGTAGAAACATGGCAGTGCATCAATGTAAGGGGACCCGCGGTGTATGAAGATAGAAATGGCTAATTATAAGATTATAAAAACATAACGGTTCATTATGTAAGGTCTTTATACACCACTGAAAACATAGTTATGTATGATATTGCATTTCTGTCAACAGATCCTCTTAAATATTACACGATGCACCTTTAAAGCGTCTAAGAAAAAGGGAGGAAAACCATCGAGTGCCTTTAATAGACCCACGTCCTGAGGGAGAAAAAATGCGGCTACGAGGAACTGAGGTTTTGTGTGAATTTAGTACTTTTGTTCTGTGCTCTGGCATTTCCTGGAAATGTTTTGTTTTTGGTTCTGAAAAGGTCTGCTGCAGTCAAACTCCCTGAAAAAAATAACAATGTGCACTGCTTTTCCGTAATATGAAAGAAAAGGCACGTTAATTGCATGATGTTTTCTTTTACTGTCCCCATTTTATACATCATTAATTTTTTTTGCACATGATTTTTAAATAAACACTGAACACTTAGCTTTGAGGCAACAGGGAAAGTGTTTGCAAATAATGGCTGGCTTCTATGTGGTTGAGCTGCTATTCAACAAGTCTGCCGTTTGGGAAACACACTGAACTTGTTCACTTTGGCTCTTGGGAGCTGTCCACATGTCGTGGTGCTGAATTCATACAATCCTTCCCAGTCTCTCTTATTTGATTTATTTATTATGGATGCATTTTTGGATATAATAGAAGATGGTGGTAAATATTACAGAGGAACTTCATCAGCTTTAGCACAGAATCATTAATGGAGGCCTTGCATTAGATTGTTAATCAGCAATGAATAATAACGTAGAGGGGGAAGAGGCGAGGTGTAACACAAATGCTGTCAGTTTAACCAATTACAAATTAGCTACAGGGAAGAAAAAACAATCATATATGACCGCCACCCTCCTGAGGTTAAAGCAATATATCAAATATAAAGTAGTTCCTTTGTATAAAAGATTACATGACAATAGCCAGTTTGGAGGAACGAAAGTAAAATGACATTTTTTATGTATATAATTTCATTTTGATTTGATTAATGGTTGTTAAATGACAAAACTGGTCTCATCTGCATCAACAGGTTCTCTTCTTTAATTAACAGTTTAAGATTAGCTGTAGACTTTATATATGCTTTATATTTATTTTACTATTTACTTTATAGCAGACAGATATGGGGACATTATATCCAAGTTTGAGACAGAGCAAAAAAAAAAAAAACCTTTGATTGTTCTAACTCAGTTTCTGATTGGATGAGATGATGTGCGCATCCTAGCGTTATAACTTTGACTATTTATCTTTTGCTTAAAACAATGAAAAAGCTCCTTAGGTTTTTTTTTTCTTTTTTTAAATGGAACAACCCTATAATAAATGTTACTGCTTATAAGTAGCACTTCCTAGAACTGTTTAGTAATTTCTGGAATTTTCTAGATCTGTTTTCCAAACAGTCGATATTCTATGAAAATTTCCACTATTCACCCTTGATTTCCACTCCAAGAAACCATCCAATAATTAGCATTTGGAGTGACATTCTGCCCTTTCCTTCAAGTTAAGATTCTCTTAAAGGTACACTTCCTGATTGCTGAAATCTCACTAGATTATTTGTCCAGATAGCCTTGTTCTTTTGTGAGGTATATACTTATCTTGTGCCACATTATATATTGCTACTGAAACAAATATCAAAAGTATCAAATTGAGTTGTTTGCTCATAAAACTCCCTCTCTCCCTCTCTCTTTTTGAGTGTACCAAGATTGTGAATTAAGCCTTTTTCATTGTTTTTAAGCAAAAGTTCATAGTTTTATGATACAAGACATGTTTTATTTGAAAAAAAGTCAAAAAGTTAAACCATAGCACGCGCGCGCGCGCACACACACACACACACACACACACACACACACACACACACACACACACACACACACACACACACACACACACACACACACACACACACACACACACACACACACACACGCACCAGCTGAATCCAGTGTTAATGTGCCATGTTGCTATAGCAACCTTATGGCAACTATACTACTCGAAATAATTTATTTATATAATTTATTTATTTATTTATTTTAATATGACAAATGTAATGATTTATTGAAAGTTAGTTTTTTTTAGCTATGAAGCTGCTATTTCATAAAACATTATGCTAATAGAAATATATATTAAATTAAGTCTTTTTTTTAACCCCAGTGACCAAGAACTCTCCTTACACATGGTAAAATCAGTATTGACACAAACACCCGTGTCTTATTGCTTTAATGTATAGAATACATTTTGGCACAACATAATTGTGATTCGCTTTTCATTGCCGTGTAATTCAAGCCCCGCTATAAGCAGACGCACCGGAGAGAGCATCAGTGCGCATGCGCGTGTTGAACAGATAGTAGGGTAGGGCTGGAGCGCGCGCTGGCTGGATGCTCTTCACGAGCGCACATGTTAGAGTACTTGATGTGCAGAGGAGATCTTTCCCTCTCTCTGCTGATGAACGCCAGCTGACCACCAGATTCTCCAGCACAGTTTAAAGCGACTTCCCCCCGACTTTAACAACCCCGTTCAAGTTTCTTGAGTTGTAGGGGGACTCTTCATTAATACCCTGGCCTTGTTAACTCCGGCTTGGTCCGAGCGGGACCGTGACAGCCTCCGCGGGGCCAGGCTGCGCGAGCCGTGGAACTGCCCCGAGCCGCCCGCGCTCATGGAGGGAGACATCATGGACAAACTGGAGGACATGGCTTCGGTCTACGAGTTCGACCCGTTAACGGGGAACATCCCCGCCACCAAAGTGGAGATCACAGTTTCGTGCAGGTAAGAACCCCGGAGTCCGGTGTGAGGGACAGCGCGCGCAGCTGGAGGGGGAAAACGCGCGTGCATCACCACATACGCCTCTGCTAGAATAACACATCTTTCAGGATATATCAACGACGTTTATAGTGAGAGAAGTTATCCAAAACTATCATTCTGTTGTTGGGAATGGCTCTGAATAGATGTTGCACGTGATAATAGAGCATGACGAAAGAAGCATGTTTTTATAACACTGAAAGAAAGCGTTAAGTCTAATCGACTAGGGATTTTTTTATTTTATTTTTTACATTCTAGGCCTATTTGTACGGTTCATTTTTGTGAATTAGGAAGTTTTGTTTATGGGTGGGGTGGGGACAGTTAACTCTAAGTATCAATAATACATAATGCTTCTTGTTTACAGTGTTACAACAGTTATTTTGGTCGGAATACATGTGTCGAGATGTAACATCTGCGATGAATGCACGATGTCTGCTCTCATGTTCATTATATATTCTCTGCTCGATATGGTCACACACTCTATATGTTGCACAGCTGCTGTATAGCTGCACTCATTGATTGATTGACTGTGTAAACACTCTCTAATGAATGCAGAGTGAAGCCTAGGGTTACATCTGTATTCTGCTTTACCTGTTTTTGGTGCAACATATTGGGTGAATTCAGGGTGACTGGAACTATTTTTGATATTGAGATGAATTGGGAAAGTGTCCCAATCAACCTGAATTCACCCCTTTTTTATGTTTTGGGTAGTAATTGCATAAATGTATCTGGATTTGTATTTTACTGATAAAAGAGCTGCCTGTCAGGAGGCTGACATAAGTTTGGTGGACCTTCATGAGGTTTTGAAAGAGGAGCAGACAGGCATGATCCCAGTAGCTTCTTAGAAAGATAGAGCTTTCTCGTTCCTCATTTTCAATACATACAGAAATAACTTTCAAGAAGACACATGAAAAATATCACTATGCAGTGCAGTCCCTCCATAACATCCAGGCAAACCTTTTTTGGATTACTAGTCTTACTGTGTAATAATTGGGATTATTTCATAAATTTGTGATTAAGATTCTCATAATTGCTTCATGCAGTAAAATATTATCTTAATGTTTTACAATTTTAATTGTGTAAAGTCAACACTACCTTCTTTAAGATGTGATTTTACCTGTAAAATTTAGTAGTAAAATGTCCTCCCAAACTACTGATTTGCAAGTCTCATATAAAATGTTGTGGATTTACCCTGATAATAACTCAACATGCAATATAAGAAAAAGCTGATCAGCTGTGTTACGGTGACCGGTTCAAATACCAGGAATGTCCCAGTTATTGATTCACACGCATGAATATTCATGTTGGTGTGCTGGAAGCGGTAGTCTTTTGTTCACTGGTTGAATATAAGCTTAAAGACATTATAATAAATTTCATAAAAATGAAATCTGAATTGCATTGCACAAAAGTGATGATACATTAGGCGGATTCCTAAGAGATGATTAATTGCATTTAAATGAAAATGAATCACTGTGGAATGGATAAGTGCAATTATTTTTGTGCCAGGATGATTTGTCCTGATTTGAAGTTATTTGCAGATAAAGGAAGAGAAAGAAGCCATTTGTACGGTGATTTATGGCTGCCTGCACCTGTGGACCATTTATCTTTTTCCTGCATGTATTGCTAACATGTGATAAATAGTGGGTGATATTGATTTTTATGACCCTTTGAGGATTAACTGTGAGTGGAAATTACAATGAATAATAAGTGTGAAATCCATATGTGTTATTTAAAAGCAGCATTTTATTTTCTTTAAAAGCCTCAAAAATAACACTATATCCACAGCCAACATGCTTAATACAGCACATTATGATTAGATATGTATGCACACATGTAAATGTAATATACTACGTATTTATTTTGTGCTAATGACCAGCTGACTGCACATAATCCATTATTTAAAAAGTAATAATTAATTAGTGGATTGTAGAATGTGGTAATGGGGTGAGCATGACCTCGAGCACTGGAGCGGATCGACATGCATAAACGTGATTCCATCGGATCCATGAAACAGGGGCTTCATTTACCCTAGAGACCTCAGCTGGCATTCCAGTCACATATATAGAGCCTGACCGAGAGCTCTTGTCATAGAGTGACGAACAGAAGGATCAGCAGATGAAATCTATAATGGATTTCAACAAGTTTGCATTCAAAGGTCTGGCCAAATAGACTCCATTACGTCTGAATGGTCGTGTGACGGTTATGCGATTTGTAAGGTAAATGGGAGTTTGGATCACATGGCGCTCTTTCAATTTAAGCTCTTTCATTATCAATGAGATGTTCTTTCAGTGTACATGTCGTCATGATGACTTTGGACATAATATGACAGCGACTTCCTTTTCAGGAACTCCTTCCCAAGCAATTCCTGTGCTAACAGGAGACTGTTATCAGAATGCCAACCATTTTTTAGTCTTGCAACATTCAAGAATTCATTTGGTTTCTTGAATAGCAATCTAAAACACATAAACCCTCCTCTTCCTGTTCATATAGCCTAACACATCCAAATCTCCAATTGGTGCCTGTTTAACACTTTGTGCTCATTATACAATCCAGTAATTGTGAGATAAGAGTGCTTGCTTATGAAGACTGTTTTTATACCTACTGTAACTAGACATGTCCTGATTTTACCCGCGAGCATTAAATTATTCAACATCTTTTCAAAAAAAAAAGCTTGAAAGGGATGTGGCGCATAGATCAAACTCGTGTTGATTTGTATTGCTTTCGGGAGACTTTTGAGCGACGAGAGGAATGCTGTGATGTTTTTCAGGTGCACTCCGGGGTGTAGCTCCCTTGCATTGTTCCTTTATGATTTTGTAAATACTTTATCTGTAAAGTGCAAGATTCACTAGCATATAAGACTCACTGGCCACCAGAGATCGTACCAGGTTTATTACCCATGCCGTTCAAGAGATAAACGGCAACAAATGTGCAATGCGGGTTCAATATGCAAAGAATTCCCTCAGTTTTCATATTCTCTGAGCTTTGTGGGAGGCGTGATGTTTGTTGATTGATCGCTTCCTGCAGCCAATCACAATACAGATAAGCGTCAGTGTGAAATGTCAGTGTGTACCTGGGGACAGATCTCTCAAAACCATTTCCCCCTCCCGTCTGCTCCTCAAACCACACAGATATGGTGATTCACTCTTCTTCTCTGGATTCTGGGGGAAATAAAAATTACGGCCTGTCTTTTGCATGTAATTACTGTGATTTTAGAGCAATTACCGGTTCCCTCGTTAAAATCCCTGTAACAATGATAAGGCATCAGAAACCTGTCAGAGAAAAACCCTTGTGACGTATTTTTCTCTTGCTCGGGGCGGGCGAGATAAGGCTGGGATTACTGTAGCCGGATAAGGCGGAAGGAAGATTACACCACAAGCGGTTCAAGACTTTTCAAGTGCTATCGACAATGGAAACGGCAAAAACCTGTTTTATTTATCAGATCTGATGACAGAGATATGCTGTCATCTAAAGCAACACATAACTGCTTCATTGGCCCTCTCTTGAAGTCCATAAAGCTGAAAGTATACTTCCCTCGTCTGCGTTCCGCTTCTACGTGACGCAATTTTCTTCATCAGTGCTTGTGCGTGGATAACAGCGCATGTACAAGTGATTTGAGCCCTTCAAAAGAAGTCATAGACTGGGAGTGAGATGGAGCTGAACATGGAGAATGAGCCTTAAAGCGTAACTCTCGCCAAAATGCAACCTAGGGTCTTTTTGTTAATCTACCCGAGGCAAACTTTCGTTTAAAAGCATAATTAGAATGGAAACGCCACTTTTAAGTTTGACCGTATTTTCGTTTTCGGTCAAATTGCCTTTTGAATGGCAGTGCTTGGGGCTCTTCTATGATAGTGTCAAAAATCACTATTTTTAAAACACTAAGAAGGCTCGACACAACATGAAACTTTGCTGGAAGTATCACCAGAGGCTCTACACATGAACTCCAGCATTGAGAACTTTGTTTGTGTACACAGAGTTTACTGAAAAGAAAGATTTTGATCAACTCACTGCCTCTGTGTCCGCTGGTGTTTTGACAGTCAAAAGTAGTCGATCTCCAAATGCAAATGAACTGACTCTGAATTTTAGTATTGCTTCTTATATGAGGATCCTTTTTCAAATACAAGGTCAATATTGATTTTCACTAACGACAAAACAACAAGTTATCCGTGAATTTATATGGAACTAAGCTTTAGGAGCTTTCCATCTTTACTCTCCTCCCTGTTACGTTGCGTTCGGAGATCGACTACTTTTGACTGTCAAAATGCCGGCAGACACAGCTACAGTGAGTTGTTCAAAATCTTTCTTTTTAGTAAACTCTGTGTACACAAACAATGTTGTCAATGCTGGAGTTCATGTGTAGAGCCCCTGGTGATACTTCCAGCAAAGTTTCATGTTGTGTCGAGCCTTCTCAGTGTTTTAAAAATAGCGATTTTTGATGCTATCATAGTCGTGCCCCAAGCACTCCCATTCAAAAGGCAATTTGACCAAAAACGAAAATACGGTCAAACGTAAAAGTGGCGTTTCCATTCTAATTATGCTTTCAAATGAAAGTTTGCCTCGGGTAGATTAACAAAAAGACCCTAGGTTGTGAGTGAGTGAGACCAGTGGGATGCTAATTAACTTACTAATTAAAGCAATAGGCATGGCATTTTCCAGTAGCAAAGGAATTTTATTGATTAAAGGATAACTCAGGTCAATTTTAACATTGAGCTAATTTTTCTGTCAGTACAGAGAACAATGACAAAAATCGGTGTTGCCTACACCGTGTTATCCTCTTTTTAAAATTTGCACCCTGTTGACTTCAATGGGGCAAGTTTTAAACCTGCTTTTAGCCTCTTAACATCCTTGATGTGTCATTACAAGTGCCCAGCCAATGTGAGTGATTCCTTCAGAGTGATCACGGGTGAATCTGACTGCAGTAGATGTGAAAGATATTAATAAAAATGATGTTATTTCAGCCAGCTCACATACCTGAATTTACATCCTGTTTTCGGTCGAAGTCCATAGTAATCTATTGTCGAGTTCACGCGCGTGATCATAGGTAACTAAACCTATGCGTGTGAACTCGACAATCGATTACTATGGACTTTGACCAAAAACAGGATGTAAATACAGGTATGTGCGCTGGCTGAAATAACATCATTTTTATTCATATCTTTCACATCTACTGCAGTCAGATTCACCCGTGTTCACTCTGAAGGAATCACTCACATTGGCTGGGCACTTGTAATGACACATCAAGGATGTTAAGAGGCTAAAAGCAGGTTTAAAACTTGCCCCATTGAAGTCAACAGGGTGCAAATTTTAAAAAGAGGATAACACGGTGTAGGCAACACCGATATTTGTCGTTTTTCTCTGTATTGACAGCACTCCAAATTTACAAAAAAATGAGCTCAATGTTAAAATTGACCGGAGTTCTCCTTTAAGTAGTGAGGTAGCATTGTGAAACCCTATTTGTTCAGTATTTTCTATTGGCTATTTAGAATCAGAACAAACAATGTCCAATTTGAGAATGAACGACTCTTTGGAATCGGTTCTTTTCAATGGATCAGGCAAACCAGTCTGAATCCCTGAAGTCGCTGGATATTAGTTTGAGTTTATATCAGTTGGAGTGGTTCCAGCATAAATGACTCACTCACTTGACTAAATCAGATGATGCAGTTGACTTCTACTGAGACATAAGCATTATTATTTTTCTTCCCATCTCATATTTTTTTTACCAGCATCATGTCCCTTTAGGGGCTCTATATCAATATAATTAAAAATATAATAAAAAAACATCTCCAGAAGTGTTTTGGAATTGTTTTGTGTTACAAACAATATAATGTCATGTGATATTATATGAAATGTGATATGTGATATTATGATATAATTTGATGTATGATATGTGATGTATGATGATATATTATGATATTGCCAAAATTTTGGGTATGTTTAACAAACAGGGATGTGAATAAATTACCTTACTAATTTGTAACATGAAAATATCATGATGCAGCTTTAATGTAGCAAGCTGCCAAATAGTTGGTAGTGTAACTCGTTTTCTCTCTCTAAACAGTAGCTTTCAATTAGCTAAACTATTTCTAGTGTAGATTAGCTTAGCTAGCTAGATATTTTTTTTATCAGCTTGCCCGGCACTGCTAATGAGGTGATTTAGCTTCATGCTAAATATTTCTAGCACACTTATTCCCCCTGGAGAAACCCAGGTCAAGCCCTTTGTGCCAATGGTGATAATTTGTGAATCGCCCTTGTGGAGTTTGTTCCTTATGATTATAATCCAGAGGATGTAACCACTACACCAGCCATCGAGTACTAAGCACATCTCACAGGACCTCATATTATGTCATCGTTTCTGAAAGCTTCTGCCATTTGGTTTAAGGTCCCCTAAGAGTTTCCTGAACTCTGGCTTTATTTTCTCCCACTTCACACAGTGTCTATCCAGGCTGTTACGCTGGGCAGAGGACAATGGCGCTCCACGGTCAGGTGGCATCGCTCGGGCTCCACTACTCCCATTTGTAGCCCTTAATATCTCCTTCGATTCGCTCTGCCCTAAATACTGAACCAAGTGGGCGGCTTTCAAACTTTTAAGCCTCTCTGCAGAATCTGTGAGGGGCCGTTAGGAAAAAAAGACTCTCTTCATTTAAAAAAAGAGGACTGGAGAGAGAGTTGGAAGCACAGTGGATGTCTTTGAGGTGAGCAGTGTTGAAAGCCTGCCCACATGCTGCAGTCACTCTTACGACCAAAACAGATTCAGCAGACAATCTGCCATGAAGATGCAGTCCACTGAAGCACTGAGGAAGTAAACCAGAACAAACTCAAGCCAACAGAGCAAAAGACATTTCTTGAAGCCGAATTTCGGCCATCGTCGCCGATAAGGATCAGCGAGTGATTGGTGTTCGAGGCGGAGGCGGTGACAACCCTGGAAACCCAACGGAGAACGAGTCCAGCCTGAGATGTTATGATCACAAGCTACATTGATTTTTCTGATCCTCAGAGGTCTGACCCTTGTTCCCTGTATTCTTACATGTACAGACACATGGCAATTGTCGTCTCGCACAAATAGCTGAACAGTATGGCTGACTGGCGCTTTTTATTGGTTTTTCTGATGAACGTGGGAGAGGTGCCGTAAATAACTCCATCCAATTGTTCATTTTCCCGGTCATGGTTACCATGCCGGCAGAGAGCCGGAGTTTTCCTCAGTTTGATTTGAAGCAGAAGAGCCTCTCTGTTGTGAATTATTTTTAGTGAGTGTGTTCATGAGCCACTTGACTCTACTGATTTTCTCATTTAAGTGATTTTAGAAAGCATTCTCTATAAATCCATGTCAAGTCAGGTGCTAAATTATTGTTACTGAAAGATACATGCTGTACTCTAGGTGTGATTCAATGAGACATAAGTGCCTTTGTACAGATACAACGTGATCTTATTAACATCAGTATTTATTTACTAAGTTTTTAAGTCTTGAATCTAAGTAACTAATGTAGCATAAGTAGTCTTCTTTTTTTCTCAGAGAAGTAGATCGTAGTGTAATCTGATTCCTAAACGAGTGACCGATTTCTTTCAGTGAATCAGAATGTGACCTGTTAGATATTGTATTTTGAGAACATACAATACCAGAACTGTTTGTCCACCAACATTCTTTAAAATTAGGGATGACAATTTACGTAAATTCCCATAATCAATCGTTGTTAAAGTCCCCCTGTAGTCAATAATTGTATCCCTTAAAACTCATCTTTGATCACCAGAATGACAAATTTAAAAGTTTTTTTCCCTTTAAAAAAAAAATTTAATCATGCCTTAAAATAGCTTGAATGTAACGCTACACCCTTGCCTCATTTAGTATACCCGGTTCTATGAATATGCAAATGAGCCCCGCCTCCACTCAGCTCAGAGATCCACCCGTTGACGATCACACGTTGATCTGATTGGTTACAAGGTAGTTTGTGAGGTCAGAAACACCAGCGATTTCAAATTGCGTTTCTGAGACTGTCTTTGGTTCACTGCAGTTTTAAGGAGAAAATACTCAGCAATGCTGTCGACTTATGAATTTGCCCAGGGTTTGTCTTAAAGCACATTAAATACACCGCATAGACATAAACAACTTAACCTCTTAAATGAAGTAGGTTTACCAGCACAAAAAAGGTGTTTTAAAGCTTAGAAGCTTGGCTTTACAGTGAATATAAGGAATATTACCATCAGTGTTCGAATTATACCTTGAGCTTCGGGGGGTACAGCTATTTCCGCTGGAACATTCACGCTCCATTTATATAGGCTTACCCACACGAGAACCACTAATCTATATACGAAGTTCCCTGAATATTAGTGCAGATTCCCTCTTGTTAAGACATTAAGAAAGAAATTGCACAAAATGAAAAATCGCCCCATTAAACCTCTCCCCATGTCAGTATATCTAACGAACTCCTGCTCCGAACTCCGTGTGATTTTAGGCCTAATGTTTTTAAGTTAAACAGCAGCGATGGTCCTCCGGTTAAACCATAGCGATCTTGCTACTCAATGTTTTCAAAGGTTGGCTATCACTATGTTACAAAGGCAGTGAAACATTAGACAAATGTATGGCCACTGCTTGTAAACCCATTCGTATATCAGGCATTTGCAGCCTACACTGTGCATTTTTTGTTTTAGTTCGACAGTATTTATTTCCACCATATACAGTTCTGAAAACCTGTTTAGATGACGAGCTGCTCATAACATTTACCACAAAGCACAACGCATGATGATATACATGGGAGTCAAAACCATAGGCAGAGATTTTCGACTATTTTTGACTGTCAAAACATCGGCGGACACAGCTACTGTGAGTTGATCAAAATCTTTCTTTTTAGTAAACTCTGTGTACACAAACAATGTTCTCAATGCTGGAGTTCATGTGTAGAGCCTCTGGTGATACTTCCAGCAAAGTTTCATGTTGTGTCGAGCCTTCTTAGTGTTTTAAAAATAGCGATTTTTGATGCTATCATAGAAGAGCCCCAAGCACTCCCATTCAAAAGGCAATTTGACCGAAAACAGAAATACGGTCAAACTTAAAAGTGGCGTTTCCATTCTAATTATGCTTTTAAACAAAAGTTTGCCTCGGGTAGATTAACAAAAAGGTTGCATTTTGGCGAGAGTTACCCTTTGAAGTGGAGATTGCTGTTGTATTGAGAAGTTATGAGTTTTTTATGCAACAATATAATTATCTATTTATTATATTATATTATATTATATTTCAGATTCATCCACTACTGAACCCAGAATTGTGATTGGTGTTGGCCTTTTCTTCCGGTGTAAGTACTGTTGGTGGCTCTTGGCCAGAATAAACTGCAATGTGAACCAGACTTTCTAGTTTTAATGACTTGTGAACTTCCCAGTCTGTGCTAATTGTTCTAAATCACTAATGGCTCCTTAATGTGTGACGAACACGAGGTCCTTCCTCACACATCTTTCTATTTCTCTTCTATCCACTTGGCTTCCTCTGTTCCATCTGCCTTTGACTCATGTGCAGGATCCCTTTCTTTCTCTATCAAAAAAAGAAAAAGAAAAAAAGGATCTGCCTCCTGTTCTTTGTGGCTAAATTGCCCAGACGTGACTGGCAGTGTGGACCCTTTCTGGAGCTGATAACTGCTCCGGGCCCAGCGTGAAGACTGCGAAACTGAAAGGAATGCCGATTGCGGTGGCAGAATTGGATGTGTGTGGGAAAGTGGGACGCCCCTGTGCTTCCATCTGTCTCGTCACACACACACACACACACACACCTGGCTAGTGGAGCATAGAGGGACCTGCTTTTATATGCAGACTTTCTCAAGACTACCAAAAAGACAGTTCCGGTGTGGAATACAGGAAAGATAGTCTCATAATGAGTCTCTGAAGTTATAATTAAATTACTGGTGGATGAAAGGAGTTTGACACCATTGGGTTTAAAACCAGTGATGAGGTTCAGCTCATTTAAACTTAGGGAAAGTATTTCAGAAAAGAAATCTTGCTAATTGAAAGGAAAGTTGAAAAAAAAAAAAAAATCCAAACCTTTCTTTCTTTCTTTCTTTCTTTCTTTCTTTCTTTCTTTCTTTCTTTCTTTCTTTCTTTCTTTCTTTCTTTCTTTCTTTCTTTCTTTCTTTCTTTCTTTCTTTCTTTCTTTCTTTCTTTCTTTCTTTCTTTCTTTCTTTCTTTCTTTCTTTCTTTCTTTCTTTCTTTCTTTCTTTCTTTCTTTCTTTCTTTCTTTCTTTCTTTCTTTCTTTCTTTCTTTCTTTCTTTCTTTCTTTCTTTCTTTCTTTCTTTCAAAAAAACTTTTTTTTAAATCCCTTCAAGGAAAGATTTGATGTTTCAGAATGCTTTAATTGAATATGGTCATCCACACTGCAATAAGTCTTCTTAATGTTTTTAAATAAAAAAATATTTCATTTTTAAAAGGGCTGTCCATTTAATGTGCTCACTTAATATTAATTGAACTACATTATTTAATTTTAAATAAATAATTTAAAGAAAATAAGAAAAATAAAATCCTATTTGTAATATTTTTTTTCTTTAATAGGGCTGTCGATTTAATGTTCATTTAATATTAATGAATGAATTATATCAGTTAATTATATAACACATTTTATTGAATAAAAAAACATACATACATTTATATTAACATACATTTATATTAATAAATTACAGATTCCTTTCATATATTTTTCCGTAAAGTAGGGCTGTCAATTTAAGTTAATGTTTAATATGAATTAAGTAACAATATTAATGTATAATTTAAGTATTAGATTAAGTAAAAATATACATTATATCAATACATCAAATTTAATTAAATAAAAAATAATAATGACAAAAGAAAATAGGCATGTCCCTGACATAAATTCTGTATAAAGGGATTTTTCTACACCATCAGAACTCGCCAAGAACCTCTTAAAGTTTATGGAAATAAAACAATAGATTTCTAAAGCCACTTTATATTCAGTGACTAACAATTTTACTCATCTAAATAATGCAATACTCCATTCAAAAATATCTGAATATTTGAAGAAGGGCAATTCAAATGTCTCTTTTTTTCCCCTATAATGACACAAGAGGCACTAAGTGCCACACAATGTCCTTGTTGCTCATTTAGTGCCATTTATATTAATCCAATAAAAATGACTCCGAGACTAATCCAGATGTTACATACTAATTGAACCAAGGGCTGAGGTGATATCGAAGTACACATGGAACGCCTCATTAGCGTTGAGAGTGTTCGAATAATTTTTTTTTTTTTTTTTTGTGGTCGAGGCTCTGGTTGTGTCTCAACCAATCTGCCTGTTGAAACGTGTCATTTCGGTTGGCAGCAGTGGTAGTTTTCATTTTGGGCAACATATGTTCCCTGACGGGCCTCATCACGTGAGCCGTCGCCGTGTTTTCCCTAGCTTGATGATGGATTAGCTCCATTAGGTTTTGCTTTATTAGAACGAATGCACATGCCAAGGCAGAGCATGCTCGGTACAGCTGTTAAACACCGGCGCTGTTAGGAACATGCTAAAACCTTTTCTATTATTTTTGGATTGATTTAAATTTGCTTGGATTTGCACGGTGGCCAGTTGGGATGCTTTCGAATTTTAATGGTTGTACTTTTGCATTTTTGTACCTCAGTTAGAGTTTCTATGCTGTCCATTGCATTTGAGTTCAAGATTAGATTTGTGACACTACATCTAGTTTTCTCTTAGTTAGTCCCTCACTCTAAAAAAATAAAGGTTTTAAAAAAAGAGTTCAAAGCAATGCCATAGAAGAACCTTTTTTTTCTTTCTTAGCATAAAGAACAATATAACAATCTAAAGAACCGTTTGTGTTATGGAAAGGCTCCATGGATGTTAAATGTTCTTTATGGAGCCATAGTTGCCAAAAAAACATTATTTTTTAACAGCGTTGACAGCCTGACGTCTTGCTTCTCGAGTGAGATTTCAAACAAGGCTTCAACTGCACTGCTGGAGCTCTCAAGCCTCAAGTACTGCTTCTTTATTCTGAGTTTTATTCAAAGTACTCAGACATTTATTAGTCACTTTCTTACCAAAACCTGAGAAATATTGCACACAGTATGTAGGAGTAACTTTTGTGCTTCTCAATAGAAAAAAAGCCCTCATTCAGGGATGTAGGAGTCTAGAGACGCATTTATGAAATGTACGTTTGGGAAAACTTGATGAACATTAGCTCCACTTATAATAATGTATGAATGTGCAATATATAGTTCATATTTCTCTTCATTAATGATTTAAAGTAATGTTCTTGCTTTAAAAAAGATGAAGCTCAATCAACAAATCAAGATGAAGCGTCTATGACATGCTGCTATTACCGCTGATAATGATTTGGACTCGTACATGCATCTTGAAGGGAGTAAAAGCAGAAATGTGAAGCTTGTATGTTTACTAATGCACTTACATAAATTATTTACATATTTTACAAATAGGCTTCTTTTGAAAAATTGAGATTAAAGCAAAGAAATGTACTATTTGTAGTCAAATGATTTTCTGTGTTGTTTGAAATTTAAAATTTAATAATTGTAAAAATATCACTTGATGTTACAATGTAAAACATTTTCCTTAAACTTTGCATGCATGCTAGTTTACACATCTGAATAATTTTCTTAAAAGTAAAAAAAAAAGTTTTACTGTACAAATATCATGAATTTTTAAATCATAAATATCATTAAGTTTTTAGGTAATCACACTACATGACTTTTTACAACCTAAACTTAACTTGATTTTGTCGTGTTTAATACAGTATTGTCAAACTACTTAATTTCTGGCTTTTTCATTATGAATGAATTTCATTTTTGTGGGAAAAAAAATAATAGCATGGTCATCATATAAGAGGCATATTTGCATGTTTGTACAGTACGTATAAATTGCGTAATGTTTTTTAATAAATTAATAGATTCAATGACATCATGTCATTTATCCCTGAACTTCTGGTTATGTGTTACTAGCATAATGCTTGCAGGCATCATGCAAAGGTTACCGTGGTTACCAGCTTCACTTGGTTGAAAAATGTCATGGATGAGTTTGGTGACTGATTATTATTTATTTATTTCAATTTGTCTTATGTTATCACATATAATGTCCAATATATGTGGTCATATTTTCTAAATGTTGTTTTCTAAATGTTGTTTTCTAAATGTTCACAGACAAGGCTTAAAGTCCCCCTGTGGTGAAAATCAAGCTTTTAATGTGTTTTTAATATACTTTAAGACAAACCATGTGTAAATTTATAAGTCAACTCCATTGCTGAGTATTTTCTCAGAACTGCAGTGAACCAAAGACAGTCTCAAAAACACGGTTTGAAATCGCTGGTGTTTCTGACGTCACAAACTACCTTAACCAATCAGATCAACGTGTGATCGTCAACCAGTGGATCTCTGAGCTGAGTGAGTGAGTGGAGACGGGGCTCATTTGCATATTCATAGAACTACATATACTAAATGAAGCAAGGGTGTAGAGTTACATTCAAGCTATTTTAAGCCATGAAGAATGATTTTTTTCAAGGAAAAAACATTTAAATATTTCATTTTGGTGATCAAAGATGAGTTTTAAGGGAAAAAAATATTGATTTTAAGCTAGTTCCAGACTAAAATGCATGATTATGCTGTTTTAACTGAAAGCATCTTGCACTGATATATCTTAAAATATGTCAGTGCCATCTCAAGGTTCACACCAGTAATGCATTTTTCTAATGCACGTTTATAAAAGCTACTTAAGTGTTCTAATTGAACTAAGGCCTAATCCTGGCTTAATCTAAACCCTGTCTGTGAAACCGGGCCTTAGACTGCCATATACAGTAGTGTGGGTTCATATTGTCGTGTGTTGTTACTTGACAGCATTACACAGATGCTGTGATCGGAGAATGAGTATATTGAAAGCAGAACATTGCATTAGTGAGTAAGCAGGACTGCTCTCAAGTGCACGTGACTCTTTATCAAGTTTTTTTAAGTAGGTTAAAGCTGGTGGGGAAAAAATTATCATCAAAACCAAATATCGCATTTTGCTTTAGAGAACGACTGTGTGGGCCCGGCTTTGGCTGTAAAATCGAGGACAGATCTGATCTGTTTGCTCAGGATTACGCTGGCAGTCACTTCCATTGAACGTGATTCAGCAGTGTCATGGTCAGAACAAAAAATCTCTAACAATCCTGCAAAGCGCAGCGGCTCCACGGTGTAGTTCACACTCTGTAAAGATTGCTCAGATAAAAGCATTTGAGTAGAGCACTTTTTTCTGTTTCTGTTTTTCATTTATATAAGATAAAATTTCAGTTCACAAGAATGTGTTATTAATGAGACTGTGGGCTGAAGATATGTGACAGAGTGAGAAAGAGGGAAGCAGAAAGACGAGAGGCAGCAAAAATAGGGAAATAGGGGGTTGTAGAGCCGAGATAAGAGTAGCTGGGACCCTTAAACCAGATTCATGGAAAGAAAAGCTTGGAGGAAAAGACATGACAAGCGTTCTACAGAGAGCTGGAGCTCACTTTGAAGACACTGTGCTGGAAAGCACTTTGGCAGGTGTTGTAGAGATGCTTTGGTGCACTTCTACTGTTCTGCGACCCATGCCTCATTCTCTAAGCATTCAGAGCTGCAGTGCTGAGACGACCCATGAGAAACGACCAGCTCTGCATCAGTGGGATAGTTGACAAGAACCAGACTCAGGAACCAGAACCAAACTCTTTCCAAAGTGACTCACATCAGTGTACTTTCTCTTTTTTCAGTCGAGCACAAAAGCTGATATTTTAAAGCAATGTTTCTCTTCAGTGGGTCGCGGAGTGTGCAGTCAAAGAGGTGAATAGGCTATAATAAAAGTTGTGAAATAATTGCATAATAGTATTAACTGGAGGGATATTACACAGCACCAAGATCTTCTCATCTGAGCTGCCTCTGCGGTCTGTCACCACTCGTCAATGTCAAAATATTTGAGATGACCAATCAAGTCAAGTCAAGTCACCTTTATTTATATAGTGCTTTTTACAATACAGATTGTTTCAAAGCAGCTTTACAGAGATAACAGGAAAATA
This sequence comes from Scardinius erythrophthalmus, assembly GCF_964197995.2. NCBI lineage: Eukaryota > Metazoa > Chordata > Actinopteri > Cypriniformes > Leuciscidae > Scardinius > Scardinius erythrophthalmus. The sequence continues at coordinate 4,607,541 of NC_138245.1, forward strand.
ATGCAGCAAGGTTTGTTTCTAGAAGAAAATAACATCACAGTCCTGCTTAAGTAAGTTCAGTGAGGGTTCATTTTTGTCGTAAAAAGTTATTAATTTAGTTAATTTATCTATACAGCCGCTCTGGAGAAAACCAAGATGTCATCGTCCAGCTCAGTTCAGTTCTCATATAATGGTGTCAATGCAGGCAGATCAATAGCCGCGTTTCCACTGTCGGGCCAGTGCGAGCCAGGGCTTTAAAAGGGCCGTGCCGGGCTAATAGCACCGGGCCTGCGTTTCCACTGTCGGGCCAGAAGCTCCACAGCGCTTCACTAAAACACACCCATAACACGCCTCTCTGGAACAACGTCACACTAACCCATCATTTCACCAACAAATGGAAGTTTTATCAGAAAAATAATCAGAAATCACTGGAAATAGCGTTGAAAACAAACGTGATAAAAGCGTCCATTTGCTGGCATTTTTGTTGTTTACTTGAATATTTAAAACCCAAACATCGATGTTTTACCACAGGTTTACAATAAAAAGTGATACATTGATCATAATGAATTAATTTATGTCAAAATTGCACATTAGTCACTCAGAAATAAATTACCGTTAGATCTATTTCACAAAAGAAAGAGGACACTTACTACTTCAGTCGCGTCTGTTTCTGTTTCTGGTTACAGGACATATTTACATCACATTTAGAAAGAATGATAATTTCTAGAAATGTATGCCACCAAAAATACGACCTGAGAAGCTTTAGCACTCTCTCGACTCCCATACAGATATTTTCAGTCAGAGAAACAGAGGAAGCTCCCGAAAAAAAAAAGTTGCTTTATTTTATGATAGTCCGGTATAAAGAGACGAGACGTAGGCTACTGACAGATCAAATAAAAACATGACTGTGATAGCCTTTATGATTGGTCTGATTTCTTCAAGCGTTCACTATGTTTTTTTTACTATGCGTATCTTCAAGCGTTTACTATGTTTACTATGGTAATGGTTAGCGCGCATAGTCTTTTGCATCACAAACAAAAGGCATTCAAACATGAACGCGAGTTAAATTATTTTAAAAGTCTTTAATGCTGACAGAATCATCCGGCGCTGCCGTCTCCCGACTCAGGTGAACTCCTCCTCTGTTGGTAACCACTCCTCTAGCCCGAGCTGGCCCGCTTTGGCCCAAGGTATTCGACGGGCCAGAAATCCTGGCCGTTGGCCCAGAGTAAGCCCCGATCAAGCCCCGGAAGTGACAGTGGAAACGTGACTGGCCCTGGCAAACACTAGCACGGCCCGGCCCTGGCCCGACAGTGGAAACGCGGCTAATAATATTGTTGAATAGTAAATGTCCCCAACTAAGCAAGCCAAAAGCCAAAGGCAACAGTGGCAAGGAACCCAAACTCTATCAGGAGACATAATGGAGAACAAAAACCTTGGGAGAACCCAGGGTTAGTCGGGGGGCCAGTTCTCCTCTGGCCAACGAACGAACAGTGTATGATTATGATTCAGGCAGCATTACAGGTCAGAAGTCAGATTGGATCAGAACATTCAGAATATTATTCAGTTCCATCTGGTTGAAAATCGGCATCATCACGCCGGTATGGAGACGGGTTTCTTGAGGATCAGTGCCGATGGCTGTCTTGTCGATGAGGCCTTGCAGGGGGGAGTCTAGTTGACAATCTCTGCCAACACTTCAGGGATGCGTTGTGGTCGTGTCTAGGTGCAGGTCCTACATCTGGTCTGGATCCGGCCCGGATGCGGCTGACTACATCATGCGTTGTGGTCGTGTCTAGGCACAGATCCTCCATCTGGTCTGGATCCGGCGCGGATCCGGCTGACTACATCATGCGTTGTGGTCGTGTGTAGGCGCAGGTCCTCCATCTGGTCTGGATACGGCCCGGATCTGGCTGGCTACATCATGAGTTGTGGTCATGTCTTGGCGCAGGTCCTCCATCTGGTCTGGATACGGCCCGGATCCGGCTGGCTACATCATGCGTTGTGGTCGTGTCTAGGCGCAGGTCCTCCATCTGGTCTGGATACGGCCCGGATCTGGCTGGCTACATCATGCGTTGTGGTCGTGTCTTGGCGCAGGTCCTCCATCTGGTCTGGATACGGCCCGGATCCGGCTGACTACATCATGCGTTGTGGTCGTGTTTAGGCGCAGGTCCTCCATCTGGTCTGGATACGGCCCGGATCCGGCTGACTACATCATGCGTTGTGGTCGTGTCTTGGCGCAGGTCCTCAATCTGGTCTGGATACGGCCCGGATCCGGCTGACTACATCATGCGTTGTGGTCGTGTCTAGGCGCAGGTCCTCCATCTGGTCTGGATACGGCCTGGATCTGGCTGGCTACATCATGCGTTGTGGTCGTGTCTTGGCGCAGGTCCTCCATCTGGTCTGGATACAGCCCGGATCCGGCTGACTACATCATGCGTTGTGGTCGTGTCTAGGCGCAGGTCCTCCATCTGGTCTGGATCCGGCCCGGATCTGGCTGGCTACATCATGCGTTGTGGTCGTGTCTTGGCGCAGGTCCTCCATCTGGTCTGGATCCGGCCCAGATCCGGCTGACTACATCATGCGTTGTGGTCATGTCTAGGTGCAGGTCCTCCATCTGGTCTGGATAAGGCCCGGATCCGGCTGACTACATCATGCGTTGTGGTCGTGTCTAGGAGCAGGTCCTCCATCTGGTTTGGATCCGGCCCGGATGCGGCTGACTACATCATGCGTTGTGGTCGTGTCTAGGCGCAGGTCCTCCATCTGGTCTGGATGCGGCTGACTACATCATGCGTTGTGGTCGTGTCTAGGCGCAGGTCCTCCATCTGGTCTGGATACGGCCCGGATCCGGCTGACTACATCATGCATTGTGGTCGTGTCTAGGCGCAGGTCCTCCATCTGGTCTGGATACGGCCCAGATCCGGCTGGCTACATCATGCGTTGTGGTCGTGTCTTGGCGCAGGTCCTCCATCTGGTCTGGATACGGCCCGGATCCGGCTGACTACATCATGCGTTGTGGTCGTGTCTAGGCGCAGGTCCTCCATCTGGTCTGGACACGGCCTGGATCCGGCTGATTACAGTAAACCTCAAAATAAACAGAAAGACTAACATTAGCGTAGATGCCATTCTTCTTGCAATGTAATGAGTACATCGGGTGTTATAGGAAGTGTTCCAATCAAAATAAAATGGGCGGCTTTATGTTCACAGAAGCTGCGGAGCACAAATTCCAGCGCAACTTCAGTTGACTGTCAGAAAGTGCAAGATAAGATGTCAGTAGCTAAGCTAAACATTTTATATTTGACAGGTGATTTAGGATAATTATATCATTTTCGTGATTCATGTAATGTAATATTTAGTAACTGTCAATGCGAGGGGACAATGAATGAATGTGTACATATTGTGAATTAATTAAATAAACGTATTTATCTAGCATTCGTAACCTTCAGTAAACTAACTTTGATTATGATTCATAAAACATATAGGCTAAATATCAGTTGACCCTATATGTTTACTTTCTTTACTGACATAGATGAAAATGAAAAGACTATCAGTCAAAGCTCAGCTTTAGGAAGGGGAAAGGCAGAGACTGAGAGAAAAAGAAAGAATGATGGAGGAGAGAGCAGGTATTGACAAATAATCTACTGCCCACTGACAGCTATTTCTTATCCATTTTTTTGGCCTTCAAACGTCTTGAAATGCGCATATGTAGATCAGAGAAATCAAAATTTTCTCAGGGGAGCCCGAATCCCCCTGATTACCTCAAATTTGGGTCTGTGATTATAAAACCCTGCCTATGGCCCTGTGTCAGGCTATATGTCAGTGTCATTATTCTAACAATTTTTTTTTTTTCTAACTTGTTACAAAAAATATTCTCTCACCACAGAAAAACTAACTTCCCTGTCCTTATACTGAGCTCTTCGATTGCATCAGCAAATGCGGGGGCGCGTGCTGCATATCACTTCATTATAGATAAAGCTCAAAAGAAATTATGAGCATGCACAGTGATGTTGTCAATTAGTAAGTCATGAAATGACTAAAAAGTACCTAAAATTACGTAACTGGTACGTTGTGTGTTAGCTGGGAAGGATTTGCATGCAGGTAAGCAGTTTCCATACATTTCATTAACAGTTCATGTTAGTATTGTGTATTCACTAATGGGAACTGTTGTTTCCGTAAACCCAAAATGACACTTTATTTTCTCTTTGTGTTATTTTGTATATTTTTAAATGACTGTGGTGGCTTATACCAACTTACAAACATTATTGTATTAACAAAAACTAGTTTGGAACTGCTCTTTAACCCATATATATATATATATATATATATATATATATATATATATATATATATATATATATATATATATATATATATATATATATATTAGCAATTAGGTCAAATTCCTAAAAAAAAATTGCATTGCGGCTTAATGACCATGGGAAAATGTGGGTCCCATGGCCAAACCAGTTGAGAACCACCGTTTTGAAGAATGTCCTGGTTGCTCTTTTTCATGCAATGTATGTGAACGAGATCTAAACTAGAACTTTCGAGCTTCAAAATGGATTCACACAAGTATTAAAAGTACCGTAAAAGTAGTCCATATGTTACTTTCCAGTGATTTATTTTATTCCAAATAATAGCTTTGTGTGACAAACAGCCTAAAATTTAAGTGATTAATCAGTCAGTAGCTCGTGAAGCAATCGTTTAGTCTGATTTTGTGAGCTGGATCAATTCATTTAATGACCGGATCATTGAATAAGTGATTTATGAGTGAATCATTTAGACCAGTTTTGTAAACTGGATCAAACGTATTCATTGAAAAAAAATCGGACTCTGCGTCCAAATATGCCCAAGAATGCCTGTTCACAGTATTCTTCAAACAGTAGGCGAAAAGTACCTGGATGACCTACCACTTCCCGTGAGATTCTCAAGTGCACATCCACTAGACACTACTATCCCATGAGGCCACGGGAGAGGATTTATGAACTGTAATACCCCTGAATTTCATTCATATTACATGCACTCATACTATTTTTTAACAGTTGCATAGTATGTTCTTTTTCAGATGTAGTACCTACTCAGACAGTACTTTGGTATTTCAACACATAAGAATTATTCATTCAATATGACTGAATCATCTTGACAGCCCCAGTTTTCATTCACTTTTATCATGTTGAAAAATGTTATAGGATATTCTTCAAAAATGGTCACACTTTTCAATAGGGTCTCATTAGTTAATGTTAGTTAAAGGATTAGTTTACTAAAGAATTAAAATTTCCTGATAATTTATTCACCCCCACGTCATCCAAGATATTCAAATCTTTCTTTCTTCAGTTGAAAAGAAATTAAGGTTTTTGAAGAAAACATTCCAGGATTTTTCTCCATATAGTAGATTTCAATGGGGTCCAACAGTTTGAAGGTCCAAATTGCAGTTTCAATGCAGCTTCAAAGGCTCTACACGATCCCAGCCGAGGAATAAGGGTCTTATCTTGCTAAACGATCGATCATTTAAAAAAAAAAAAAAATTGTATATATATTTTTAACAACAAATGATCGTCTTGCAGCAGCTCTGCGATGTGCCACACATTACGTTGAAAGGTCACGTGTGACGTAGGCGGAAGCACAGACCTAGTGTTTACAAAGCGAACGTGCAAGTCAAATGCCCTTTCAAAAAACATAAATAAATAAAAGGTAAAACAACTATGTCAGACTATTTTGAAGTTGGAGGAGAAAATGAGATTTCAATGTGATTACGTAATGTATGGCACATCGCAAAGCTAGTGCAAGACGAGAATTTGTGGTTAAAAAGTGTATATATTATATTTTTCTTTAGAAAATGACAGATGGTTTAGCTAGATAAGTCCCTTATTCCTCGGCTGGGATCGTGTCGAGCCTTTGAAGCTGCATTGAAACTGCAATTTGTAGCTTTAAACTGTTGGACCCCATTGAAGTCACTATATGGTGAAAATGCCTGGAATGTTTCCTCAAAAACCTTCATTTCTTTTCGATAAAGAAAGACATGAACATCTTAGATGATTTGGGGGTGAGGAAATTATCAGGAAATTTTAATTCTGAAGTGAACTAATCCTTTAATGCATTAGTTAACATAAACTTACAATGAGCAATAGAATACAGATTGTTTCAAAGCAGTGTCACAGTGGTAAAGGAAAATAATGATTAGTGATGTGAACAGAGTTCAATTCAGCCCTAAAGAAGACAGTAGTGTAATTATTCAGCTCAAGGCAGTTCAATGTTGATTCAACACTGTAATGCAGTTAAAGGGATAGTTCACCCAAAAATGAAAATAACCCCATGATTTACTCACCCTCAAGCCATCCTAGATGTGTATGACATTCTTCTTCCAGACGAATACAATCGGAGTTATGTTAAAAAATACAATGCGTCAAGATCAAGTGTTAATCTTGACCAAGATCAAGATCAAGTGCCGTAAATCGATGCGTACGGTCGTCTGCCGGAAGCTAGTTATTTTAGCTAGTAGCATTTATCATGGATGGATGCACTTTGATGGCCAATCACTGCCATTATAAAGCTTGGAAGAGCCAGGACATTTTTTTTAATATAACTCCGATTGTATTCGTCTGAAAGAAGAATGTCATATTCACCTAGGATGGCTTGAGGGTGAGTAAATCATGGGCTAATTTTCATTTTTGGATGAACTAACCCTTTAACTGAGGGTAATGTTAACTAATCCCTCAAAAATGTACAGGACATGAGGGTGAGTTTATTTTTGAGCGAACTATCCAATTAATGTGGTTCTCTGTGAGCTGTATGCATGATGTGGTGTCACGTTCCTCCTCCAGAGAGTGGGATGCCACAGTGATCCTGCAATAGCCAGGCCTGCCTCTGCATCCGTACCTCTGACATTCCCCGGAAAGCCCTGGAGGGGTCGCCGGCCGCAGTGAATAATTAAATAGATGGTGGGAAAAGCATGCTGCGTAGGCATCCATATCGATCCAGAGAGTCCAGGCTCGAGTTCCCATTGCCGGGCACACGTTGAGTTTTTTATTAAAGGGATGAAAACCAATTAGGCCTCATGACAACCTGGCCCCATCCAACACAGATTGCACCATGGGATTGATTCATTCTGATCTGGATTGTGAAGAGAATAAAACTCAGCATTAGCATGCGGAGAAGAAGGCTAGAATTCCCAAACGCCATCACGACTAAAAGCCTGCAGACTCCAGAGGTTTTCCAGGACGCCGGTGACATGACGGGACTGGAAGATTGTCTACTCTCACAAGCAGTGGGGTCACCTCACGAAAAATAATTTCAACGGAAATATTGCAAACTACGGCACAGATCCGCGCTGGTCTCTCTTGAGATCCGGGATTTAATTGCTTCTGGGATTGGAGGGGTTTGTTGTGATGTTGTTGGAGCAAATTGTATCTATCCAATATCCATTATAAGAGACCGCCCGACGAAGCGTCTGTTCTTGGGACACGTAATCAGTCACGCACTATGGCCTCGGATATCAATTCCAATATAAACGCTAATAAAGAGATCATCCGAGCAATAAGCAAACATCGCCATATGCTGCTGCGTTTCTTGTCGGGATTTAACACACCGCTACATATGCATATCATTTGCATTTTAAATCTCAAAGGCTGCTGTAAGGAGACCGTCTTCTGTGGTTTCCATCCAAGATGAAGTTTGAGAACTTCAGTGTGTGGGTGTACCGGCTCAGTGAGTTCATCTGAAAGTGTTGTGATGAAAATGCATTGTGTTCCGATGCAGTCAGGCGTTATTCACATTCGTCTTCGATCCGTGCTGTCAAACAGGGTGTTGAAAGCATTAATTGTGCTGATGGCTCCTCTCCGGACAGGCTGTTTCAGCTCTCTCTATGGTGCTCACTTTTATTGCTCTCGCACCTTTGATGTTTCATTTGTCTGATGAGGAAAAGACTCAATCGCTCCCTTTATTTCAGAAGCAATTGACTGTTCTGCTGTTGTATTTTCTGAATCTTCCTCCCTTGACTCAGATTTCATAGTCTACCTCTCAATTTAAGCTCTGAAGTCATTCTGACAGATCCAATAGTCCTGTGATTGCATCAGTTTCGGAGTTGTCATGGCTACCTGTTGAACCACACTTGTTTGATGTGAGGAAACCAGTGCTTTTGCTGGAGAGGATGGGAGTTTTACAGATTTTTTTTTAAAAGTCCCCATGAAAAAAAAATGACAATTTTTTTTTTTTTGTGGAATATTGCAGTGTTTATTATAAATTATTTATCTGTGCACATTATTTTATTAATAACTTGCAGCAACATCTCTTCTCTGATGATGTGTTTACTGGTGTGAGGGCGTGGCAACCTGTCACTCACATGAGATCCACCAATAGCAAACCACAAACATCCAATCAATTCCCCAGAGACAAAATCAAGCCCCGCCCTACATTTTTTCTTCAGCCTTTAAGCTCTGGTTAAAAAATGCTTTAAAAGTAGGTGTTTCCGAAGGCAGTCCAAACCAAGGAAGACTGTAGCATTAGCTTTAGCAATCCTATTCATTCCTATTAGCATTTCCATACGTCTCAATGGCATTGCTATGGAAGCTTGTTTCCGCCACAGAATAAAAAAAGGTAATTGCGACTTTTCTCTCAGAATTGCGTGATATAAAGTCACAATTCTCAGTCTTTTTTCTCTCAGAATTGAACTTTTTAACTTGCAATTGCGAGTTTGTCAGAACTGTGAGATATAAACTTGTGATTGAGAGAAAATAAGTCAGAATTGCAAGTTATAAAGTCTTCCATAAAGTCTGACTTCATAACTCACAATTGTGACTTTATATCGCGCAATTCTGACTTTATAACTCACATTATATCACAATTTATATCACAATTCTGAGCGAAAAAGTCAGAATCCCTAGTGAAAAAAACCTATACCAAAATGTATTTAAAATACATTTATTTCATACTAAGTATACTACAAATCCATTAACAGTTTTACTGACACATCGCTTGAGACTTACTGATATAAATATTATAATTAAACTTTATTTTGAGTTCTTCTTTATTGCACAATGCACATTTCTTAATATTAAGCCTAAACTGTGTTTAATATCACTATTAGTAAGGATTGCATGACCTCTGTGTCTTTAAATGTTAGATATACCAATAGTATACTTGCAATAGTTCCACTTTAGCTCTATCAAATATACTCAAGTATATGTTTAGTTGGACTTCAGCACTATTTCTGGATAACTGGATAAGTACAAAATTTGTTGTTCCAATTTAGCAGACTTTAAGTATATCAATTTAGTATACAAAAAGTACAATTGCAATGTATTTATTTTAAGTGCATAAATATGTAAATGTAGTATACTTAGCATAAAAATAAATGAATTTCAAATACATCTTAGTATATTTATTTTTCACTAGGGATTGCAAGATAAAAAGTCGCAATTATCTTTTAAATTGTTTTATTCCTGGGCGCAAACAAGTTTCCATACATCGCAGTACGCGCTGAAACAATGCCATTTAAAATATTCTGTTGCCAGGTTGTTTTGAACATTGAAAATCCTGTTTCACTCAGCAGTACTTCCACATTACAGAAGTAAAATGGGATGCAAATGCTATTTAATGTTCACTTTTAATATAAAAATGTAAACATGTTCTGACGGGCTGTGATTGTGTTATGACTGTATCTCTGGTTCCATCGCTGCACAAAGGCCTGTTCACACCAAGAATGATATCTATAAAGATAACTATAATGATAACACACCACACCAGTGGACGAAATTGTTCTGTTTCTTATAAGCTTCTGCTGCAGTTTTGTTGTCTGATGCTTTAAATGCTTGAGCTCTTTAAAGCACCATTGGTTCTAATTGGCGGTCCATGTTTTTATCGTTCATCAGCTGGAAAACAATGCTTTGAAATTAATTCCTCTGTGTCGTTATCATTATAGTTATAGTGTACTCTGCTATTCTTTTAAATTTGCAATGAATTTTAAAACCATATCTTTATTGTTATAGTTATTGTCCTTGGTGTGAACAGGCCTTTAGGTTTTGGTGTTTGTAGCCACAGCATGTTGTTGTTTCAGTTCACAGTGTCTTGTCTCCCTGTCTCATGCTGATGAACAATTCTGTTTGTTCTGACAACTGATTTTTTCAGCTGTTGCAGAACTCTCTCGTAATGCGTCTCAAATTATCCCCTGTGTTTTTCACAGAGCGCTGGAACAACATGTTCCCGGTTTGGGCTGTAACAAGCTCGGGATACTTTTAGAGCACTTTAATTTCTCCTGTCTGACATTTCTCCAACATCCTCGGGACGGCTGCAACCGCTGCAAACACAGTGTATTGGTAATCTTCAAGTGTCCATTAATGTTTCAACAAAGCCTCAGTGCACTGGAGCGGATCATATATATTGCATGCAAAACCAAATGTGTAAAATGCTCACTTGTGCGTGAAAATAAAATACCTGAATGGAAGGAAACAGGGTGGAAGATGCAGAGGAAAAGTCGGCGACCCAACAGATTGGGGGCCGAAGGTGACCGTTATTCAAAAGGCATTATAATCAGCTCAGTATTAAAACCCCCCTCTGCCCCATTCAGGGTCAATTCACTGCCCCCACCCCTTAAATGAGGCCGAAATCATCTCCGAGATATCGCCGGTCTTTCCCTCAACAGCCTCTCTTTCTGGCCCGAACAGTGAACATTATCTCCAGCTATGGGACTAAAATAGTCCTCTAATGGAGCAAATGGAGCTCAGCCTCTCTGGCCTCTCTGACGGCGAGTGTCGAGCGCGAGGCTGGCACTGGTGATTGGAGGCACTTTAAGGGCAGGAACGGGCATCCAAGACACAGTATCTCCAGTGTGCTCTCTGCGGGGTGTGTGTTAAAACTTCAGGGGAGCTGCACGGGGGGCTCGGTTGGAGAGAAAAAAAGGAAAAAGGCTTGTTTTATGTCGCGTATCGCCCCCTGAGTGCAGATGACACATGCTGTTAGCCTAGCGCTGGAGATACACAAGAGAATCCATCATGTTTGCTGACCAAGTTCATAACCACATCTTGAACATGGGTGGGGAGAGGGGTAAAAGAACAAGAGTTTATTGTAAAGTCCTCAATTTGAACTATTTACAAATGAATATATATATATATATATTTTTTTATAAATATGCACACATTCACTCTTAATCGGATGCATAATTATGCAGCACACTGTTCCGCCAATGATTTTTGTCTTATCACATTCAGTTAGGAATTACGTTACATGAATGATGTAAATGAAAGCCTGTATTTTCAATAGAGGGTATGCAGTGACATCACTTTCCCGGCAGGACACGCCCCTTCAGTCGGACTGAGAGGGAAAACATCCTTAAGTAAGGGAAACTGCAAAAACAAACAATTATCAGCTTAGATTAAAGACAGTTGGACTCGACAGTGATCCTTACAACCTACCAAAAAAAAAAATATATATATATACAAAGCAAAGCCTGAACTTTATCTGCTAGACACTTATATCATCATCATATCGCCCAGCCCTAAAACTTGTTAGGCACTAAGACATTATAGACATAACATTATTACTTTTTTGTGAAGCTGCTTTGAACGAAGTGCATTGCAATGCGGTATACAAATTAATTTGACTTGAATCTCAGTCGTACATTAAGACTGCCCTGGTAATCCAGAGTTCTCGTGAGAGCACGCATTGAATTTGCTCAGCGAGTTACTCTGGCGTCGAGTAATGATGCTCATTAAATATGCCCTCGTATCCGAGCTGCACCAATCACATCGGGTTATCTGATATAGGCGTGCCAGAGGCGAGCTAAAGATGATGACAGCGCTGTGACGTCGAAGTCATTAGTAAACATTGCAAGATGGCTATGGATGAACACCAGTTGTTTGAAACGGTTTTGGCCGCTACAATGAACGAGTTAGACTTGGCTTTTTATCTAAAAGAGGAACAGAAGACGGCGCTCGAATCGTTCCTTTGCAAGAAGGACGTTTTTGCTGTTTTGCCGACCGGATACGGTAAGAGTCTGATCTACCAGTTAGCTCCGCTGGTAGCTAAGCGATGTTGTGATTGGTCGTAGTGTTATCTAATTGCGTGCAGTGAGATTTTCAAATGCATGCTTGGTGCCGCCCCTCAAGCTGGCTGATTTTCATTAGTCTACGCCAGACCATTAATCTTTCAGATTTAGTTCTGGATTTCCAGGCTACATTAAGACGGGATTTGATGGTGAATACAATGGATTAAAATCCTTTGGTTCCGTCAGTATATTTTGTAGAAACTATTTAAGTTTTCTGGGTAACTGTCCATATTATCCATCCATCCGTCCGTCCGTCCGTCCGTCCATCCATCCATCCATCCATTTATTTGAGAGGGCATTTACTGTAACCTGGTCTTTCCACTATCGGATAGCTATCCAATTCAGGAAAATGCATGAAGTGGCCAGGTGTAAACAGGCCCAAAAATGGACCTCAAGGTAGAATTATTCCCATGGGTGATTTTTAATTGAGCTTATGATGTGAGTGAATCCTGGAGAGCTATAGTCCATTAAGCGGATGTTTCAGTGTCATTTTTGGGTTATTTCGTGTCATTACATGCACATTAGATATCTAGTTAATCATGGCTAATTACATCGCTCCCTGAAGGAAAGGCAAAAAGCAGCAGAAAATGCAATTTTAAAGAGGAAGTAAACAGAGGGAACAAAACATGGCCTCCCACAGATCGTTTCAACTGTCTGTATCACAGATATTATCACACATATCCCCCGCATTCACACTTATATATACAGAACTCCACAAAAAACCAATGAAGTACGTGATGTCCAGAGACTGTGGGTGTGTTTGCTGTCAGTTATAAGTATACTAGATACTCTGAAGCTAATCGGTCATGGAGAAAACATTGTTTTTACATTTTAATAACACGTTTCCTTCATGAAAATCAGCAGTTATTAATAGCTTTCTCTTGTATGCAAAGTAGACCTACTCTCAAAAAGAAATGTCACTCTACCGATATTTATTCATCCATCACTAAAACTCTTTTCAGAAAATTTCAGGAAGAGTTATTATTTTTGGATCTCTTGTAATACAGATCCCCTATAGGGACAAAAATTATATTTCAATGCTTTCTTCACTCGCTCGCAAAACTTTTGCTTTCACTCACAAAACTGGTGATGGAAATAATGAGATGGGAGGAAAAACTATTTCAGTGCTTTTAAGAGGTAGCTGTTTCTCAGGGGGAATGCGACATTTTTGCAGTCAAACACAAAAGCATGGTGGAAATAATTATTTCATACTATAAAAATGTTATAGTATATAAAATATACTTCCCAAATCATATTTGGTCAATTACTCCAGTCCAGATGCATTTGCGTGTGCGTTCCAGACAGACTGGCATTCTATAAGACCTTACGCGCCAGAGAAACAATCGCACAGCCATCTTTAATATTTTGTCTTTGAACTTCTGTTTTAGCGGTAGCTCTGCATATTTCTATGGCATCACTGTCGAAGAGCATTTAGCTGGTGAAGTGGATTTTACTGGTTGTAGAGTTAACGAAAGTTATCATGAGCATTGTAATGTTTGAAGATGATGTCATAACAGATACCAGTAGACCGGGAAGATTTTAAAACGAGCGGTTCATTTATAAATCGGGTAAGATCTTATCTTTGTGCTTTGGAAATACAAATCGCAAGACAGAACGCAGAATGCAGTGCTAAAAAGGGGCGGAGCTACATAAGGTCTATATGAGTGGGATTTTCTATGACTCTTTCTGGAAGTTATGTCGTTAAGCCACTAGGTGGCAACAACTGACGAATTTTATTTTTATTGAATTTTATTTTCACGATTTTCATTGAATCATTCAGCCAATTTAGATTAATTCACGAGCGCCATTACGGTGTGTTCGTCGGAATGCACACTAATTCTGCTTTGGAACTATTTCAATGCTGGAGCAAAAACAAAAGCAATATCCTGTCAGTTAGTTGGTCATTAACTTCTTGTTTACCAGCTTAAAGTAACATCAAAAACATCAAAACCAGATCCTAATAAGTATTTATGAATGTTTTTCTATTAAAAAGAACAGATAGGATACATAGTTATTTACTTATTTTACGTTGTTGAAGTCAAAGCAAATTTTTCTGTGTTAGTAGACTTTCTGTGTTAGTAGTCAACTTCAGTGCTTGTGTAGACAGCCTTGTCATCATTCATATAGATAGTTTAATGTAATGATGGGAGAAACAAAGCTTTTTGAAACTTTGAATCAATTGCACCAATAGGCTCTATACACGATCGCTGCGTCAGAAGCCGATTTTGCATTCGGTGGAGATAATGGTAAATTACACTCGCTGTTTACAAGAACTTCCTGCGGTTAACGTGAATGATGTTAACAATATTGTGAGGCAGTTAGCTGTCACACCTGAGAGTAAGAAAGAGAAGGGCTTTAAATTATATATTTCGAGCTACATCGACAGCTTTGAGGGTAAGTATTCTCTCATATCATGCGAAATCCGACTAACGAATCGGTTTCTAAAATCGTTGTCTCCGTTTCTGAGAAAATTAATTTTAAGAAAGTTTTGGCGCTAGTACACTTCGCTATAGAACGCGCTATTGAACTGTTTTGAAGCATTCGAAACGCCACACAGGCGACCCCTGCTGGTCAGAACAGCGTAAATGCAATGAAAACTCAGCAAAAACAGGGATTCAAACACCTTTTACAAACCAATTGCAAATGTTTTATTGAAGGTGTAATCTTTTAATACAATTAACAAATCATATAAAACCATTACATATGAAGTATTAAATTGTAGAACTAGTTTAAAAAAAAAAAAAGTATGTTGTTTTTGGCCATTCAGAGCAGAGTAGGCTCTCGGAGAGGAGGGATTTTGAGAGGCTGAATCTTCGGAAGAGTCGTTTGAGAATCATTGAAAAATGTATGTTATGTATACCATGTTTTTTTTTTTTTTTTAACTTTGATGCATGTAAACATATTGAAGGAGGAACATTAGGAACCTTTAAAATAGGGGCACTTTAAATTTGACCATTTTTGCTTCAGTAGTATAATGTGATATGCATTTTGCGAATTGTCTTTATAGATTTGATGTTGAGGGGTTGCTTAGTATTCCTAATTTGAATGAATCTGTCATCCGGTGATACTAGAAGCCCAGTCTGCATCTTCATCACCATGAAGAAGGTTTGAGGTGGTCCCTTGATGGCTGTTCACACCCTTCACACACATCATGTGTCAGCTCCCCCTGAAGATTTCCGTTATTCAGAGATCCAGCTGTCAAACTGATACATCCTTCATGATATTGTGAAAGGTATTACATCATCTCCTCTGATACAGCTTGAGAAAATGGGCTTGCCTGCAGCTATTTCTAGATAACATCAAAGCTCTGTTGCTGTGAGATTTAAAGGACCGATTTGGGATGGTGACAGAAAGTGCAGTCTTATTTTGGAACGTCTTCATTAAAAGACTTTTGATTATTGCCTCCAAAATGTAATTATCTTTGAAGCTCAACTAGTATGAAATATCACAGTACACAGATCACATGACTCCCCACAAACAGACAAAGCTTGCAAATACGGTTTCATTTTTATTCCTTAAAAAGAAACTGAAAAAACATGAGATTATTCACTATTACTTATTGCCAACTTTGTGGGGACATGTTGTCCCCATAATGTAGGGTATACCTGACACACACACACACACACACACACACACACACACACACACACACACACACACACACACACACACACACACACACACACACACACACACACATTCTTGTACATCTATCTTTATGAGGACATTCATTGACACAATGCAATCTCTAGCTGCTTACCCTAACCTTACCCATCACAACTAAGTGCCTAACCCGACCCCTGACCCTAAACCGACCCTTAACCTCATTATAACCTTATCCCTAAAACCAAGTCTTGACCCTCAAACAGGCCTTTAAAGGCTCTCAGAAAGTGAAGACCGGCCAAAATGTCCTCACTTTACTCTCTTTGTCCTCAAAAACTCAAATTGGTCCTCACAAAGATAGTTGTACAAGTACACACACACACACACACTCATAGACACAAGACGATTGACTACAGGGCATTGATTTACTGAGGGGCGAGTGTATGCTGTGTTTTAGCGATCAAAGCTTTGGAGCTCATAGTAATGGGAGTTTGAGGCCAGAGAGAGAGAGAGAGAGATGGAAGGAGAGAACTGATGAGATAAAAATGTGAAATCAAGCAGAAGGTTGCAGAAAATAGAGCTGGCATCTTTTCCAGAGCAGTCAGTATGTTCTCTCTTGAGGGAAGAAGCCTGTAGACGCTTCCTTTATAGTGTTTCTGCCGTGCCTGACGGATCTGGTAGCAAAGCAAAACTGCCACCTCACAGCACTGCACTGCTTACACGCACCAGCCCTCTCGGGGTGTGATAACAGCCAGCCGTTCGTTTCAAACGCCGACTCACAGGTCACTCCGACATTCCCTCGCTCACGTCAGGAGTCTGTCCGCTGTCCTGGAGCAGCGTGGTTTTGTGTTAAAGGAACTTATCAGAGTTATTTTCACCCTGTCTGTGGACCGCAGCTGCTGCGTGCTGTCAGTTACACAGGACAGTATGTGACACTGATGGAAAAAAGAGTTTTCAGTAAATCCGTATATAAAAGAAGCATGTATATCAAACAATGCCCCTATGATATAAGAAAAACGTAACACTTTAGAATAATGGTCCGTCATTAATAAGTAACTATGCAGGACTAATGAGTAGTTCTACATTAACACTTCACTATTAACTAATATGGAAACAATATTAACTAATCAGTAAGTAATATCGAATTTAGGACTAAGATAGTTCCTAATTAGGTAATCAATAGTTACTTAATGAGATTGGCATCATTAAGAACTAATAAGTAATTATGACAACTTATAAAGAATTACTAATTAATTACTAATCACAACATTATCGTGTCTGAGGCGTTAGCAATTATCTTTTTTTACCTTCAACGTGGTCATAAAATTCATCACTACTTACTCAAGTGTTACCTAGTCACTCTTCAAGGACTACTTGTGATCTGGACCATTATTTTAAAGTGAAAAAGATGTTTTTCACTTTAAAATAATGGTCCAGATCACTAGTAGTTCCTGCATAGTGACTAGGTAACACTTAAGTAGTGATGAATTTTATGACCACGTTGAAGGTAAAAAAAAGATAATTGCTAATGTTTTTGATGTATTTTATGACTATTTTCATAGTAAAAATTATTACTGATTACTATGGAAGCTTGTTTCCGCCACAGAATAAAACATTTTAAGAGATAATTGCGACTTTTTATCTCACAATTGCGAGTTTACATCTCGCAATTATGACTTTATTTCTCAGAATTCCGAGATATAAAGTCAGAATTGCGTGAAATAAAGTCGCAATTGCGTGTTATAAAGTCAGAATTGCGAGATGTAAAGTCAGAATTGCGTGAAATAAAGTCGCAATTGCGTGTTATTAAGTCAGAATTCTGACTTTTTTTCTCGCAATTGCGACTTTGTCACGCAATTCAGACTTTATAGTACGCAATTGGGAGATATAAAGTCAGAATTGCATGATATAAAGTCGCAATTGTGTGTTATAAAGTCAGAATTGTGAGATAAACAATTCTGAAGTAAAAAAAAAAAAAAGGTCCGTCTTTTTTTCCCCCTTAGAATTGGACTTTATATCTCACAATTGTGAGTTTATATCTCACAATTCTGAGAAAATATGTCAGAATTGCGAGATATGAACTCGCAATTGCATGTTATAAAGTCAGAATTGCGTGATATAAAGTCGCAATTGCGAGAAAAAAAGTCAGAATTCTGACTTTATAACACGCAATTCTGACTTTATAACACGCAATTCTGACTTTATAACACGCAATTGCGACTTTATATCTCGCAATTCTGACTTTATAACACGCAATTGTGACTTTATTTCACGCAATTCTGACTTTATAACACGCAATTGCGACTTTATATCTCGCAATTCTGACTTTATAACACGCAATTGCGACTTTATTTCACGCAATTCTGACTTTATATCTCGCAATTCTGAGAAATAAAGTCAGAATTGCGAGATGTAAACTCGTAATTGTGGGATAAAAAGTCGCAATTATCATTTAAATTTTTTTATTTTGTGGCGGAAACAAGCTTCCATAGATTACGTCTCAGACACACGATAATGTTCTTTATAATTTGTCTGTTAGCTAATAGTTATTAATGAAGCTAATCTCATTAAGTAATTATTGATTACCTAATAAGGAATAATCTCCTACATTTTATATTACTTACTGATTAGTTAAGCTTGTTTCTTAATTAGTTAATAGTAGTAGCTGAAGTGTTAATGCAGAACTACTCATTAGTCCTTCATTACTTCCTGCATAGTTACTTATTAAAGGGTTAGTTCACCCAAAAATGAAAATTCTGTCAGTAATTACTCACCCTCATGTTGTTCCAACCATGTAAGTCTTTCGTTCATCTTCGGAACACAAATTAAGATATTTTTGATGAAATCTGACAGAATTCTGACTCTTCCATAGGCTTCCAGAGTGACCGAAACTCGCCGACCCAGAAAAGTTATTAAAGAGATCGTTAATATAGTCCAAGTGACTCCAGTGGCTCAATCTTAAGTATATCAAGCGACGAGAATACTTTTTGTGCGCAAAAACAAACAAAAATACCGACTTTATTCCACTATTCAATTCCTTCTCTCTGGGCCTCGTAGTGTTTTTGCGCTGCGCGTCTGTGTTGCACGTCATCACGCATCACACACATGACATGCTTCGGCCAATTGTGAGCCTACGTGGTGACGTGCAACACAGACGCGCTACGCAAAAACACTATGAGGCCCAGAGAGAAGGAATTGAATAGTGGAATAAAGTCGGTATTTTTGTTTGTTTTTGCGCTCAAAAAGTATTCTCATCGCTTGATATACTTAAGATTGAGCCACTGGAGTCACTTGGACTATTTTAACGATGTTTTTAATAACTATTCTGGGTCGGCGAGTTTCGGTCACTCTGGAAGCCTATGGAAGAGTCAGAATTCTGTCAGATTTCATCAAAAATATCTTAATTTGTGTTCCGAAGATGAACGAAAGACTTACATGGTTGGAACAACATGAGGGTGAGTAATTACTGACAGAATTTTCATTTTTGGGTGAACTAACCCTTTAATGACAGACCATTATTATGTGGTACCAAGAAAAATAATAATAAATTCCGTTTTTTTTTCTTCTTTTTTTCTGAATTCCATTTTATTGGTTAAATAAAATGTTAGTAATCAAAAAAGCAGTCTAATAATTGAAATCATGACACTTATATGGTTTAACAGCAATCTATAAAAAATACACTTTAGGGCCCTATCCATTTTTTTTTTTAACCAAATTCAGTATTTTTCCATGATAAAGACACTTACTTGATTGTTTAGTGATTCACACCTGCAACAAAACCGGCAACTTAACAAAACCATTACACTTTTTTTTTTTGTCTCACCAAGACTGCATTTATTTGATCAAAAATAGTCAAAACAGTAATATTGTGAAACATTAATATAATTTACTACAACTGTTTTATATTTTAACATTTAAAATGGTTATTCTTTTCTGTAGTATCATTACTTCAGTCTTCAGTGTCACATGATCCTTCAGAAATTATTCTAATTTGCTGATTTGGTGCTCAAAAAACATTTATTTATTATTATTATTAATTAAAAACGGTTGAGTTGTGTAATAAAGTGTTGAAATGTTGTTTTTTCATTATTGTTTGATGAACAAATTTAGAAGAACAGCATTTATTTATGTTGTAACCGTCCTCGCTGAATAAAACCACCCAGCCGGCTGGGTTAAAACGAGTCATCCAACATGCTAGGTTAGTTTAAATGTGTTGTGCCCAGTATTTACTCAGTGTGGTGTTAGCAGTCGAGTTATTTTAAGACCAGCACTGTAAGTGTATCATTGTAAACCTAAAAGTGCATGCGACAAAAACACAGTGTGTCAGTACAATACAGGGATCTACAGTACACTCTCTATTGATTGTAAAACAAGCATTGGAAATATATTACGTCGAATATCCCTTTTAGCACAGGCTTTCCTTCACATTACCACAGAAAGGAACCCGTTCATTGATCTTTAAAGCCACAAAACCCTGCTTAACCTTTATTCGACTGTGATATGATCACACCGTGTCACACTCAACAATACAATCGTTCCCATTGCGAGAGGAACTCATAATCCCGGTCCTCCAGACGTGTCCAATGAGCCCGTGTCCATCCACACAGCTCTCATATTACCTTTCCAAAATGAAACAACCAGTTTTGATTAATCTTTAATGAATTCTTTGTTGACCTCGACAGCACATTTCTCATGGAGTATCGAACCGGGATGTATTTCACCGGAGAACGATGGATAGACACGTATATTTATTTGGTGGATTGGCTCCCTGCTCTGGAGACACAGGGGTTCAGATCTGCACTCATAACGCATTCAGCTTCATCTCAAGGCTCTTAAGGGCTATAATTAAACCTCCTGGAGGATTCCTGGAGACAGAGAAAGGAACCTTTGCTGAGCTTTGGACAAGATATTCTGATTTTCAATAGGTGTGATGAGAAGGACATGAATGAGGTTTAATGATGGCACTTGGTGCCATAGAGTGATTAATGAAGAATGGCAGGTACTCATGCTGAGCCATCGTTACTATGATAGAGAATAGCTCTTCATCCTGATACTTAAAAATGTATCTTATATGGTCTTGAATGCTTGAATGATGATTTCAGTGCTGGATATTATTGGTGAGAGGTTTATAGTTTCAGCAAAGCAGGCGGAGGGTTTTCTTTGGTTATTTTCTAAACAGCTCCTGCTCTTTTGTGCGAGCGCTCGCGGTGTCTTTCAACAAGCGTGACAGAGAAGATCGGGCTGATTATTTGCTCTTTGATATGCAGAGGACAATACTTAAAGTTAATTACATTTTGGGCCGTTGAAAAGTGGATGAGTAATTGAAATTAAACTCACCAAGCAAAGAGTGCAATTTACGATCATAATCATCCACAGCTGCTTCCTGCTTTTTTTTCGATGGGCTCTTTGGGGACAGGCACAACATTTCACACATTGTTGTCAGAATGCTTTAAATTCTCTTCTGAAATCTCTTAATATCTCTTTCAGATTTGTTGAAATTGGAGATGGCGACATGTTTTCATGTAAACACTTGATTAAAGTTGCATTTATATAGCTTTACTATCAGATAATTTGACTATTTTATGACAAGGTTTGTTCAGGTTGTAAAATGTCATGTGGTGCGACTCCCCAAAACCTTTATAATGTTTAAAGGGGTGGTTGATTATGATTTCACTTTTTTAACTTTAGTTAGTGTGTAATGTTGCTGTTTGATCATAAACAACATCTGCAAAGTTACGACGCTCAAAGTTCAAAGCAAAGGGAGATATTTGCTTTTAAAGAAATCGCTTTTTAAGGACTACAACAAACGGCTGGTAGAGACTACACGACAGTCCTCCCGGGTTAGTGACATCACCAATCTCTAAAATTACATAAACCCCGCCCCCGAAACACGATTTATAGATTATCAAGACAGAATATGCTAATCAATGACTAGAAGATAACTACACATAAGCTACATAAATTCATAAACTAACCATTCAGAAACTACACGTTGTCACTTCTTCTTGAGTCTCTCCATCATTGTCTGACTCCGGTTTGAACATAAAAGTCTAAAAGGTTTAGAAATTTTCAGTGCATGTCTGTGTGAGTGCAAGCTGTTGAAGCTCCGCCCTCTGTGCCGGGAGCAGCAGCTCATTTGCATTTAAAGGAACAGACATAAAACGGTGCGTTTTTGCTCACCCTCAAAAATTTACAATTTTAACATGCTATATAAAAATATCTGTGGGGTATTTTGAGATAAAACTTCACATACACACTCTGGGGACATCAGAGACTTATTTTGCATCTTGTGAAAAGGGCATTATACCCCCCCTTTAAGAATGAACAAATCATGATATATTTATATCACAGAATGTAGTCTTAAGTGTTTTCAGGCAAGAATATAGTTGTTTAGACCTCATATATGAGATTTATTAATAAACATAGCACCTATTTGAAAATGTGTTTAGATGTTTTGGGAGATGTGAGCTCTAGGCAGTGTTGCAAAGTTGGGCTACTTTTACACTGTTGCCACAGGTTGTTTTTTAGTGTCCGGGTTGAAGAGCTTTTGTGCAAGCGCTTGCAGTGTCACTTGACCGAATCACAGCCGTGCTGATATAGAGCCATATCACATTACTATGAGTGTGAGGTTGCTCATATATATTTGTTTCATTTAATTATATGGCTCAAAATCTGTGGTAATTAAATATAACAAATTATGTAAAAATGTATCATCTTTTGTTGTAAAATTAAACATTTTAGCAAACTAGATTTAGCGAAACTAGCAAGAACTGAGAAGATAGTGATCAAACTACATTTTATAAAAATCACCTGTCAAGTGTATAATACTGTATATATTACAGGGTGGGCCATTTATATGGATACACCGTAATAACATGGTAATGGTTGGGGATATTAAAGTCCTGTTTGTGGCACATTAGTATATGTGAGGGGGCAAACTCCTCAAGATGGGTGGTGACCATGGTGGCCATTTAGAAGTCGGCCATCTTGGATACAACTTTTGTTTTTTCAATAGGAAGAGGGCCATGTGACACATCAAACTTATTGGTAATGTCACAAGAAAAAAAATGGTGTGCTTGGTTTATTCGTTCATGAGTTATTTACAAGTTTCTGACCACTTATAAAATGTGTTCAATGTGCTGCCCATTGTGTTGGATTGTCAATGCAACCCTGTTCTCCCACTCTTCACACACTGATAGCAACACCGCAGGAGAAATGCCAGCACAGGCATCCAGTATCCATAGTTTCAGGTGCTGCACATCTCGTATCTTCACACCATAGACAATTGCCTTCAGATGACCCCAAAGATAAAAGTCTAAGGGGGTCAGATCGGGAGACCTTGGGGGCCATTCAGTGTGTGAAGAGTGGGAGAACAGGGTTGCATTGACAATCCAACACAATGGGCAGCACATTGAACACATTTTATAAGTGGTCAGAAACTTGTAAATAACTCATGAACGAATAAAGTTACGTTGAAACCAAGCACACCATTGTTTTTCTTGTGACATTACCAATAAGTTTGATGTGTCACATGGCCCTCTTCCTATTGAAAAAACAAAAGTTGTATCCAAGATGGCCGACTTCTAAATGGCCACCATGGTCACCACTCATCTTGAGGAGTTTGCCCCCTCACATATACTAATGTGCCACAAACAGGACTTTAATATCACCAACCATTCCCATGTTATTACGGTGTATCCATATAAATGGCCCACCCTGTACATCAGCAGAGGAGAGTCAGATTGGATGACTACAGGGACTCATCTCATTTAGCCGTGTATCTGTTGCCAAAATGATGAGAAAAAAGGATTAGTCAGGAATAGAAAATTATATATTTAATTATATAAATATATACTTTAAAATATAAATTAAATCTAATTTATAATTAATATAAATTATATATTTTTCATATTTTATATATTTAAATCATGAATGTCAGAATCAGAATGTGTATTTCATGTGTAAAAAATGTCAGTCAAAAAACAACACATTGAACGTTTTTTAAATTAAATTGCCGTTTATGCTCTTTAGCATTCCGTGTGAAGTATTGCACTTAATTCCCTGATCATTCTGAATCAATTTCAGCGAGTGAAGAACAAATTTATACTCACTTGTGTTATATTATGGATTACGTATGTCATCGTCTCTGACAGAAAGCATGTTTAAGCTGCTCAGGGGTGCGTTTCCCGAAAGCATCATTAGCCAACTATGTTCGCAAGTTCCGTCGTTATCAGCATAGTTCAACGAGTCAGTGTTTCCCGAAACCATCGTTCCAACGAACATTCGCAAACAGCATCGCAAAGTTTTGTGTTTGGAACGACAGCTCTCACCCTGTGGTTAGAAGCAGTTTCTTGTTTGCATGACATGTGGACTCAATAAATCCTGAGAAAAATAAGAAAGTTGACATTCAGTACAACCTGTCTTTTATTTAGAATACATATAAATGTAATTTACGTCTTTTATTTTGTCAATAGATTTAATGTGTCGTTTTTGATGAGTGTGCATGTGCGAACGTGCTCTAGTATGTAAGAACGAGCCTATGATTGAATCTGGAAATAAAGCAAAATGAGAAATAGTCCTCAGATGCCATGTCTGTAATTTATAGCAAAACATCTAGCGTTCATTCGATCTCAAACAGATTCATTAAAAGAAAGTTATCACCCCTCCACATGCATGACGTCATAAACCAGCGTGGTTGAACGACCACTTTGCGACACTACGGTTTCGGGAAAAAGTCGTGACTAGCTAGTTGATTTCTTCAACTATGATGCATCGTACTTTGCTTTTTAAGCAGCGAGTTACGTCGTTGTTCGGGAAACGCACCCCAAGCCAGCATTTTCTCCGACTTTTCGGAAAGCGATGACGCATTCAAAACATCCAGTAGTTTTGGTTCTCTAGGAAATCCATGAACTCCCTGGACCTCTTCTTCTTGTAAATACTATTGTATATTGTGCACGTTATTCTTTGACAGACATCAATGTCGTGATTTTAAATTATGTGGAAAAAAAAAGAAAACAAAGATGGATTGTAAAGTAATAATCATTCATTTATCCTTAGCCGTCAAGTATTCATTGAAGTGATTGATGCCCATGGGTGTGTTATGTCAATGTTTTTAGTTCTAATATTCCAACTGTTTTGGACGGTTGGCTGGAGACATTCAAAAGGCTTTTTTTGTAGTTCATTATGCTTATCTTAGTCAAAAATGTTACATTCAGCTGTCGCAAATTCATTGACATTTGAAAATCAAGTTAATTCTGTACCGTTGTTTTTATTGTCTTATTACAAAAATCTTTTATTTAAACCCACGGAAATGCAGATCCTGTAAATAATAGTGAAACATATATTTTTTAAAACCGTTGTTCCAATATTAGTTTAGTTTATTTTCTTATAAAGCACATTTCTACTGCCCAAGTGCAGCCTAAAGTGTTGTACAAAGCAATCAAGAAAACCAAACAAACCAACAACTATTACCCCTTAGCAGATTTCAGTCTCTGCTATAAGTTTTTCAACACAAGATGAAACCAGCATGACTACAAAAAATGAATTTCTAATAATTAGAATACATTTTATGCTCTACTCAACTTTTTTGCATTGCCAACGGTTGCTGTCGCTCATCTAGCCTCAAATCATTAACTCTCGTCGAAAATAAAAGACTTCTGGTAGCTTTGTCGCAGCAAATCGCTGTGTATTCTGTGTTAATGGGAATGCCATGAGCATTTCATATTTTCATGTTAAATATTCCAAGCATAAACATGGATGAGTGTTATGGATGATGATGAGTTCAGAATAAATTTAGTAATGCAGATCTCTAAATGTTTTGCAAAACCTTATCTGCCATCTGTGTTTATTCTGCATGCGAGGGAAGTAATAACGTTGCTGACATTTGGCCTCTGAGCAACCTTTCACGAAAGAGCAGGGCAGATTCATTTCCATATTGAAAATCCAGAGTGAATGAAAAGAAGAAAAATAGTTTGGCCTTTCCTGAAGGATATTGCTTGAATCATGTTAAAGTTTTAGGTAAGATTAGGTTTGGGGTTTGGTTCTGTGTAAATGAAATGCTTGTTTTCAGGTTGCGCTCAATATCAACACAGGTTGGATACTGTACCAAATGGCATTTTTACAAACACACACACACACATACACATGCCAAAAACGTCTCAGGTCACAGGTTGTTTTACTGTAAAATACTGTAAAATTAGATTTTTTTTGTAAGTAATGACTAAATGATCAGTAATGAATTTTGCGCATATGATTACATATTTTATTTTGTTTTTTCTTATTTTGTTATCAGTAATGTACATTTGTGTTTTGTATTATATTTTTTGCTCTTTAGTTAATGTTTATTGCATCATTTTAGTTTCATATGTGTTACCCTGATGGTGTTTTGTCTTTGTATGTGACCCTGTGCACCTTCTATATACGAGTATTCATCATGTTTTATGAACCGGTCAATTACGATGAACTCTGATTCATCATGTGACTTTATAGTGTTCCACGTGTATTATTTTGATAGTTGTGCAAATTTTGTATATTATATAACTTAACTAAATATACGGTTATAAGTTATATAAAATATACAGGGATCCTGTAAAACAACATTGTCACCAGTGCTTTGTACCAAATGCAATAAGTCTTTTGAGTAAGAGGTAGGAAATGTGAATATTTTAATCTTTGATACTGTGGATGTTGTGTATTGTTAGATGGATCGGGTGGATGTTGTGTGTTGTGTATTGTGTATTATTAACTGTTTTGTGATTGTATGGCGAGACCAAAGACCAATTCTCAGCTAAGGCTGAACAATAAAGTACTTCTAACTAATTAATTTGAGCCGGATCCTGTTCCAGAAAATGCCAGATTTTTG
Organism: Scardinius erythrophthalmus; assembly: GCF_964197995.2. Lineage (NCBI taxonomy): Eukaryota > Metazoa > Chordata > Actinopteri > Cypriniformes > Leuciscidae > Scardinius > Scardinius erythrophthalmus. The sequence continues at coordinate 4,634,015 of NC_138245.1, forward strand.
CGTTCCAGTATTTGTCTCTGAACTATCCGGCATAAACAAGTACATGGCATGATGACAGTGTGTGTGTGTGAGAGACAGAGCGTGTGCAGGTTTATGCAGATGTATTTGGAGGTTGTGTTTAGAATTGTGATCAGCTTTCTTAAGTTCAAAATCACTCTCATTGGTTGGTGCTTACAGTTACCGCCAATTGTTTTGCTCACAAAAGAGAGTGTATATCTACCTGATGAATTATTCTAATAAAAGTAAGTTAATATCACCAATGTCAAAAAGCATATTTTAATTTTCCATATCCACGAGTAAAGCTGATGGTGTTTCTGATCAAAAGAGATCCCGAAGATGAAACTGCGATACGGCGGTTATTAATTTACAAATTAAGCGCTGATTGTCACAGTATTCTTTAGCTGAATTTCTGGCATTTTTACAGTGAATTTCTGAATTTCAGTTTTTTTTTTTTACTGTAAATTTAGTGGGATTTTTTTTACAGTTTATGTAAGTGTCGAGGATGTGATAGCAAACTAATCAGAGCACACATTACAGGATAAATGTGAAAAAATATATTTGCACAACCAGAGACCTTATTTATGTAATTTATCTAATGTATGTTTGCTTCGTGTTAATATTTTTTACTTTACATGTGTCTGAATTTAATTTATTTTATTGGGCATTGGAATTTTTTAATGATCAAAAACCGGTATTTACCAGCTAACAATATTTTCTTTGCAATTTTTTTGAAAACCATTTTTAAAGTAATTTACAATTACATTTGCTGTGACCTACAGCTGTAATATTCTTATATTCATATTTTAATAATACAATTATTTTCTTTACAGTTGTTTTAACCATTTATGTTTTACTTTGTTTTTATCTATTACAATGTTTTTTTTTTGTGTGTTCAATTTTATGATTTAAATTTAATCAGAAAATTTGATCATCAAAATACTTCCTAAATGAAAATTACAATTATTTCAACAACAAATGACTCCACCACAGTGTAAAAGAGGCTATGAATGGTTAAATATGCACAAGACCAATCACAGTTCAGTGTGTATTGTAAAAAGATAAATTACAAAAAGTGTCTATAAATAAAACATACTCAATAACTGAGAGCACAAGCAGTGAGATGCCACTTTTTTTTCTTCTGTCAGTTCCTGTATTCCTGATGACTCAGGCCAACATGCTAATTATCATCTGCAGTGGGTATAAACGTGGTTGATTTGGGTAGATGAAAGGATTATGAGCAGAGAGATTCCTGTAGATGTGAAGAAGAGGTGAAGCAGAAATATGTAGGGTGAGGGCCTTTCCAGACGGATGCCGAGAGAATCTGTAATCACAGCTGCTTTTTTAGTGATACCGAAACCACATATTTCCCTCTGATCATCTATTCTGCCTGAGTCCATCCCATCCTGAGTGTGTGTGTGTGGGTATGTGTGTGTAATCCTCATAATAGAAATGCCATCTCTGATTTAGAAGTTGAGATGTGATGACTGTTGTGCCGCTGGGAGTGAGGCAGAGCCATCGTCCTCATAGCTCATATCAACAGAAGTGAAACTATAGCTATTGAATTAATATCTGTGTTCAGAGAAAAGATTTTTAAATATTTTTGAAAGAAGTCTCTTATGCTCACAGAGGCTATTGTGAAGTTTTAAAATAACTGTTTTCTATTTTAATATTGTAAAACGTAATTTATTCCTGTGATGCAAAGCTGAATTTCCAGCATCATTACTCCAGTCTTCAGAGTCACATGATCCTTCAGAAATCATTCTAATATGCTTATTTGTTGCTCAAGAAACATTTGTTTTTATTATTATTATCAACGTTGGAAACTGTTGTGCTACTTAATATTTTTGTGGAAACCATGGCACACTACCATTCAAAGTTAGATTAAAAAATTTAGCAGCAAAAACATTTTAAGCATTGACAATAAATGAACCGTTATTAAATCTTTTTACAATATGTAGCCTATATATAAGTCTCGGGTGTCCCCAGAATGTGTCTGTGATGTTTCAGCTCAAATTACACAACGGATCATTTATTAGGCCTATACCATGCCGGGCGGAAGCAGTTCTGAAAACTGTCAATGTGACGACACTAGGGTGATACTTCAGAAAAGGCCAATAGTAATTGGTGGATATACGGGTATAACAGAAGGTGGCTTGCATCCACTCATTCAGATTAGTTCTTCGGAGCCTGTTAATCTCTCTTCATTCACCTTTACCTAGAAGCTTTGCTGGATTCCTACGGTGCATTTCAGCGGTTTTCTCTCTCATACGCACAGATAAGTGCAAGAAAGTTCAATTGCATTACCGGAGGCATTCTGACTTGGAAGACTCACCTGGATCCCGCCAGCAGGTGGTTGTGCAGACTGAGTGTGGCGCTGAGATGGCTGCTGTGCTTGCCCGTGCTACCGCAAACATCCGGCTTGTTGAGTGGATTCCTCCTGCCCCGAGCAATCACGGTTAGATGATTGGTTTCTGGTCTTGGATCACCCCACTCAGCCTCACTCTGCCACGTTTTTTTTTACTGCCAGAACACGCTCTGCAGGTTCTTCCACCCTCACTACCCACAACGGTATACCCAGGGATTACTCCAGCGCATCAAGGTTGAGCGGGCGATTGTGTTGCTTCTGTGTCAACTAGGGATGTCACGATACCAAAATTCCAGTAGTCGGTACCGATACCATTACATTTTTACGGTTCTCAGTACCAATTTGGTACCACAGCAAAATCTGTTGGAACTATTTTTACTATTTTTAACTATTTGAAAAAAACATTAAATTCAATTCAATTCATAGTATTTATGACGGTAATCATAAGTAAATAATACATATAAGCATTGAAGGCTACATGCTGTTTAAATGTAAATATTGCTTATAAAAAAATCAAGTGAAAAATAAGCAACCTTCTATGCACACATTATTATTATTATTAGTAGTAGTAGTAGTATTTTTAATACATGGAGACGTAACTAAATCTATTGTACAGTAGTCTAATATAATTATTTATGTCAATTTCTTTCTACAACCAATCGTCAACCAAACTTTTATTTTAATGGGTTGCCGGGAAGACCTTTGAGTTTCTGTGTGTGTATGATATGACGATAGTTTTTCTCAAATGAAACGGTAAAATGCTAATGAAGTGACTCTCAGAGCGGCTCTGGAGATGAATTTCATCATGTCATTATATCGTGAGGCAGCAGAGACTAAAAACACTCGTGCTTCTGTGTGTGTGTGTGTGGGGTAAATGAAACCGCGAGTCTGCGCCATTCATTCACACAGAGACCAGCAGAACATGCAGGGTTAATATTTAAATAGTCTTTTTGCGGTTTAATATACACAGACACTATATATATCGTGGTATATATCGGCTACAGTGCTCCTAGTATAAAAGTTAGTCTGGAGGCCCGCGCTTGAGGACACGGAAGCGACTGAAAGCAGCTGCCTATTAGTGGGTACCATATATACTCGGTACTCAGTACTACTGGTACTACAGAAATGCTGGTATCGTCACATTTGAAAAAATTCAGTACCGACTTGGTACCGAAGCACCGGTACTTTTGACAACACTGGTGCCTACGACACGCCACCACCTGGAGGAACCGTCTGAGACTCTCGTCCAAAGCCTGTAAGTTCACGTTATCCATGGCGGCAAAGACCCAGCGCTCATGCAGAAACTGTGCTCATTGTCCAATTCCGCCCTAGGGACGTCGAAGGTCACAGCTCAGGCATTTGGTCAGGCGATGTCCACTTTTTTATTCTTTATTTTGGATTTTGGCGATGTCCAATTCTGTGGTCCAGGAGTGCTACCTATGCCTCCACCTTAAGGAAGCTTTCTCAATGCCCCATCTTCCTAGAAGGCCTATTCGGCGACACTGTGGAGGACTTTTGCCCTACAGTCGTGAAAAAAAAAACAGACGCAGTCGCGGTGCACATCCTTGCACTCAATAGTCGAGGAAATGCAGTAGTTAGGTGGAGGCAAAAAAAAAAGTCTTTCTCAACTTTCACTGAGCGATACTATTGCGGGCCTTTGAAGAACGGTAGGTGTCTCAACACCTTATGGCCACCTGGATCAGGAAGCAAAGCTTTCTATATGGCAACCGCGGCTCCGCCTCACCACAAAGTACCTACCACACGTATGTCGAAAAACTTTTGTTTCATTGGTGCCCCTCTGGTAGAGTTTGGATGTGTGGTTAGCGCTTCCAACCCCGTTCAGTTTGCCAGACGCCCGCTCATAAATCGTCAAGGCGGTTTACACTCACGTCGCATGTTGCAACTCACCCGCCATCTCCTCCTTTGGAGTCAGTAGCGACTGAACTCAATCACACAGCAGACGTGCTCTCGTGATGGGTGAGGCTTCAAGGAGAGTGGAGACTCCTTCCACAGGTGGTCCAGCTGATTTGGAGTTGATGCGGCGAAGCACATGTGGTCCTGTTCGCTTCCCAGGAACCCTCCCATTGCCTGCTGTAGTATTCCTTGTCCAAAGCTCAGCTTGGCACGGACGTGCTGGCACACAGCTGGCCCCAAGGCCTTCACAAGTATGCATTTCCCCCAGTGAGTCTGATTGCACAGACGTCGTGTAAAGGATGGAGGATAAAGAACAGGTTTTGATGGTTGGCCACTATGGACTCTCGGAGCTCATGCTCCTTGCGAAACCCCCTTTCTGGTGAATTCCAGGGAGGACCTTCTTTCTCGGGGCAGGGCACAATTTGGTGCCCACGCCCAGACCTCTGGAACCTCCATGCCTGGCCCTTGGACAGGACGTTGAAAAGACCTAAGTGGACAATCACCTGCGGTGAATAGTGGCATCTATTTGCAGATAGGTGTTCTTTCTGAGGGAAGACACACAGAGATTCACATTCGGATCAGTGCTTCTTTCTTGCAGAAGAGGTGGCTGTCCCCTCCGCCTAAAAAGTGTGTGTGGCTGCTATAGCTACACATCACAATGCAGTGAATGGTAAGTCCTTTGGAAAGTCATGACCTGATTATCAGGTTCTTTAAGAGGCACTAGGAGGTTAAGTTCTCCAAGGAGAAGGTGGTGCTGCTAACTTAAATTGTCACACTGTAGAGCCCTGTTTTAATATGAGTCAAACAACAAGAGAAAAACAGAAAATCACTTTCTGAACCACCTGCCCTGACAGAGAGCAAACACCTTAGCAACAAAAAACATGTCTGATAATTACTGTTGGTTAAAAAAAAGTTTGGGTAGGATGTACATGAAGATCTGCTGCAGTTAGAAACAGAGATAACAATCTACCACAGTTCCAAAGATCCACATAGTACTGTAAACATTCACTGCAAAACTCTTGTTTGGTCTCAAGAGTGTAGTCCAGTCTCTGGTGTGGGAGTATGTGACAGTTTCTAGTTTCTGGATGAATGAATGTTGCATAGAACTAGAGAAACCTTTGTGAACTTGCACAAAAAGTACTGTAGTGTACATGGTACCGTCGTGGTACTTCGATATATACCATGGTACTTGATGATTATCTTATGATGCTATTGACAGGGTACGCTAATGTGATTAAAAGAATACCATGTTACTATCATGGTACACATCAAAAACAAACTTGAGATTGCCATGGTACATGTCCTCATTAAAGCAAACCAAAAACCAAATATACATATGAAGATTTGATCGGCATGTCCTCATGATTATTTTATAAAAAACATTATAAAAGTTCATTTTAAAAGTAAATTAAGCTGTCATTATTGCAGTTTTTTGTTAGTATATTCCAGTATCTGATTTGTGCTCTTGTTTTTTTTTTTTTGTAATCAGGTTTCAAGTTTTTAAAATACATTTGCAAACCTCTTCTTATTTGCATACTTGGGTGGTTAGTAAACTTGTCTACTGGATTGATTGGACAACAGTGTTATTTTAGTATTATTTGTACTCTATTATAGTTTGTTATTTTGGATTAATTTTAATATTTTTAGGTTTAATTTAATTTTAGTTTAATTTTTAGTTTTAATAAAAGCTGGAACATCTATTGAAAAACATAAAAGGAAAATATAGTGAAGCATTTGCCATCACATTGTGACATTTTTAACCTTTTAGCTCACATGTTGAAAGTGGCTGATGTAGTTCAAATGACAAATGTGATGTTATTTATTAAATGCTTATGTTACTTGTAACTTGAAGTTTAAACGTAAAAATGTCATGGGTATTTTTTAAGGGAGCCTACAGTCAACACTTTGTCTTGAAACGTTATCCTGATATCTGCTTTTGTGGAATTCCAATAATAGAGTTTAATGAAATTGTCAAAAAGCCTCTTCAGTAAAGCTTCAAATGTCAGTGTGTCACTGATAGCGTTTAATCAAGCTGTCAGAATTATACTGATCTTGTTTTTTTCTTTCTCTGCAGGAATCTTTTAGACAGAGACACATTCTCCAAATCTGATCCACGTGAGTACAGCCAATGGAAGATTGTCTTTTCATTTTATACTCTTTCTGCATTAATTAACGACCCCCACTCGTTTTCTCCTTGATCTCCTGTCTTTCGCTTCTCGTCAAACACCAGCGTGATTCTGATGAGTTCTTCTCATCTGCAAAGCTCTGCATGTATCCGATTATCCTGAATGAAACATGAACTCAGAATGGCAGCAAGTTCTCATCTGCTGGAGTGATAGACAGGGAGTTATAATAAAGGAATAGTTCACCCAAAAATAAAAATTTTGCTCACCTTCACAACATTTTCAAGTGCCCTATTATACTTTTTCGAGAATAACCCTTCATGCAGCGCGTAATATAGCTATTTTAGAGCAGAGTCGACCAATCACAACAGACTGGGCCATCTGACCAATCAGAGCAGAGTAAACCAGTCATAACAGACTGGACCATCTGACCAATCAGAGCAGAGTAGACTAATCACAACAGACTGGGTCATCTGACCAATCAGAGCAGAGTCGACCAATCACAACAGACCAATCAGAGCAGAGTAGACCAATCACAACAGACTGGGCCATCTGACCAATCAGAGCAGAGTAGACCAATCACAACAGACTGGGCCATCTGACCAATCAGAGCAGAGTAGACTAATCACAACAGACTGGGTCATCTGACCAATCAGAGCAGAGTCGACCAATCACAACAGACCAATCAGAGCAGAGTAAACCAGTCATAACAGACTGGACCATCTGACCAATAAGAGCAGAGTAGACTAATCACAACAGACTGGGTCATCTGACCAATCAGAGCAGAGTAGACCAATCACAACAGACCAATCAGAGCAGAGTAGACCAATCACAACAGACTGGGCCATCTGACCAATCAGAGCAGAGTCGACCAATCACAACAGACCAATCAGAGCAGAGTAGACCAATCACAACAGACTGGGCCATCTGACCAATCAGAGCAGAGTAGACCAATCACAACAGACCAATCAGAGCAGAGTAGACCAATCACAACAGACTGGGCCATCTGACCAATCAGAGCAGAGTTGACCAGTCACAACAGACTGGGCCATCTGACCAATCAGAGCAGAGTAGACTCGTGGAAAGGAAGGGTTAGAGAGACTGAATCTTCGAACACACCTTTTTCAGACTCTTTGTCTGAAGTGAGTCGATAGATGCTTGTAAACCTATTGTAGGAGAAAACTAAATAAGGAATCTTTAAAATAGCATAACAGGGGCACTTTAAAACCATATGACTTTCTTCAGTGATACACAAAAGAGAAATGCTGAAGAATGTAGCTTCTAATAATGAACATGAATAAGGATCGCCATAAAAGTGTCATAAAGATACACATTATTAATTTTGCCAAAAGTATTTTTATAAAAATAGAAATGAATTGAAAAAGTAATGAATTAAATGTTTCCACATTTATTGTTTTTCAATTAGTATTGAAATGATTGAGCATTTGGCAACATAATTCCATTTCTGTTTCCCTAAAACCATTACAGAAGCAGACTCATTAAAATCCTCCCCTCTGTTCTGTTAATGACGTCACTGATGGCAACCTTGATGTGTTGCATTTTAAGGCATAATGAATGGATGCGCATCTAGATTGACAAGATTTTCAGTAAATAACAATTTTTATAGTTTCATATCTCATATCTGAAATGTTACTTTGAGAAGTTCGTAATATTATTGTTTAATTTCTGTATTTTTGTATGTAAGCGAACATTGGCACTAAATTTTTGCTATTTTTGTCCCTTTTACAGTGTGCGTGTTGTACACTCAGGGTGTGGAGACCAAGCAGTGGAGAGAGGTACGTACACACACACACACACACACACACACACACACTGTTCCCAGCTTGCATTGCTATGGTTTCATACGCTCTGGTGTTGTTGTCCAATCAGGCGTGTCGGTTCTCCCCGCACCAGCATGCGGTCAAGCGTCTGTCTGCTCTTCCTCTTCTGTACACCATCAAAACACCTCCAGTGTCTTATCAAAAACAAGCAACACCCAGTTCAGCGCCTGTACGTCAGCGCTCAGTTCTGTCTCGACCTGCTGCACAGAGCAAGGGTTGTTTCTCCAACAGTGTTGTTGTAGCGATGAGTCAGTTTCCGTACTTCCCAATTCGAGGTAATGAATCAGAAGAAGACTGTCCTGCTGGGTGCTGCTGTTCTGAACAGTGTTATTCCCACTAGGTTCGTGATAAGAGCTGGTACTCTGTCATTTGGTCATTTTACCCTCTAAATAGCTTTAGAAGTATGATACATATTATCTTTAATAGCATTAAAGATTTAAATAAGTAAGTGGTGCCACTGTTATCTTACGCCAGAATAGCTACATGGCTAAATCTGTGCGGCTTAACTATGTCCTTTAATACAAAGACTTGTTTTCTCTCAATGACAGACCAAATATAGTAAACGAATACATTTTGACATTTGCCTCACATAACCAACTCAATATGACTTTTCTGATGTTGTAAACTTGCTCAGTTCTTCACCTGGTACAGCACTGCACTTCAGATTCAGAGCGTTTGGGTACGAATCCCTTGAAACATGATTCACGACACTCAATAAAAGAGCACAACACTTGTAGAAGCAGCTAAAATGTCATGATTGCTTCAGCAAATGGGTTTTTTATTATTTCCGGCGAGCATTGGTTGGAAATATTCAGTGACCCTCAAGTGGGTCAACTGAAAGAAATTTCTGTCAGTAATCTTCAAAGAACAATTGGCTGGCTATCGTCTCATCCAAAGTGAACTAACTATCTTAAAGACTTTCTTAAACACAAACAGGAGTTTTAGTTATTGTGATTTTATATAAATGAGTTGATTTCCATGTTTTTAAAGTGCTCATGTATATCCATTAGAGCGGTCAATAGATTAATTGTTTAAATCACGATTAATTACACACTTATTGTGAAATTGAGCATATGTTCATTTGGTCATCATTTGCAGTATCCAGCAAAGTAAACCAAGAGATTGAAGGGTGATTCTCAGAAAACTGTACTTTCTACAAGCTTTTTTAGAGTTAATACTTGGAGACTCCAAAAGGTCACCAATGACCAAATTATATAAGGTGTCCATCATTCATAAATTTATGCACACCAAAGCACCCATTAAAAAAACATTACAGAAAAAATCTTCTCAGAATTCATAGTGTATATCAGGGGCGGTTCTAAAGTCAGTGGATATTCGGGACTTTAGCCCAAACTCAAATTGGGTATTCTTATTTAAAGGAATTAATTAATTAATTATAAAAGCCATTTAAGGGAATAAAGAAAAAGAAAGGCTTATTGTATTAGTGAAATAATTTAAACTTTTTGCAAATAATATTTTATTTTAAGTATGCATACATTCTCTCTACATGAATCAAAGAAGTTAGCATATTTTCAATTCAAAAAGGCAAAATTTAAGTTGAGTAATTTGCATCATCGGATACAGTCGGTAGTTGGACATTTCTATTGTATTTACAAATATAAATGTTTATCTACTTACATTTTACTAGGCATTCGTTCACTGATAACACCCTTCTGTGAACAGTAAGTCCCACCTTCTTTAAAGGGGTGGTTGATTATGAGTTCACTTTTTTAACTGTAGTTAGTGTGTAATGTTGCTGTTTGAGCATAAACAACATCTGCAAAGTTACGATGCTCAAAGTTCAAAGCAAAGGGAGATATTTGCTTTTAAAGAAATCGCTTTTTAAGGACTACAACAAACGACTGGTAGAGACTACACAACATTCCTCCCGGGTTAGTGACATCACCAACCCTAAAATTTACATAAACCCCGCCCCCGAAACACGATTTATAGATTATCAAGACAGAATATGCTAATCAATGACTAGAAGATAACTACACATAAGCTAAATAAATTCATCAACTAAACATTCAGAACCCCCCCCCCCCCCTTAATAATTTTGACATTGATGAGATAAAACACTGAACTTTTAGTCATCCTAACAACAAACAGAGCGGTGCGGAATGGATCATGCATCAGAGGCAACATCAAGAATATCAAATACATTTCAGTGAATCTCTTATTTGCACCTTAAAGGGATGGTTCGGAGTAAAATCAACCTAGGGTCCTTTGCACCATGACCTCGAGCCAGACACCCCCCCCAGAAGCCTTTTATCCCTTGGTTGAACATTATTAAAGTTAGAGCTTATTAAGAGATATCAGCCGGATGGCTTAGTGCAGGCACTAATGGATCCTATGATGTATCTCGTAAATTACCCCACTAATAATGCCCAGAATGGTACCAAACTTCTACAAACTTCTACTTCATAAAACGAGGCATTGGAAAGTTTGTAAGTGCATCAGGAGTTTATTTAAATAACTCTTGCCTGACAGCTCATGCTACTGCTAACCCGCTCGTCGAGGTCACTTCCGTGATTTGGGAAAAGCATGTAAAAGTCCTGGCAGAAAGCGATGCATAAGGATGTAGTGTAACGACGCCCAGTTCCAGGAATGCACCAATACGACCGGGTTAGCTGTAGCATTAGCCATCAGGTAAGTGTTATTTAAGTAAACTCCTGATGTACTTACAAACTTTCCAATGTCTCGTTTTATGAGTACAGAACCTATTTGTACAACTGTAGAAGTTTGGTGCCATTCTGGGCATTATTAGTGGGGTAATTTACGAGATACAGCCTAGGATCCATTAGCACCTGCTCTAAGCCATATGGCTGATATCTCTAAATAAGCTCTAACTTTAATAATGTTCAACCAAGGGATAAAAGGTTTCTGGAGGGTGTTTGGCTCGAGGTCATGGTGCAAAGGACCCTAGGTTGATTTTACTCCGAACCATCCCTTTAAGTTTATTGACAATAATAATGACAGTTTTGCGAAAGTGTCTAACTCGGTGAGCTCGCGCAAAACACATCTTAAGCACAGCGACTCATTTAAATGCCTCTGATTGGCCGATGCGTTCAACAGACATGTCTGCTACAATGCTTAACGCTGTAAAAGCACGTTGTAAGTACCTTTAATTCAACACTGTAATATGCACTTTTCATGATTAACCCTCTGGGGTCTGAGCTGTTTTCTGGGCCCTGGAGGTGTTCTGACATGCTCTGACATTTGTGGTTATTTCTGTTACTTGTGACATTTTCATGGCTAAAGTCTAATTACACTGTATTCAGCACAAACTCTGCTACAATAATATATCAGCAGCATGTGTGTAAAAGTTTGTAGTTTTGAGATAATGACATTTATGCGTGATATTGATTTAAAAATTTTACGACGTGTTTTGTGTTAGAAAGCAATATGCGAAGAGGCGGATCACCTCATTAATATGAAAGCTTTCCACACCTGAGAAAGACAAAGAACCTCCCTAATGGCCCTATTAGGAGCTTATCAGGGCCCATCATTCTGACCAACCTTGCACAAAGAATGAGGAGATTTAAAAAAGAATGGCTTTTAAAATTGTTTGGATTTATTTACAACACAACATAATCCAAAGATACACAACAAAAAAGCACTTATTGAAGAAAGAGACCTTTGTGCCATTCCTAAAAACATTGTACATACCTTTCATTTTCTAAGGTGTTTGATTTTCACTTTACCATGTTCATGTACAGAGACATGTACTGTGAATGTTGAAGTCAGCAGGACTCAGTGGCATCTGGGCCCTGAAAAAAAAAAAAAAAAGTGAACATACTGATATCAAGAGAAAGGCCTGCACGATTTTGGGAATACATTTTAGATTTTTCTTGTTAAAATTGCTTTTTAAAATTCACAGAATACACACACACACTCACACAAATGTTTCCAACAATATATAATGAACACCAGGTTTGTTGTGCCTTGTAGGTATAGGCTATGCGCAGTGCTGCATAAAATAATAACAATATAGCAGCCTATATATATTTTCAAAAAGATTTCAGTAACAACTAAGCTAGAGAAAAATATATTGATTATCATGTTACTTCAAATGTTTCCATTCGTTATGATGATATGAAATGAGATAATAGTAAAAACATGAAGCCGTTTGGAGCGTTTTGCTTTTCCAAAATATGATACATTCAAACGCGATCGCGATCAAAAATATGATACATTAAAACGCGATCGCGATCAAAAATATGATACATTAAAACGCGATTGCGATCAAATATAAAACATTATGGTTAGGCCTACCATATACATAGCCTATCTACGTTTGAGCAGATATCCACAAACACAGTAACAGTAAACACGGGTCTAAATATTATAATATTCACCATATATCTAGCAACAGTTCAACTGCAATGTGAAATTTATGCAACAATAGCAAACTAATATGTAAGAATTACTTACCTTATCTTTCTTGTCTTCAAATATCGTTCTTCTTCTTCTTCTGATGTAAATCCAATGTAAGCTCAGGCACGTCTTTCAAACTTGACGAAAAGTGAAGTGAAGTGTTTTGTTGTTGAGGTAATGAGGGCGATCGCGTTCCATGTGGAGATTTGCATGTGAATATCTTTTGCGCGAGTGGGCGTGGCCGAATTAAAAATAATTAGGAAGCGTTTGAGAAGCTGGAAATCTTGTTGGTTTTATACAAATTACTTAAACAGAGAATATTTGTTTTCGTTTTGAATCCGATCATTTAAAAGTACACACTTAAATGTTTATAAAGGTGTATGGCTCATAAATGTGTGACAAGTATTCGCTGAGTTTTGTTTCAGTTTATAGACGTGCTCAAGAAAAAAAAGTTCACCGCGACGGAGAGGCAGAACGCACACACTGTTTATTTTCTTTATTTTACAAAAGCACAATGTTTTGATTTGATTGGAAGTGGACACATACAAAAGTAGAAATACCACAGATTCTTTTTTTATATTTATTTTTTCTGTATGACCATAAATGACGGAGGAATTTAAGTTTATAGTGCTACAATGTGGAGAAAATCCAGCAAAACGCGCCGGCGCGTTTGTCGACCTCAGAGGGTAATCGCGGCAGCTGTAATCTTATTCACATTTGTTTATCTGATGAATTGTTTTACTCTATGAGAAAGACAAGTTAACAAAATATTCCGGGCTTTACTAAAAACAGCAGGGGTTTAAGCCCCCTTAGCCCAGCACTAGCGCCGTCCCTGGTGTATAGTATGTGTACAGTGCAACAGCAAAGAGCTTTTAGACAAGTCATACTGAACAGGACCACATGGAGATGCCATAAAAACCCTAAACCAAACACCTTGACCTGACTGCATGTGCTAACTACAGTACACGCATCCATTCAGAATTATTAAACACAGCAACATACACATGACATTGGTTTGCTTTATCCAGCTGAGAAACGTAGCCATCTGGCCAAACAGCGGTGACATTACATTAATGACGCAATTTCACGTGCTTCTGTAATTTATTTGCGTTAAATTATTTGGTTACACTTTATTTTACTGTACGTGTATTTACAGTGTACTTGCAGAGTACTTACCCAAGAAAGTACTGGTAATATAAGGGAACTACATGAGTTAAAGTAAGGTTTGGGGTGCTATTATAAGTACATAATATGTACAGGACTGTAAAATAAAGTGCAACCAATTATTTTAACGCATTTATCGCATGTGTAAATGCTTTAACGCAGACAGCCCTAATATCCATATAACTTTATTTTGTGGAACACAAAAGAAGATATTTTAAAGAATGTTCACGCTGTTCTTATGATAAAAGCATACAGACGCTACAAACTTTTCATAAAGTTCATAGTGATGAAAAATCATCATAAGAGCAGCTGAAATGTGGTCTATATGATTCATACGCTATATTCCAAGTCTTCTGAAGTCATGCGATAAAATTGTTTTTTGAAAAATTCAGGACGGTAATCCCTAAAATATGTGACAAATTTAATTAGTTCTCACATGTCTTTTAAAGTGCCAAATGTGCCTCTGTGTGGATGCATGAATGATTTTTAGAGCTGTAGTGGGAGTGAAAGATTTTCAGTGAATTACTTCCATTTTAAATCTTCTGACTGAAATGTAAGGTCTTGAACCACATGTATGTGTGTGTGTGTGTATATATATATAGTAGTAATTATCAGAACTAGTATAAACCACAATATAAACGCAACTGATAAAGAAATCACTGTTTTTCCGTCTGAATTTCAATTCTGATATGAAAAACAAGCTCACTCTTCTCAAAATGTTAAATACAACACAGAGGTCCTTGTATTAAAAAAAATGAAATTTCTCCTCCAGTGCCTTGTCCCCTGACTGTAACATATAAAGCTGAGAGCTGGAGCAGACCTCATACACCGGCTGAATATTTGTAGAGTTTCGTGTAGGCGATGACAGCTCACCACAGCAATAAATCCTGGCACACTTCGCTTCTCAGCTGTCTATTTTTATAATCAGTCTGCTCATATTCTGAAGAACAGGAGAGACTGTCATTAAAGAGTTCAGGTGATCTGAATGAAAGGTTATTATTTGTGATTTTTGGATTTTGTTTAGAAGCTTTCATTTCTTGCTTATGTTATGGGAATCACAGATCACTTTATAATTGGATCAAACATGCAGTAATAACATGAGGGACATAATCTACATCAGTCTGGCCATGTTGTTGAGTTAAATTTCAGTCTTCAGGTGTGATAAAGAGGTACTTTTGCCTTTTAACCCTCAATAATACACGCATTTGAACAACAGGAGATGATAAGTGCTGGTTCTATTCACGGTCACTCTATCTCACACTATATAACACAGATACACTTTGCAGAACTGACAGGCATGGTCTCCTCAACTCATTTCTGTGAGGATCTTGACTGGTTTTCTGTACTGAGTAGGGGTTTTGGGCCTTTTTTATTATATAGGCTTCAATGCTTTCATGACATCCTGCCCAGTGTCCATGCAATCCCTGCGCAAGAGCTCGCTTTCTGACAGAACCGTCACCACGGGATGTCAAGTCCTGGAAGAGAATTGACTTCTCTGAGTACAGAAGTGTGAGCGTTAAAGATAGCTATGGTAGCTATTGTCGAGTTTTTCTTAAAAAAAGAAACCACACAAAAATCTATCATTTGATAAAAACACTAAACCTTTATTTAAAGTGTTTTTTTCTTTTTTTTTATGTATCCATATGAAGACCCAGATGTGACAGATTTACATTGGGCATCAAGTGTATTGTACAAAAGTAACAAAATATCCTTAAAGTCAAATGTAATTGTATTAATATTAGCAGGAACTACACAGGCCAACAAAATGCCCAATGATTAACATGATATAAGGGGCTTTCACACTGTTATAGTTATAGTTACATATAGTTATAGGGACTCAGTTATCGGTACAAGCTATACTTTTTCATGTCAGATACCAATATCGATACTGCAGCCTTTGGTATCTACCGATACGATGCCAAACCGATACCAGTACTGTTTTTTTTTATTGATCAGTTTCTAATATTTAACTATACATCATTAACTACATATTAGCAATTTATTGGCTTCAGAAGATTTTTTTATCCTTTTTTGAGCTTAACAGTAACAACCATAGGTAAAGCACAGTATCGAATTTGGATCAGTCCTGTACTGATGGTCCGTATCGAATCAATACCGATACCGAGTGCTGGATCACCAGATCCCATGGCTGGACTGGCCATTGGGCATACCGGGCATTTGCCCGGTGGGCCGACGTGCTTTTTGGGCCGATATATCTCATATACTTTTTTTTTTTTTTTTTTTTTTTTTTTTTTAAACGGCCCATAAAATTTGTACATCGGCGGGCCGGCGGCCCATTCGTTTTGTTTTGTTTTGCTTAATTGGCGGCGCTGGGTTTGTGCCGGTGTAATGCATTGGTCAAAGTCAGTGTTAGTTTTTTTTTTCTGACAGACCAGCCCATGAAACACGTAGATCAGCGGCCCATTGGCTCTTTTCTTGATTGACACTGGGCTGGCCCAATCACAACTTTAAACGAGTGAGCGAGCGTGCAGCGGTGTCAGTGTGTATCTGTCAAAATAGATGGAGAAGAAACGCAAGGAATGTGCAGATAAATAGCGTGAAAAAATAGAACCAGGCCCTTAAAGCAGACACTGTAAACTGTGTCAAAATATATGTTTTCTGACCTTCATCAGCTCCTGTGGCAGATGATGATAGTGAGGACGGAGGATCAGGAGAGAGATGAGTGAGTGTAGAGTCCGCGGTAAGCAGAACTACTTTCAAAACACTTAGGCTATGTCATGAGTGTAGATTATTTCCACATCTGCATAGTAGACGATTACCGCAATTCACTAGAAATCTAATGAGAGGCGTTTGTAAACCATGTTTTCCGCCAAAATAAAAGCTTGATGCAGTTTGCGTCAAAATAAAAGATAATGTGCTTATCTCTTTCAAGTATAGAAATTGGTACAACACTAATTATGAAAGTTTCCTTTATTTTTTGGTGCATTTGTTCCAGTAGCACCTCAATGCAGTACAAAAGATCCGAGGGGAGGAGTCGGATCTCATATAAGGGGTGGAGATTGGTAGGTTTAGGGGTGGGTCTAGGGATCAGGGGGTGGAGTTTGGTAGGTTTAGGTATGTAAGGTGGGAGGAGTTGGATCTAGATCCGACTCCTCCCCCCAGATCTTTTGTACTGCATTGAGGACCATCTCATTTGTTTTACAAAATGTGGCTATTACTGTCATTGGATTAGTATTATAACTATTATTATGTAGTAGGTGTAATGTAGACACTGTAACTAAAAGAGGTTTGAATTTGTCTTTGTTTAATTTGCACACTGTATATGGGTTGGAGCTTTTAATTTTGAACTCTCAAAGTGCACCAGATTGATGAATTTAACATTAAAATGCACAAAATTTTCTCACGGCGGGGGCATGCCCCCGAACCCCCCTAGAAGGACCGAGGTCACACCACCATAGTTTTAACAAAAATCCTGTAAGAAACACTGGTATTGCTATGCCAATGCAGCTTATAGCTTGTTTTAGGATTCACCACCGTGGAGTATAGTTCAAATGTATTAATAATTGTCAAATTTTCACTTATTTCATCTGTTAACTCTCACTCGTTCCTAAACTCATTAATGGCATTAGTGGTTTTAATGAATAGGAGTTGGTATGCATATAATTAAGGGCGTGCAAAGATGGGTGGTGTTTATGATCATATAGTGGGCCGGTCTGGGCAAAAATGCCCGGGCCGATTTTTTGTCCCAGTCCAGCCCTGCCAGATCCCTTATATGAACTAGCCACCAGTGGAGGAGGTAGTTTGTGGAGTAAGTATATGTAAACTGTGTGTTCACGGCTTTTTAAAAATACCCGAGTTTCGTATGGCTTGTGTTCAGCCAATCAACGTACACTTACATCACTGACCCCACTCTGAAGTAGGAGCTAATATAGTCCTCCCAAAAGGGGTTGCTAGTAGGGATGCACCGATATCAACATTTCAGCCGATACAGATAACCAATAATTCTTTATATTTGACAGCCGATAACCGATATATATTGGCCGATAAATCTAAATCCGAATTTTTATATAATTTTGAGAGCCTGATTACAAAAACAAAAGTCTCATCATTAAAAGCCATGTCCCAAACACAATTATAATGATGTTCTCATTATAATTTTATGTAGCCGATATGACAGACTTGCTCTGCACATGTTGCACTGAACTGTATTTTTCTTTTTTTAAGTGATTTCAATCCTATTTCAAGCAAGTCAAAACCATCATGTTGAACAGAGTCTGAGCTGAAGGAAATACATTATTTATCGGCTTTATATATCGGTCGAATTTTCTAATTGGGCCGATAACGATAACAATAAAAACGAACATATATCAGCACATACCGATATGGTGGCCGATATATCGTGCATCACTAGTTGCTAGAGCTAAAATCATTCCCAGTTCCTGCAGTGTGAACACTACTTCCACCAGTAGTTAAAGGAATTATGAAAACGTTCCTCTGGTGCGAATGCCCCTATAGTGTACATTAAATAAGAAAACTGGCCATTTATTACCGCAGCACAAGTGTAATTCACCAGCCTACTATTTTCACATTATTACCATGTAAAATAACTTACATTGTTCTAAATTTGATCACTGTGACCACCAAAAGACCCTTTGGTGCTGACATACGGTCTTAAGCTCGCTCTGGCTTGTGTGTGCAGTCTGTAGATATGACAGCACTGACCAATACGGGTCACTGCCTTTCACTGGCAGGCGTGTGTGTGTGTGTGTGTGTGTGTGTGTGTGTGTGTGTGTGTGTGTGTGTGTGTGTGTGTGTGTGTGTGTTTGTGTTTGTGTGTGTGTGTGTGTTTGTGTGTGTGTGTGTTTGTGTGTGTGTGTGTGTGTGTGTGTGTGTGTGTGTGTGTGTGTGTGTGTGTGTGTGTGTGTGTGTGTGTGTGTGTGTGTGTGCGTGTGTTGTCACATGGAAGAAACATGGCTTGTGTTGTTTGTCTGATGAAGCCGTGGGCCAGGGGATTCACATAACCTTTATGAAGTGAAGGAAGTATGAACCAAACAATTTCTTAGATTTTGAGGCTAGTTAGATTATTAAAGAGCTTCATATGCACCAGAAATAATGCATAACAACATGATGCATTGTGTTTATACTAAATGTTTAATTTTTAACTTCACTCATTTACTCTTTTTAAAATATTGCTGACCAGTCCTGCATTTACAACTGTTTAAGTTCCAATTATATCAGACACACAATGACTGTTTTCTTTTTTAAACAGTTTTTCCTTTTTTGTACACACCAAGGAGGGGAAAAAGTAAAGAAAAAAATAAAAGAATAGAAAAAAAGACGTAAAAATAAATGTAAAAAATAGCAACAAGGACACAATCATTAACGATAACTGTTACACGAGGTCTAACAAGGAGTCAGCAACTATGTGATACAAGTAGAAATTGTGGTACAGTTCTAAAAGTCTACTAATTATTTGTTTTTTGTATATAACAATCCCAATCCCTCCAGTACTTTGTTATAGAACATCATTAAAGAAAATAAAAAATCAAGGTTTTAATATTGTTTATATGTCTATGTAGTGTTTTTAATATGCTTTAAGACACTGAGCTGGTGCGAGTGAGTGGAGGCGGGGCTCATTTACATATTCATAGAACCACGTATACTAAATCAGGCAAGGGTGTAGAGTTACATTCAAGCTATTTTAAGGCATGAATAAATGTTTTTTTAAAGAAAAAAACGCTTAAATATGTAACTCCGTATGTTACTATGTAATTCAGCTCACATTAGAAGCGATAATAACTAAACGTTCTGTAAAGCTTATAGTAATCAAAGGGGCAGAACTTAATGTAGATCTTTCATCAAGTTTTTAATTAATTCGTTTCGGTTTTAACGAGGCAAAATACAGTTCACAATGTTTGAAAATCATGAGTACAGTGAAGGAAGACACCGCTTAGTATATTCTATCAACAAATATTTTAATTAAAAGGCTGTCATTCCTGACAAAGTAATTGCAAAGCTACATAGACCTTTTAGTTCTTTCTTTGCATAATGAACGTAAAATGAGACGTACAGTAGAACATTAGTATGCAGTCTAGAGAGAACACTATCTGTTTTAGACGAGCAGTGATTATACCAATTGCACACATTTGTCAATAATTACTGATAATTAAGGCTCTCTTTATATAACTTTTAGCTTTCTGATTTGAAATGAACAGAGCAGTCTGAAGGGTTCACAGCAGCGCACTACTTGTTTTCTAATTAGATTTTATTCATTAGATGGTTGAAAGCCCTTGGTGGACACTGCAATTAAAGTTGTTACCTAATTGTTGCATAAGTAATTTGAACTCCTGACTTTTACAAGGTTTTGCTATTGGATTGAACTCTAGCATTTTTATGATTATTTATTTAAAAAAAATGTTTTTGATCGCATTGTATGTTCAGATATTATTTAAAAATACATAAATGTGAATTCATACAGACAATTATTTGACTAAACCTCTTATAAATGTCTGAAAAATAAATAAGTTTCTGAAATTAAATTAATAAATATCCAGCCAGTGTAATTGTCCTTGAAAAGTGACTTTAAAAAACAATTGATGTACCTATTTTGGCATAATAATTTATTACTTAAAATAAAGTGAGGCTTTTTTGTTTTAAAAAAAAAAAAAATTGCGTTTTTGAGTGGCAAAGTTAGTTGTTAATATAAAAAATATTTGTATTTATTTATTTTTATCCTTTTGCATGTTTTTTGCCTATTTTTTTATTTTCAAGGAGCATTTTTTCCGCCAAAAATGTATGAAATTACTATGAATGCATTTCTAACTAGATCATTTTAAGATTCCCATTAACTCAGATATATATTTTTTTTGTCATTGACCTTTAACAGACTGAGTTTTGCTATATTGACTTAATTAAAGCTGCAGTCCACAAGTCTGGCAGATTGAGGGGACTCAGCCAAAATGTTGAATGTTTACAACTCTCATGCCCCTCCCCCACTACCAGCGAGCACCCTCCCATCGAGTTCGTGCTCGTCAGATTTTCTGTGAACGCGCCCGTCTCTTCAGTATTCTTTTCCTTGGTTGTTTTGGACCTCCTAGCTCTGGTTGTTAACCGAGGAATTGGAAGCTTGTTAGTAGATTTTCTCTCCGCCATCACACTTCGTACAATCCAACACACCTGCGAACTTCATGCGTGTGCGCGAGAGGGGAGGGGGGATCTGTGGCGTGTGCACGAACTGTGATTGACATTCAGATCTCACACTGATTGGACCAGAAGAACCGGGAGCGGTGGCTTTTTGCAAAACAAATAACAGGCTCCAGGTCGAGGTAGAAGCGCAGGTTTTTTTCTAAAACAGGCTGATTTATGTTTGTTCTGTCGGATCATAGTGTCGGTTTCAGTGAATATGATCAAAAAGATCTTGCCGACTTCAGCTTTAACAGAGACGATTCATTTTGTAATTCTATGATTCAATATTCTGTGATTCTGTACGTTTTTCAATACCACTGCTTTAAGTCCCCTCTGAGTAAACTGTGAAAAACACTTCATGGTCCGCAGAGTAATGCAAACACAACACAACTGTTTTTACAAGCTTATGGAAACAGACTGTTTGCGGGGTTTTCATTCATTTATGTAAAGTTTTCCAGACACTGAATAATTTATGGTCGACATATATTGCATGAAAAGTCACTAAGCCTCTAGGTGAAATGCAGGCAAAACTAAACAAACATTGGCTTGGATCAGTTCAGTGTGAAAAGGTGGCCTGATTCCATGTCGCGCATTTAGACTTTGAAAGAGGGGAGAAGACCTGTCCAATTATTGAGTCTGTGTTTTTAAAGGGGAAAGGGGTTAATGACAGAGTGAGGTGCCCTATCTGCTGTGTTTCAGAGGGATATAGCTCGCTGTTTGCCTGAATTATGCACACATAATTGTCGAATAGCCACAGCGCTGTAATTAGTGCTGCCACTGAGGACTTAAAGTTTCACTAAACCTTCCCAGTTCTCACACACCTCTGCAAACCAACCCTCCGGCATTAGACGAGTCTCTGGAGGATATAGAGAGTAAAGGAAAAAGACTGTAACAAGGGAGAAAGAGAGCGAGATCAGGGGGATTTCACCAATGTTATTAGAGAGGAGTTGCCGTTTCAGCTTAATTCTCATATCTGCAGTGTTTTGTTCCAAACTTTTCCAATTCTCAATTTTTCGGTCCTCCATTTCTCATTCGGTACTTTTATATCATCCAATTTCATTTTCTCACCCTCTTTCTTTCCTCTCTCTCTGACCCTATCTCTTCCTCTGCTGTCCCTAATTCACTTTCTAGTTTGGAAGAACGGAAGTGATTGACAACACGCTAAATCCGGACTTTGTCAGGAAGTACATCCTGGACTACTTCTTTGAGGAGAAGCAGAGCCTGCGCTTTGATTTGTGAGTTATTGCTTTAGATCCCTGTCCTGAGGAATCTCGCATCCACACCAGTGTTCCTTCAGAAAAGCCTCTCACCTCCTCCCTCTTCCTCTTTCTTCTGTCACTGATCTTCAGGAATCAGGAATGTTCCAATGCAGTGTGTCAGATCCCGAAATGAATCTAACCATCTGATTTACAATTTGTTTTTGGCCTTCTTACTAACATAATCTTAAGCGAGTTATTAAGTAAGCATGCATTTTTTAATGGTCTGTTTAATTAGCAAATGTTTTGGCAGCGGTTTCTTGTCATTTGTTGCTTACATGCATTTCACGGTCTTGCATTTAAAGCCCATTCACGCCAATAATTAAAACAATGACTAGGCTACATTGCGTCAAATGGCACCAATAAGCTTCAGTTTTGTCGTCTTCCACTTTAAATGCTCGAGCTCTTAAAAGTCAGGTGAATTTTGATAACTATACTTTTCCGCTTTTAGTACATGATTGTCATGTAATGTACTGTACCCTGAAAGTGATTGCAATGATATCGTTCTTCTGTGTCATTATCGTTATAGTTATCATCCTTGATGTGCACAAATCTAGAATAATGGATTCAAAATTCAATTATTTTCCATACACTAAAAAAAAGGTGTGTGATATGTACTCAAAACTGTTAGTAAAATAGTACTAAGTACAAGAAAAGGCAAGAAACATTGAATTAAACGTTCAGTTTTTAGTAGAAAGCCTGGAATAGTATTTTCTTGTAAAACATACTCCAATAATCCTTGTTTAATTTTCAACTTTGAAAAATCATTTTTTACAGTGTAGAAAAACAAGCTTTATGTATTTGGTGTGCATTCAAAAAAAATAACCTTTGAAATAAATTCCTCTAAAGACTTGTTTAAAGATAAGTGTGTAATTCACAGATTCATGAAATAATCATGATATTTATTATTAATCATTTAATTATGTACATTTATTAACATAAATTCAAAGAAGTTTGCAAGAATGTTCATAATAATGTAAAGTACAATTATTGACAAAGTTACCGTAATAATCATAATGAGGGCTTGGCGGGAGTTCAGCGCTCGTTTTTTTTAATGCACTGTGCAAGTTTGAGGTTATGCTAACTTTAAAACAATGATTTTTAGGAACATTCTTTTGTATTTGAAGGATTTCAAATTCTTAAGTTAGAGCATTCTTAAGAAGTATCCCAATGTTTTTGGGAGCACAAAAATATTCGTAACTTCATTCTTCATTTCAGGGTAGAAAATAAGAAAATTAATGTAAACAATGTTTAGTGCATTCAGTCACAGATGCATTGATTTAATACTAAAAGATTAAAGTGCAATAGTTTAAACTTTATGCAGTTTATGAAACGTGTCTGACAACGGCAAGCATGTTTGATCATTATGTAGTTTTGCATGCTTACAAAACTTGAAAGACATTTTTTTGTGTGTATTTTCTCTAAGCATTAAAGTAGTTGTTTCCTTTTAAAGTCAGTCTTTTATGGCATATCTTTTAATTAGCTACTCAATGTGTATGAAGCTAACAATGGTTTTTCTTTTTTGTGTGTGTCATTTCCTACTTAATTCAGATATGATGTCGACTCTAAAAGTCCTGATCTTTCCAAACACGTAAGTAGACAGACACAATATATTTGGATATTTTTTATTTACCTTGTCCCCATTCCTGGTATTTCCATCCCCCCTCATTAATGCATGCAGAGTGATCATGTAGACGCCACTAATCATCACTATCTCTCTCTCTTCCCTGGTTTGATCACCCCTGAAAGTGTGTGTGTGGCTGGTATTGTATTTGTGTCTTGTGCTTTCTGTTACATGCTGTGCTCTGTTGTAAAACATGGCCGTGCTCCTTCCCAGAAGCCCCTTGAACTATACGTACGTCTTTGGCTTTCAATTCACTACTATAACAAGAGGGCAGAGGCGTTGGGATTTGTTGAATTTGATAAACTCTTACCTCCTCTTCTGCTTGATCCTACCAACTCCATCTAGGACTTTCTTGGACAGATGTTCTGCACACTGGGGGAAATTGTGGGGTCACCGGCCAGCCGACTAGAGAAACCTCTTGGGTGAGTACACTGATAAAAATGATTTTGTGGTGAAGTAAATACTACAGAAAAAAACAATGTAATTTACATAAAAAAGTTAGTTCAGGCAATAATTAAAAACACTAAGTAAATTCTGTATTAGTACTCAAGTGTGTAGAAATGAAAGCGAAAATATCAACGTTATAAAATTAAGTAAAATTACTCAACTTTTCTAATACTGGTGTTCCCATCATGCACTGGGCCTTGAATAATTAATGAGGTTGATTTTCCACTGTTTTCCAGCTGTATTTACACTGTTTCATCATTGCTTTTCTTGTTAGGATTAGTAACTTGCCATTTTATGACATTTGGAGTTCATTTTCTACTCAAAATGACACATTCAAACACAAAAACGATCCATCAAATGTTATCGTCATTGGGTATTGTCTACCAAGTATTGAGGTCTCTGCGTTCACATAACAGGTAACCTCTGAATTGTAGATATGGTGTCTTACACAATATCAATTGTAATAATTAGTTAGATGTTTCTAAGGAAAGGATATACTTTAAAAGAGTGGTTTATAATGTTATATTGTTTGAGTGAAATGCATTGCAAAGGAAACTTCAACTAAATAGATATTACTCAACCTTTTACTAGACAAGTTAAAATTACTTATTTTCTTTGTTACTTTCACTTAACTTAGTTAAGTAGTGTTTATTTAATTCCATATGTGAAATTTACTTAAAAAGTATGTGTGTGAAATTTACTTAAAAAATATTTGTGCAAAAACTTGCCAAAGAAAAATGAAGTCAATTTTACTTATTGTTTTTTTCACGGTAGAATTCGTCTCAGGTGTTTCCTACATCTGTGCTGGCTTGTTTCCAGGGTCCAAATTTAGGCCACACCTGCCAGTGGCGGGTGCATTTAGCGGCCTTGATTTTTTTTTAGTGCCTTTGAAAATGTATACAACATTGTATTTACTGTATATATGGTTACACTTTAGTTTAGGGACAAATTCTCACTATTAAATTCTCACTTTTGCTAGTTTAACGACTTGAAGAATGGTTGGCGCGTCCATTGCATGGTTTAAAAGGGTTGTCCCTATTCTCTTAATGAGTAATGGGTGTGTTTTGGGCGTAACATGCAATAAACCAATCAGAGTCTCTTCTCCCATCCCCTTTAAAAGCCAGTTGTGCTCGCGCCATGGCGGATTCGCTATTTACATGAAGGACTTTGCAAGCAGATAAACTGAATGCTTCTCTAGTGAGGAAACAGAACTGCTCGTGCGCGAGGTTAAAGCTGTGTGTGTGTGTGTGTGTGTGTGTGTGTGTGTGTGTGTGTGTGTGTGTGTGTTTTTGTGTGTGTGAGGTTAAAGCGCAAGCAGACCATCTACGGGACAAGCCGGATTCCACCATATCTTTATGTACACAGTATTAATCTTTTACCTTGTAATTTTAATATTTGGCATGTTTGTGTGCTGCTGTGCGTCCCTGTGTGTGTAATGAGCAGAGTGTGTGTGTAATAAGCAGAGTTACTAACGCGCATTACTAACGCGCTCTTTAAATAACACAAAAAATACTGTGTCCTTGACTTTAGAGCAGGTTTCAGTTGGTCAATGGCACAGTCTATTTCTGTTGCCTCAAAATAGCAACGCGCCAACACTGCGCCAGAACACACCTCGTTTTCAGACCAGCTCGCCCATGGGCGCACAAATGGGCGCAAATGCATTTGCTATTTAAACAGCTTGGCGCAGGACGTGAAAATGATAACTGCGTCGGACTGAAACTAGCCTAAAACACTTGTGTTACGCTTGGCGCTGCATTGCACTGGGTGTAAGATAGGGCCCTATAACTACTTACTAACTATTATTAAGGGCAAAAGTTGTAGTTAATAGTTTATTGATATGGAGAATCGCACCCTAATCTATACTGTGACCATATACAACTTGAGCACAGGTCATTGTTATAACTTACATCAGTGAAGGTCAGATCACTTTATTTTTATTCATTCCTACAATTCGATTTAAACCATGCATGTAAATGTTGCAGCTCTTAACAAGGTTACTGGCAAGTAACTTTTTTTATTTACACAACGGAGTAATTTTGCACCCTGCTTGTTTCTGTTGGCTGTTTCAGTGTTGGCAGAGGACACATTAGCAAACGCACTCATCTGTGGCCCATTTTTTGACGAGCATTGTTAGTCTTTTTGTTTCCCCGTCATTGGCCCTGGTGGAGCAGGTCCATCCAGATGGAGTCTGATCGTGGAGTGCAATATTTCTGGCTGAGAAACTCTTTAATTAGAGAGGTACCCTGATGTGTGAGATCAACAGATTTCAAGGTTTAGCTAGTGATCCTCATTAGCTAGAACCGTGCATTGTGGGTAAACTTGTCAGAGGATATTTTTCTTCATGTAAAATTGTTGAGACATGCATTTTGTGCTATTCTCTGAACGTTTTTTGCTATGTTATGTCTTACAAAAGCAGAATTACATATTCAGAAAGTCCCGAGGCAGACACAACTTTTAATGAGAGATGGAATTAGTTGGAAAAAATGTAATACAGTAACTCCCATGTTGTTGTTGTTGAGTCTCGAAATCATTTGTGAGCTGGGAAAGGCATTAACATGAGCTTTACATTAATGCATTGCAAATGACAATATTTGTTCGTAAAATTACTCCGGTCTTGATTCAAGGCCTTTATACATGAAGCACACAATACATGTATTCCTCAAAGCTTGTGTGTGTGTGTGTGTGTGTGTGTGTGTGTGTGTGTGTGTGTGTGGAGATATGAACATGTTCTTTTGGGAATACCTGGACTCAAACATGTGCTAAATTGCCTCCTTCAGGCTTGTAGACGTCTAATAAACTGAAAGGGATAACGCAGTGCACTTCTGAGGCTATGTGAGCAAGTCCAGGGATATTCGCTGTCAGCATGTGTGTTTCTATCACGCCCAAGAGAATTGAGTTTTGCTCTGCCGCTATAGTGTCAAGCTCACGCTAGGCTAAGCCTGAATCGCCTGCAGGCGTCCGAAGAGATGCTGACCACAGGAGACGGATGAAAAAGATCTAAACTCAGTAAACTGAAAGTTTAATGTCTGGCTAGCCTGATCCGGATGTGTTAAGGGTTCAAACACCCTGCAGATGCTCATTCACACACAGATCTTACAGTAAATGCCACTTTCCATTAATAGGGTATAATTCGATGTCCCGTTACTTTTGTTAAATCATCAGTCCCTTTATCAATGGAGTAGTAGATATACTGTAGATATGTTAGATAATCAACCCAGCATGAAAAGTTGCTAGTTTGGATTTATTGACAAACGTGTACTTTGGAGAAAATAAATGATTTCCCTTGCAATAACTTTTTACAATACAATTTGTGTAATAATATTTTAAAATAAGATAATTTTCTTGTCTTTCCACCATTTTTTTAAATGCAAATTATGTTATTTTGTGAGTGAAATGTAAAATTTTTGGGAAGGACATTCAGTAACAGGCTTGAACACAACATGTGAGACATTGCTAAATATTATGTCGTCAAGTCATCTTAATTTATATAGCGCTTTTTTGTTTTAAAGAAGCTTTACAGTGAAAATTGGAAATTAACGGTACAGAGATTGTTTTGGTTTAAAGCAGCTCTAGAATAAAGTTATTGTCCAGCTAAAGTACGTTTTTTGATTGATTCACTTCCGTTGTGAAAATCATACATTCTCATCATTTGGCCCCAAACTAGTTTGACCCTTCTGAGCGCTACTCAATTTAAACGACAACCAGGTTGCTTGCAATGCACTGTGATATTTATTTTAAAAGATGTTACAGTGTGTAAGTTGTGTCCTGCAGTGAGCGGCTGCGTATCCCACAAGTATTGCAATTAGTGTTCTTGAACTCTCCTGGCATGAGCACCATCTGCAGATGGCAGGGAGCAAACTTTAAGTACTGGACGACCCCCCACCATAATGAGCTCTATTACAAGTGGATGTAAATGTCAGTGTATAATTAAATGGAGAGATAGCAAAAGTTGAGAGTATGTGAGGTTTTCATGTTCATTTCCGACCATTCCCGGACCCAGACAATCCCAGTGCTCTGAGCACACATATGTCTGAGTCTCTGAGGAGACTGCTCAAGCCCGCACAACAATCTGTTTTCCACGGTTTAATAAGCTCTTCTACTGCACATTCATGCAGTGTCTTTAAGGCTGCATTTACACTGCAGGTCTTGATGCCCAAATCCTATTTGTTGACTATATCAGATCTTCTTTTAAAAGTAACCCATGTCTGATATCTGCATTTACACTACACACTTGGCAAAACAACCCAAGGTAGATGTACTGAGGCAGAAAAGCTTAGGCTGAAAAGGACGTGAAAACGGCACGATGTGCAATGGACACAGACGAAATTATAATACAAGCTTTTGCTTTCTGCACCATCTTTTAAGGTCAGCAAAACATTGAGTTGAGACTTCATCTCCTTTTCGCCCTTGAAAAGACTCATGTGATCGCGGTTGCTGTCCACCTGAGTTGACGTCATTCGCCACTGTCACTTTTTTAACGGCTTACGACTCACATTGACGGGAATATCCAAACTGTCCGCTTACATGGCAGACTCAAATGCACATCCGATTCATATCAGAATTTTATTCATATTTCCACACATGTATGAGGCATGAAACCGATCTAAGAATCTGAATATTTTTCCTGTTTCGTGGGTCATATCCAATCTGTGCCACATGGGAGGAAACAAATCAGAATTGGGTCACTTCTTGAACCATGTAATGTAAATGTATTGTAAAATGTATATGTATATATATATATATATATATATAAATTGTAGTGCTGTCAAATCAATTAATCACGATTAATTGCATCTAACATAAAAGTTTTGTTTACATAATATGTGTGTGTGTGTATATATATTATATATATATATATATGTGTGTGTATATATATATAGATCCAAATCTAAACAAATGCATTCATTTATCTTGTACTATTGTACTGTATTCATAAGTAAAATGATATAATATGAGTTCTGTCATAATTTTGCTTAAAGTTGCGTAAATATTTTTTTATCTTCAGAATACAAGTTTAATAATTTTGTTAAATTCAAAACATTTATTATCTTCAATAATAAATAATTATCTTTGTTATCTTCTTTATCTTTATATTACATTATATTTTTTGTATTACATTATATTATATTATTTTGTATTACATTATATTATATTGTTTTGTATTACTGAAGGAATTTGAAAATACTTAAATCTGAATCAAATGCGTCTGCAATAACAAAATCGTGTGATTTGGCTGCCTCTCCTGATGTCAAAAGGTTGGATGAAAGCTTGGGATTTCTCATTTGGCTGGTTTTAGAGGTTCACTCGAATTTTGTGAGTGTTTCAAATGAACCCAGACCCTCTAAAGCGAACCGAGCAGATCGTCAGAGGAGGTGTGAAGACTGCAGTTTACTTGTAAAATGTGTATTAAGGCTTCAGATCAACTAATTGCAGATTTTGTTGGAAAGCAAGAATTAGGCCTAAAAACTGACATCTTTCCAATGGAAAACCATAAACTGTCTCTTGTCCCTCCTCTGGCCTTGGATTCGTTTTAAGTTCTTGTGGGCAGTGGCTCCTTCAAAAACACCTCAGTGCTGTTCTCCAAACAAGCAAACAAAAGCTTCTTATCTGCATTTCTTCCTCCATTTCCACGTCCTTTCTCTGCTGCGTTTAATTGTTTCGCCTTTAATCTTCAGGAAATTGGACCTCACATTAATTATGAGGCGCAGGTTGGGTTTTGATGATGAAAGAGGGATGTGAGAGAGAAAAGGCGAGGAAAACACTGAGCATATTCAGAGCAAAAAGCTCTATAGATCAAGTGTGTGCGCTTGAATGGCAGATGAATAACGGGCTAGAAGGTAACAAGCAATAAGAACGAGCCATTTCTGAGCAAGTGCAGAGACAAAGAGGAAAACACCTCATGAGACTAGATTATATTTGAAGATAACAATAAACGGGAGCTCTCTGTTAGCATTCCCGTTCATCTCAGTGCGGCTAATTTATCTTTACTCATTATGTGTTGTTGTGGAAAGTTTTATTTTGTCAGAATAAACAGCGACTTTTGGATGCTTTTTGTGTCCAGATGGTGTAGTTGTGACATCGACCAGCAGGGGTTAACTGGCAAATGCTTACTAGCCAAACTTTGTGCCCTTGTGTTTGATCAGCCAAAATTGAATTACATGTATACAGTGGAAAATAACTTGAGCTTTTTTCTAAGATTCTTTGAAATATCTGAATAATATAAAGCAACTGGACTAGTTAATTCATTAATTTATTTTATGTATCTATTAAAAAATCAGATCAGTTTTCCATTCCAGTTATAAATCATCGAAATGTATTGACTGTGTTTATTAAAAGGAAAATGTATGTGAACTGACCTTCTTAGAAAGAACCTTACAGAGTAAGTATTGAGTGAAGATTCTCCACTATAGAGAAGTCAAAGTGTATTGATGCACTTGATGCTTTCTAATGTGAGAAAGATCAAAGCCTCTTGAGATAAAGAGATTGAGACGTGTAGACAGTCAGATTAAGAACTAAAGTGCTTTCTCTCATCTTTACATGAAATGCTATCATTTCTGACAATCGTATCTGAGAGCCAAACCCCAGACTTTAAGAATCGAGCATCAAAATAAAATGATTTCTTTGCTGTTCAGCAGATTGAGAGATTGTTCCGGAGAATCTGAGAGAGATTTTTGTTTTTTGAGCACTCATCTCATAAAACTCTTCCGTGAGCACTTAACCTCTTAAAAAAATTATAATTCCTTTCCTTTTCCCTTAATCCTCCCTTGTCTGGCTTATGCTACTAGCAATGCCTGCACTTTGTATTTTGAGCACTTCTTGCATTGTTTTTGCCTCTTCTCGATGACTTGATGATTTAATTTGGTCCTAATTTGTAAGTCGCTTTGAATAAAAGCGTCTGACTAAATGTAAATGTAAATGCACCAAATCAGCATAGTAGAATGATTGCTGACACTGAAGACTGGAGTAATAATGCTGAAAATTCAGGTTTTTAATGTCAGTTAAAGGTAATTTGCTAATTTCTAGTTTGGTCTGATTAGTTTTAAGACACAGTCTTAACTTAGCCAGGGTTTTTTCCTGCAATGAGGAGGCCACCAAAATGAATCTTTGTCCTGCCAAAGGTTTATTTGATCATTTAATGTGACGATACCTGCCGTTCTGCAGTACCTGTACCCGCTGATAGCTGTCTTCTTTAAAACGTTTTCAAACGCTCCTGTGTGTATCTGAGTAAGCGCTCTGTGAAAGCGTCAAAGGTTTCTATTTAAAACATGTTTTGAACTTTGTAGCCAAAACCAGACATATCGGTTGAGCACGTGAAAATGCAATGGCCAATGAGATGTGTTTAAGTTAGTCAGAATCAGCGCGATTTCTCCATGCTTGCATGCATGTACCTTTCATTAAAACCAACAAAGTATAAATATGATGTCAACAAGAGATTCATTGCATAGTGTATACAGCTTTGTTGATTGTAACAGGAGTTTCCGCAAGAGAGCTGGGTTGTGTGCCTCAGGTTATAGTCGACAGCCTAAAATGGCAGCGATCTTTGCTCGCTTTCTGTATATAATATATATTTTTCATGCTGCTAACCACACATTACAAAGTTTCTGGATTGACAACCGTATTTAAATGCGCAATTGAATCTGATTGTCAGTGTAGGGGAATTACTGTTGGAGACCAATCTGCTCAATGAAGACCAGGAGTCAAAGTTTAAAGGAGAACTCCGGTCAATTTTAACATTGAGCTCATTTTTTTGTAAATTTGGAGTGCTGTCAATACAGAGAACAACGACAAAAATCGGTGTTGCCTACACCGTGTTATCCTCTTTTTATTTGCACCCTGTTGACTTCAATGGGGCAAGTTTTAAACCTGCTTTTAGCCTCTTAACATCCTTGATGTGTCATTACAAGTGCACAGCTAATGTGAGTGATTCCTTCAGAGTGATCACGGGTGAATCTGACTGCAGTAGATGTGAAAGATATTAATAAAAATGATGTTATTTCAGCCAGCGCACATACCTGTATTTACATCCTGTTTTCGGTCGAAGCCCATAGTAATCTATTGTCGAGTTCACGCGCGTGATCATAGGTAACTAAACCTATGCTAGCATCAAGGATGTTAAGAGGCTAAAAGCAGGCTTAAAACTTGCCCCATTGAAGTCAACAGGGTGCAAATTTTAAAAAGAGGATAACACGGTGTAGGCAACACAGATTTTTGTCATTGTTCTCTGTATTGACAGCACTCCAAATTTACAAAAAAATGAGCTCAATGTTAAAATTGACCGGAGTCAGCTTGAATCAGCTGAGAGAGAGTTTACTGAAGGCAAAGTTCTCCACACTTCCAAAGGCCGTAGAAATAAGAGGATCCAGCCTCAAACTAACTGTATCCACCTTATTCCTGGCGACCTTACTGCGTTTTGAATTATGGGTGGCACTTCCGGTTTGGGGAACTTCCATTAAAAAAGGCTGAAACGAATCATTTCAAATCATAAGGTTGCCCTACAAATAAAGCTGATCTGTCAGTTTGACTGGATGAGCTGTAAATTTTCCTTCATGATTTATTTTCAGACATCATGAGAATAACGTTATACTTGGTATTTTAACGTGACATATGTAATAACAAGAATATCAAGAGCTCTTTTTAGTCGCTGCTTTATTTTCCTCGTGATTAATTTTTCCCTTTGCAATCCGCTGTAAAAGTATGAAAAAGGACAACATTTACTGCACATTTGTGGTCTGTTCTTCTCCCAAATTTAATTTACGATATATTCCATTAATAATTCACTGGAATGCACGAAGAATCTCTCGTTATTCTCCTCAAATCCTCACGTCTCTTTCCAGGTTTGTTTTCACAGGTAAATGCAATTTATAATCTGTCAAAATGACGGAAATCACTTTGAAATAGTATCACGTAATGCTGAAGTTAATGAACATTTTTGATTAACGCAACATAAATATATATATATCTGTATTATGTAACTTATGTTGCGTTAATCAAAAATGTTCATTAACTTCAGCATTACGTGATCCTATTTTTTCCGTCATTTTGACTGATTATAAATATATATATATATATATATATATACACAGTATATATATATATACACACAGTGTATATATATATATATATATATATATATATATATATATATATATATTACTACAGTGATATTTAACCCATTCATTATTGCTGTGGAAAGACTATTTATTTAAAACTATTTGGTCTGATGAAATACCTTGTTGATGCTTTTACACTTTTAAAATTCCTTTTAATGTTCGATGGTTGAGGGGTGAGTAGATTAATGTCATCTCATTGTGACTTTTTAACGTATTGCATTCATAGAGTGAGCATTTCACTGATTGTTTACAGCTTAACGGAAGTTACACCCATAATTCGCGCAAAGCGTCATGGGGCGTAAGGTGGATAGTCATATGGATAATCAGTTGACGCCATTTCTACAGGTTCTGATAGGTTAACAGTAAAGATAATTCTAGCAGCATCTGAACACGGTAATCTGTTATTTAAGAAACTTTTGCGATATCTTTACCCTTCAAGGCTGAGTTTTGTCAAAATTTCACTGGAACAGATTATTAAAAATACATACACACAGACAGAGCACTGATACAGACTTCTACACATGATTTATATTTTAACATACATTGACCAGTGGTGCTGTAGACC
This sequence comes from Scardinius erythrophthalmus, assembly GCF_964197995.2. Classification (NCBI taxonomy): domain Eukaryota; kingdom Metazoa; phylum Chordata; class Actinopteri; order Cypriniformes; family Leuciscidae; genus Scardinius; species Scardinius erythrophthalmus. Next base: position 4,667,950 of record NC_138245.1, read on the forward strand.
CTGAAAAGAATTACTCATGCTTGGTATGTATATGTGTTACTGGATACATGAAGTGTGTTTTTGACCTTCATGACCTTTGATACAGTTGTCTTTACATGCCTTATACAGCTATCATGAGAACAGCAGAATGAAATGAATAAGAATAAGAATAACTTTAAATTATTCATTACAAAACAAGCATTTATTCTCTGGAAGCCGGCTAAATGAGTAAACATTGTTTCTGCATTCCTGACATGCGTCAGACCCTCAGTCACCTCTCAGATACCAGATACAGACATTACCCATTTCATAAATACCACTCTTTTTAAGAAAACTATTATTTTCAGTTTATTATATATTATAAGTAAAGGGATTGTAAGTCCACCCCCTTCAACAGTGATATCCATAGCAATAAACGGAACAAAACAATCTGATACTGTATATCAAATGATCTGTGCATTAAGTCGTGGGGCCCTATTTTAACGATCTAAGCACATGGTCTAAAGCGCACGGTGCAAGTTCACTTAGAGAATCTACTTTTTACTTTTTGATCTACGGATCTGCTCGTGTGTGAGTTTAAAGTGCGCAAGCAGATCATATACGGGACAAGCCGGATTCCACCATATATTTATGTACACAATAATAATCTTTTACATTGTAATCCTTTTAATTTTAATATTTGGCATGTTTGTGTGCTGCTGTGCGTCCCTGTGTGTGTAATAAGCAGAGTGTACACGCGTTGTGGACCCGCCTATAGGCACACATTACTAACGCGCTCATTAAAGGACAAGTTCGGTATTTTACACTTAAAGCCCTGTTTACAGATCGTTTCTGATGAAATAGAACGGTTAAGATTAAAATTTGGACACATGCTGCTGTCCCGAGAATTTTAGGTTTCGCTTTCCCCCCCCCCACCTACACAATGGCAGCCTATGGGCACTGGAACAATCCTTCATAAAACGCATTAAACTTTCGTTTACAAAGACGTGAAACTCACCGAGTGGTCAGGGGTGTTCACTGATATGCTCACAAAAAAATCGCTGCAAAAGATGCTTTCCAACAGGTGTTTTACCATTCGTTGTAAAACTGTGGATCTATTTTTCCAAACGTCTCACACCCATAGATTCTTCCGTTGAGAGCTTGAATAATAGACACTCCAGCCCAGTTGGTGGCGATAATGCACCTTTGCCAATTGCAAGCAAACCGCTGGCATTTAATTGAATACACAGAAGAAGCAGAAGAAGAAGCGGCGGAGTAATACCGTACCTCACACAGCTCTTTCAATACAAGTCAATGGAGTTGGACAAAAACTACGATAAAACCTGTTGGAAAGCATCTTTTGCAGCAATTTTTGTGTGAGCATATCAGTGAACACCCCTGACCACTCGGTGAGTTTCACGTCTTTGTAATCAAAGTTTAATGCGTTTTGTGAAGGACTGTTCCAGTGCCCATAGGCTGCCATTGTGTAGGTGGGGGGGGGGGGGGAAGCGAAATAAACCTAAAATTCTCGAGACAGCAGCATGTGTCCAAATTTTAATCTTAACCGTTCTATTTCATGCCACCACCGAAGTCCATTTCTAACCCAGGAAAAGCCCTGTTACCTGGTTTGTTTATGCAACTGGCCAAGATGCAGCTTATGAAATAGATCAGTCGTAATATTTTTCACCCCACAATAGGGATGTGACGGTGAGGAAATTTTCCATCCAGTTAATCAACATGTGATAACACCGGTATCACCGGGAGAGGAGAGTTTGGAGACGTTGGAGTTTTTCCCTCTTTTTCCACCTCTCTTTTAAATCTCTTACGGTTCGTGTCTACTGGCGCGGAGCAAAGTGAGCGTTTTCAATGAATTCCTATAGAAGCTCAACCTCCATATGAACTGAAAATCCTCACTCTACTCCATGCCAGTGGACACACACCGCTATGAATGCCTGTGCGGCCGTGCACATTTTACTTTATCTTTTGAATTGGCGCCAATTCGGGGGCAGCAATTGCTTGAATGGTGGGTTCATTATTATTCTTAATGATAAACACAACAAAACAACAGTACAATGACAAACTTTCTTAAATAGGTGCTTTTACATTTCGCTTTGAATCTTCCGCCATTGTCTTGTCAGTCAAGAGCATAGATTGTAAAAAAAGATGGACGATGCACCTTCACTCTCTTCCATTGTAGAAAAGTGAAGCCGGCAATGTCCCAGTATGGCGCTGACATCTTGGAGCCCGAGTCTGCGCGGTAATGAGCGTGAAGTGGAGCCCGTCCCACACTCCCGCAGAATCGGTTAGTATAGTTTACTGCAGTAAATAAACAGTTATGGAAATGTAGAAATTAAAGTTAAAGCTCCTTGTGAAAATTCCGAAAAAAGTCAGTTGGTACATCAGTGACAACTTCGCTCAAAGAAGCTGTCAATCTCAGCTGTCAATCATGATGTCACACTCAAGTTTTTACAGCATCAAATAACTAAAACCAAACCTTTTTTTAACTAACACTTGAACTGACATCAGCGTGATAAAAACTACCTAAGGTGACAGAAACCATCTTTGGAAAAAATGTATTTGATTGTTTAGTCTGTCTCACCTCTCATTAGATTACATGGAGAGGTCGGGGTTTATGAGCTATACTACATCCAGCACCTGGGGGCGATCGAGACGCTTTGGCTTCTCTTTTCAGGACTTGCGTGGCACGCTTGGTCAAGATTGAGGAGAAATGGGCGAAGTGAGATGAAATCTGACTCCTGCTGCTGATCCGTGCTGCGACGCTCATTCGGCTCACGCTGAACCGAGCAGACGCCTTCAGTTTTTCATTGTAGTGTGTGTTCTTGAACTGAATGAAATGATTTTTATTACTATAAAAAATCAAACTGACGGCGGGGGCAGTGCCGCAAGTGATGTAACAGTGTTGCTGTTGTGGTTTCTCTCTTTTGTGAAATCACTTCTCAGAGATCTTTTACAACAAAGCCAAGCATCTTCTGCAGAAGATCACTCCAGACCTTTGCTCAGCTCACATATATATACAATACATCCTTTTCCAAAAAGGGTAACACACCCTATAGATATTTTGGGTAAAGGTCTTGTACCATGTGACATACTAAAATATAATTTTCTGCTGCAGCCTTTCTTCAGGCTTCCAAAAGTCAAACCAAAGTCACATAATAGTGTACAAATATATAGCTAAATTACTAAACAATAAAATCTTCAACATTGCGGCTGGACACTGTGTAACACCGGCAACACCGACTAACACAGCAAGCCTGTCCAGAAGAATTCCCTTTAAATCATAACCACAACTTTATTTCTGAACCAGATGTTGTCTAACATAATCAACAGGGATTTAGCCTTTATTTGGCTAATGATGACCTCTAATTAGGCACGAATACAAATGACACATTATTGGAATTCAAAGACAGTTCTGCAGGCTGAGTAACAGAATAAAAGCAATTAACATCTCTTGACCTGAAGTTTTCTTAGTTCAAGCTCAAACCTGTTACACACACAAAGTTCAAATTAGTGCGGTGCGGTGAGATGAGAGTTTTGGTGTTTTGTTTCTCTTTGGAATATCAAATTAGATTAACTGAGCTGAATACAAAACACCTGAATTGTTTATTATCACTGAGCTGAGTTGATAGCGCCCATGTTGAATATAATCCCTCATTTCTTATTGGTCTCAGAAATGTGCGATTTCTCTTTACACATTTTCTCTGCACGACGAACGAAGCTCATTGAGAATGCAAGCTTTTGCCCTATAAGATCACTTTGTATTCAGCTTTGTGTTTAGTTATTCCCCAGAATCCCAAACTATGCAAATGTACCACAGGACCAGATTTATATTTTATTAAAATATGAGAAAGAGAAAGATCTTTTGTCAAATGACATCTGTGGCATGTTGTTGATTACGAGTTTCAACTCATCCCTCAGTTTTACATGGAAAAAACTATTACACTGTTTTGAAAGTATGACAGTGTTTAAAAAATCAGTTTTCCAGTTCAAGTCATGACCATGCAAATTCATTTAACCTGGGGCATGTTCAAGTTCATAACGGTGTGAAACGTTTTGCTACGGTTTCCGGGTTGAACGTCATGTTTCCTGGAAACGGCGTGCACCGGTGTACAACGGGGTTTGAGATACGTTTTCTCTTTTTTGGTGGGTGTGTCAGAACTGCAGTCCAATCAGCAGCAACATGTATATAAAGCATGCGGTATTAAAGTGAACTCGCACAATGGGTTCAAGGAAAGTAATTTACAAATGTGTCCGATGCAGCTCGGTATACGCAACAACTGAGGATATTAGAAGACATGTTTATCGTAAGTTTTTCTGTAAACATATAGGATAATCAACATAATGATGTAGTTGTTTATTTTAGATTCATTGCAAGTGTATGACATTTGGTATAGCTCCGGCCACAGCAACTTTGGTGTCTGGGCCAGATATGGGCCAGTTCTGCTTCATATGTTTTGTTTACGGCTGACATGCGGCATTGCTATGGCTTAATTGTGGCCCACATCTGGCCAACAGGAGCGGACCGCCCAAGTGCCATCATTCCATGCGGTATGTGGGCCAGATGAAAGTGTCAAGTGTGGGCCGGATCTGGGCCACAGCAACTTTGGTGTCTGGGCCAGATATGGGCCAGTTCTGCTTCATTTGTTTTGTTTACGGCTGACATGCGGCATTGCTATGGCTTAATTGTGGCCCACCTCTGGCAAACAGGAGCGGACCGCCCAAGTGCCATTATTCCACGCGGTATGTGGGCCAGATGAAAGTGTCAAGTGTGGGCCGGATCTGGGCCACAGCAACTTTGGTGTCTGGGCCAGATATGGGCCAATTCTGCTTCATTTGTTTTGTTTACGGCTGACATGCGGCATTGCTATGGCTTAATTGTGGCCCACATCTGGCAAACAGGAGCGGACCGCCCAAGTGCCATCATTCCACGCGGTATGTGGGCCAGATGAAAGTGTCAAGTGTGGGCCGGATCTGGGCCACAGCAACTTTGGTGTCTGGGCCAGTTCTGCTTCATTTGTTTTGTTTATGGCTGACATGTGGCATTGCTATGGCTTAATTGTGGCCCAAATCTGGCAAACAAGAGCGGACCGCCCAAGTGCCATCATTCCACGCGGTATGTGGGCCAGATGAAAATGATGGCACTTGGGCGGTCCGCTCTTGTTTGCCAGATTTGGGCCACAATTAAGCCATAGCAATGCCACATGTCAGCCATAAACAAAACAAATGAAGCAGAACTGGCCCATATCTGAGCCACAGTTCATTTTAATTCGGGCCCAGATTCGACACCTTGTATGTATACCTGAAATGATAGCACTTGGGTAGTCCACTCCTGTTTAACAGATCTGGGCCACAAGCAGGCCATTTGTTCAGCCACATTTTAGCCAAGAATTAACTAAATAAGCCTTAAATGTGTGTTTTTGTGTGTGCATGCTGTGCCATTTAAACTTTGGGAAACTCAGTGACTGAATATCACTGACACTAAGTGAACTCTGCATCAACAATATCCAACATACAGAAAAGAGAAATGTAAAAATGGTCCCTCTTTATGTTAAGATAAGTTACAACAGATGATTCAAACACATTTCTGAAAACATTTGCATCATTTATTAATATTGCCAAAGAACAACCCAACCCACATTTTCAAAACTGGAAAGCAATCTAAACAAAAAAAAAACACCAACAATAAACAAACACAATATATGCATAGAAAGCATAGTAAAAACTAAATAAAAACAAAACATGTTTCCAGTAGCCTTGGTCATCCAAAAAACAAACAAACAGACAACACAGAAGTTAACACACTACAAAAATTTGGCAAATTGATCCATCCAAAATTATAGAATTTGACCTCCTTGACTGGGCCCATCTGCATCATGGCAATCTTGCAAGCCTTTATTGGATACACAAATGAAAAAAAAAAACTGTTGAATCAGTAACAGTACGCTGATAATACAATAGTGTTGAAGTACAAAACAAACACACACACAACTACTTAGAAGCCAAATTAAATAAAAAAGCCCTAAACAAAATATAATTAAAAAATAAAATAAATAAATACAAAACAAAAAAAGCAGGCACCGCACTGTAGTGAGAGATGCGTTCAGGAATTACCTGCGTCTATACACCGTCTATTTACTAATAGTGAAGCTGCAAGTTTTAAAAACTTTAAAAACGGCTGTCTCTGCTTTAATCAAAGCAGCACATTAATACTGAATGGTGAATAAATGGACTGGAACTACCAGTGCATTAAACGGTTTGGTAACACTGTAAGGTCTTATTTGTTAACATTAGTTAATGTATTAACTAGTATTAACTAACATTAACTACATTATGTATTAAGCTTTCTTAAAGTTACAGTCAATCATTGTTTGATCATGTTAGTTCACAGTGCATTAACTAATGTTAACAAATACAACTTTTGATTTTAGTAATGCATTAGTAAGCATCACAATTAGCATTTATTACGATTAATAAATACTAGGGGTGGAACGGTACACAGAAGTCATGGTTCGGACATCACGGTTCGGTACGAGTTCGGTACAATGGAGGGAAAAGCAAAACAAAAATGTAGAAAGCAATTTTTTTTTCTTGTGCATGTCTGTAGGCTGTACCACCAAAGGAAAATAAATGTCTTAAAGGAGAACTCCGGTCACTTTTAACATTGAGCTCATTTTTTTTTTGTAATTTTGAAGTGCTGTCAATACAGAGAACAACGACAAAATCGGTGTTGCCTACACCGTGTTATCCTCTTTAAAATTTGCACCCTGTTGACTTCAAAGGGGCAAGTTTTAAACCTGCTTTTAGCCTCTTAACATCCTTGATGTGTCATTACAAGTGCCCAGCCAATGTGAGTGATTTTATTCAGAGTGAATTTATTCTCCACTGTTGCTTAGTTACCTATGATCACGCGTGTGAACTCGACAATCGACTACTGTGGACTTCGACTGAAAACAGGATGTAAATACAGGTATGTGCGCTGGCTGAATTAACATCACTTTTATTCATATCTTTCTCATCTACTGCAGTCAGATTCACCCGTGTTCACTCTGAAGGAATCACTCACATGACTGTGCACTTGTAATGACACATCAAGGATGTTAAGAGGCTAAAAGCAGGTTTAGTACTTGCCCCATTTAAGTCAACAGGGTGCAAATTTTAAAGAGGATAACACGGTGTAGGCAACACCGATTTTTGTTGTTGTTCTCTGTATTGACAGCACTCCAAATTTACAAAAAAATGAGTTCAATGTTAAAATTGACCGGAGTTCTCCTTTAAGCCTTGTATTTTTTTTTTTAAAAATGTTTTATTAATAAAGTAAAGGCATAGAACCAGTTTATTTGTAGTGCATTGACAATAGTTTTATATAATTAGTTTATTAATTAAATTAATAAAAAGACAAAAAGAACTTGAGATGTGTTTTGTAATTGTACCTGAATGAATTTAAAATAAATTTGCTACATTTCAGATCAATATATTTGTTTTCCTTAAAATTTTAATGAACACAAACTTTATTCTAAGTTATTCTAACTAAGTTAATTATACATAATTTATTTCTGTATAAAATAATACTACCATTAAAAACACATTCGATTTTCTTTTTTTAATCAATGTAGAATGTTTAACTTAAAAATAAACGGATTACTGCTCTGTTTATTTTTAGGACAAGAAATGAAAACCAATGCAATATGATGAATGTCCAAAAGATGGCACCCACAGACTGTTTTTAAATGGGGTTGGATAAATATTTTTTGCTTTTAAACAGTGTGTGAGAGAGAGAGAGAGAGAGAGAGAGAGAGAGAGAGAGAGAGAGAGAGAGATTTTGGTTGGGTGACAGTTGTAGGTTACAGTTTGACAAGAGTTTATAGTTTGACGAAAGCACAATGTTGTGTTTTATTGCGAGTGTACACAAATATAAGTAAACACTTTGCAGTTTGAATGATGTCCTGTATGAACAAAATGATGGAGTATGTTTTTATGTTTCCACTGTTCGATCGCGCCCACGCCTCGATCTCTCTCTCACACACGCACGCACACAACATATTCCAGCATTGCAATCTTGACATCGCAGCCTGTTCATTATAGCCACAGAGCTTCAGAGCTAAGGCGGAGCTACAGATTAGGTGTCCCTAAATAACCCGCGTATCTAACAGTAGTTCCGCATTACATTAATTAATTTGCACGCAAGTTTTATTTATTTTTATACCGTGTATTCTCTGTGTATATTCATGCACCGAACCATGACGCCCGTACCGTTTCGGTTTAATACGAATACATGTACCGTTCCACCCCTAATAAATACTGTAGAAGAATTGTTCATGCCACATGTTAACTTAAGTAGTTACTAATGTTAACTTGTAAAGTGTTACAAATGGCTACACCTTGCAGCCAATCAGAATAAAGTATTCAGACAGACCATGGTATTATACACAATAGCAAAAACACAATGTAACTGACTTACTGGTGTCTTGGACCCTCCTCCGTTTTTCTTTCTCTTCTCCCTCCGTCTCGGTCACTTGCAAGATGAAGCCATTTTTTAATAAATGATTCGATCTCTTGATCGGTGGCCGCAGCTGTCAGTCTGTTGTTTCTGACAGTTCCTAAAAAATATAACATTGTAAATGCAAGGATGGACTACACAACTTTTAAAATCTTAGGACCCAATTAGGTAACACAAGCATTAGCGCATAGTTAATGCATAGCTAGCCAGCGCCAATGTAAAGAACATTTTGGCCATGGCCAAGGACACTCTTTGCTTCCAGATGTCCAAAAGGAACAAGTTTGATGCCTGCTAGGAAGATCGGACTGCGTCAAAAAATGGAAATCACATTATGAAATAAATGTTTATCTCCAAAACACATTGGCCACAATTATTGGCACCTCTAGATTTTGTTTACGAGTAAAATATCTCAGAAGTATATTCCCATTAATATTTATCTTTTTTAGCACAACAGGGTGACTAGAAGTGCCTCTAAGAAAATAGCTAAAGAATTGAAAATCCCCATTTTGACCATCAGGGCAATAATTAAGAAGTTATAATCAACTAGCCTAATGATGTTACGAATCTGCCTGGAAGAGGACGTGTGTCTATATTGTCTTAATGGACGGTGAGGAGGAGAGTTTGAGTGGCCAAAGACTCTTCAAGGATCACAGATGGAGAATTGCAGAGATTAGTTGAGTCTTGGGGTCAGAAAGCCTAAAAAAATAAAATAAAATCAAACAACCCCTACATCCCCACATGTTGTTTGGGAGGGTTTCAAGAAAAATCCTCCTCGCTCCGCTAAAATTAAACTCCAGCATATTCAGTTGTCAGACATGACTGGAACTTCAAAAGGGACCGGATTCTATGGTCAGATGAAACAAAAAAAGGGGCTTTTTGGCAGCAAATGCACTAGATGTGTTTTAAACTGTAGGCTATTTTATTCCCACCAGCAGTTTTCTGTAGCAAATCACATTGACACATGTTATTAAGGTGAAAACATCCTGACTCAAAACAGTAAATGACAAAAAAAAAAAAAAAAAGCAGGCCACCTAACGTTAATTTTATAATTACTAGGGTATAATAAAAATGTGAAATACATAGAGGAATAGCCTAATACCTGAACCAACTTTTAAATAGTCTACCTGAACCCAAAACATCTATTATTGTTACTTTGTAATCATCTCATAAAAGCTTTTATTGTAAGAAAAAGCATGTAGTTTTTTTTTTTAATTTGTGCATTATTCCTAGGGTTAATGAAACATTGCTGTCACAAAGTAATACAACTAGTGCAGTATTATGTCCAATGTACGAATGTCAAATTACACTATAATATATATTTATCTTTTCATTGTTGTGCCAAAATAAGACACGAGTTAAATACTTTAACCGTGCAGAACTGACTAAAGGTTGGGAGAGTGATAGGGAGCAACATGAGCAAATCTAAATGTAACGTTAAAGGCGCGCCGAGCAATCGATACTTGTTCATTTCGCATTCGTGACAACCGATCTAGCTTAGAGTTGAACTGCCAAAATAATGTAACTTCAAATAGAAATGATTCCATCGACTCTATATAACACAACATGCAGACTCCAACTTGATATAACGAAGTAATCGCTAACAAAAATAAACATTTCTATTATGTCTTACCTTGACTTTTTGCAGTACCGGTATCCGTCCTCCGTCCTCTGTCCTGACAATCCTCTGACGTTTTGGTTTTCAGCGCCTTTTTCGCGCTTTCCGGCAACGTTTAAATTTAAAGGGCCGTGAACTGGAAAATCGTCCGTTAGATTTTTTTTTCTTCACAGACAACTACAAATGCAGTAAATATTATATTTAAACATAATAGATCTCTAATCAGCAAAAAAGTGGGAACATTTTGTCATGAATGCAGGGCTTTGAAAAAGTATTCAAGAAAAAATATCAAAATAATATTTTCTCATAGCAGGTTCTGCTGATTTGTCATCTTCATTAAATTGTATTTCATCACTTATAGTGTCAATTAGTATTATAATTTTTTAATCTTTAATAAAGATTGTTTATAGCCTAAAGATGACAGTTGTATAAATGTAAATTATATTTAGCCAGAAATGTAAGAAAAATGTAAGGTTTATTTAGAATAAAATATTTTTGATATATATATATATATATATATATATATATATATATATATAGGCTATATATATATATATATATATATATATATATATATATAAATTATAATACTAATTGACACTATAAGTGATGAAATACAATTAAATGAAGATGAAGATATATATATATATATATATATATATATATATATATATATATATATATATATATATATATATATATATATATATGTATATATATATAAAATGAAATACAATTAAATGAAGATGAAGATATATATAAAATATTTTACATATTTAAATATTTTAAGGGAGTTTAAAATATTACCCTTTGTGGGGCCACTTTGACACACCTAGGAACAGTGAATCGCAACCTCAATGTCCCCTTATATTCTCCACAACAAATCCTGTACATTTGTTATAAAAATAGCCAAATAATAGTTTTGTCATAATTTTAAGTCATCTTGAGGCCCCAGTGGAAGTTTGTCCAGGTCTGCTCTAGAAGTTAGATGGCACTGCTAGCAAGATAAGCAAGGTTACACCGAGTAGGCTACAACATGTCCCTGGCTCAACATCTTTGTTGATCCTGGAACAGCATTCGACCAATTAGATTTGAAGTTTGCAGTTATGTCAAGTTTAGGCTTACAACCATGCTTTTAGATCAATGTTATTATAATTTCCCTCTGATTGTAGGTTTAGGGTTAGGGTTAGGACTATTTTTATGGACAGGAATGTTATTGCTACAAAATGTTACATGTTACATGTATGTTACAACAAAATATTGATACAGGAGCATGTACTTGGCAAAATCATTGTGCCCCAAGCTTTGCACAAACAGCAACTAAAGTATCTTCTTGCACATCCCAAAACCATAAAAAGTCTTCATAACTTTGAACCTAGACACTTGAACTTTTCTAGACACTCTACCTACAAAACATATGTTAGCAATAGCATATATGTCATAGATGTAAGTACATGTAGCCTCACATCCAGCCTAAGTGTCTGCTCCATCCATACCAAAAAAATATTGTTAAATGTTGTTAAATAAAAAAAAAAAAAAATTATTCAGGCCATTACAGTTTCAAACTTTGTCCCTTTTAAGCTAAATTAGCCATTTTCAGAATTGTTGCATCCAATCCAGAAATGTACTTACCACGTAGGTTTTAATTTTTGGGAAACACAAAGAATATTTGCCACGTTGATATGCCGTATATATTTCCCAAACGTGGCCCAAAATGTAATTAATTATTTGGGCAATATTTGCCATGTCATATGTGGGCCACTTTTGCCTCACATCGAGATGAGATAGTGCTCACTGAGCCATATCTTTGCCAAAACTGGCCCAGATGTGTTTTAAGATAACTGGGCCACATTTGGATCATCATATGTGGGCCACTTTTGGCTCACACACAGATGAGCCAGGGCTCACTAAGCCATATCTTTGCCAAAACTGGCCCAGATGTGTTTTAAGATAACCGGGCCACATTTGGATCATCATATGTGGGCCACTTTTGGCTCACACCCAGATGAGCAAGTGCTCACTGAGCCATATCATTGCCAAAACTGGCCCAGATGTGTTTTAAGATAACTGGGCCACATTTGCAGCATTATATGTGGGCCACTTTTGGCTCACACCCAGATGAGCCAGAGCTCACAGAGCCATATCATTTCCAAAACTGGCCCAGATGTGTTTTAAGATAACTGGGCCACATTTGCAGCATTATATGTGGGCCACTTTTGGCTCACACCCAAATTAGCCAGTGCTCACTGAGCCATATCTTTGCCCAAACTGGCCCAGATATGTTTTAAGATAACCGGGCCACATTTGGATCATCATATGTGGGCCACTTTTGGCTCACACCCAGATGAACAAGTGCTCACTGAGCCATATCATTGCCAAAACTGGCCCAGATGTGTTTTAAGATAACTGGGCCACATTTGCAGCATTATATGTGGGCCACTTTTGGCTCACACCCAGATGAGCCAGTGCTCACTGAGCCATATCTTTGCCCAAACTGGCCCAGATGTGTTTTAAGATCACTGGGCCACATTTGCAGCATTATATGTGGGCCACTTTTGGCTCACACCCAGATGAGCCAGTGCTCACTGAGCCATATCTTTGCCCAAACTGGCCCAGATGTGTTTTGAGATAACTGGGCCACATTTGGAGGATCAAATGTGGGCCACTTTTGGCTCACACCCAGATGAGCCAGTGTTCACTGAGCCATATCATTGCCAAAACTGGTCCAGATATGTTTTAAGATAACTGGGCCACATTTGCAGCATTATATGTGGGCTACTTTTGGCTCACACCCAGATGAGCCAGTGCTCACTGAGCCATATCTTTGCCCAAACTGGCCCAGATGTGTTTTAAGATAACTGGGCCACATTTGCTGAAACATATGTGGGCCACTTTTGGCTCACACCCGAATGAGCCGGAGCTCACTGAGCCATATCATTGCCAAAACTGGCCCAGGTGTGTTTTAAGATAACTGGGCCACATTTGCAGCATTATATGTGGGCCACTTTTGGCTCACATCCAGATGAGACAGTGCCACTGAGCCATATATTTACCAAAACTGGCCCAGATGTGTTTTAAGATAACTGGGCCACATTTGCTGAAACATATGTGGGCCACTTTTGGCTCACACCCAAATGAACCAGTGCTCACTGAGCCATATCATTGCCAAAACTGGCCCAGATGTGTTTTAAGATAACTGGGCCACATTTGCAGCATTATATGTGGGCCACTTTTGGCTCACACCCAAATGAGCCAGTGCTCACTGAGGCATATCTTTGCCCAAACTGGCCCAGATATGTTTTAAGATAACTGGGCCACATTTGCAGCATTATATGTGGGCCACTTTTGGCTCACACCCAGATGAGCCAGTGCTCACTGAGCCATATCTTTGCCAAAACTGGCCCAGATGTGTTTTAAGATAACTGGGCCACATTTGCAGCATTATATGTGGGCCACTTTTGGCTCACATCCAGATGAGACAGTGCCACTGAGCCATATCTTTGCCAGAACTGGCCCAGATATGGTTTAAGATAACTGGGCCACATTTGAAGCATCATATGTGGGCCACTTTTGGCTCACATCCAGATGAGACAGTGCCACTGAGCCATATATTTGCCAAAACTGGCCCAGATGTGTTTTAAGATAACTGGGCCACATTTGCAGCATTATTTGTGGGCCACTTTTGGCTCACACCCAGATGAGCCAGTGCTCACTGAGCCATATCTTTGCCCAAACTGGCCCAGATATGTTTTACGATAACTGGGCCACATTTGCAGCATTATATGTGGGCCACTTTTGGCTCACACCCAGATGAGCCAGTGCTCACTGAGCCATATCTTTGCCAAAACTGGCCCAGATGTGTTTTAAGATAACTGGGCCACATTTGGAGGATCATATGTGGGCCACTTTTGGCTCACACCCAGATGAGACAGTGCCACTGTGCCATATCTTTGCCCAAACTGGCCCAGATATGTTTTAAGAAAATTGGGCCACATTTGCTGAAACATATGTGGGCCATTTTTGGTTTACTTCCAGATTAGTCATTGTCGATTGTGCCACGGTTTTGCCATAGGTGGCCCACATTTGGTTTGTGATATTTGGGCCATATTCATTGTTTATCATATGGGCCACTTTAGGCTCACATTCAGATTACACATTGCCATGAGTGCCGCATCTTTGCCTAAAAAGGCCCACATGTGATTTAACATATTTGGGCCATATTTGCCATTTTACATGTGGGCCACTTCAGGCTCAGACACATTTGGTCCGGGCCATAAGTAGGCCAGCAGTGCCGCATCATTGCCTGAAGTGGCCCACATCCGTCTGCTATCTGGGTGGTAATTAGGTGCTTTTCCTAAAAATGAGAAATAAAATACAGGGTATTAAAACAGTATGAACTACAAATAAAGTCAGTGTGTGAGGCTAAATAGATGTGTTTTACTCTGAATTAGGTAAGATGTGTGCTTCCATTTCAGTTTCCACAAATCCCTTCACTTGATTAGGATGTTCTCTTTTGTTCTGGGCGGCAAGTGCAGTAACTGTAACATCAGGCATATTTTGTAGTATTAAACACACATTTATACCGACTTCATCAGGCTCCGAAAATTCTTCACAAATAACACAAAGAATGGCCTTCTCAGCTGCCATAGTTGCAACTCTTGCGTCATCTAAACAGTGTGATCAACGCATCACCGTTTCTGTTTAAAAAACGTTGTGCAATGTTTTGTTTGGGCTGAACGCAGCCCTGGTGACTTTCACAACTACACCTGCAGGAAATATGGCCATAATGCACTTAAGGCACGCAACTTAATGTACAGTATGCATGATATTGGGGGAAAAAAAACAGACAATTGCAATGATTCGATTTATTTGGATGGGGAAAAAATACATTCATTTTTTACCAGATGGCTTGAATAGCTACGGAGCCCCTAAAGGGACATGGTAATGGAAAAAATATATGTCAGTGCTTTTGTGTTTTTGTGCTCCACCGAGAAACTTTGCGTTCACTCACCAAAAAAAAAAAAAAAAAAAAAAAAAAAAGTTTCCCGGGGAATGCAAAAGTATCAGCATCATTTTTCCTTCTATCTCATATTTTTTTCATGTCCCTTCAGGGGCTCCGTAAATAACAGTTTGGAAGGAATAAGTCAGAATGATTGGGTGATTTAATAGAGGAATGTATCTGCATAAAAAATATAAATTATTAAAATAAAGGTGAAAATGTTTCTTTTGAGTGCAAACCATCCTTTAAGGGCTAAAAATAAAACTGTTCCCTAAGGCTTACATGGACTAGTTGGGTAGTCGACTACCTCAACCACTAGTTAGAAGCCATAGAGTACTGGAGTGAGCGATAGCATAACTTCACATCGACACAAACGCAAACCAACGAGCCATGATCGCAACCAAAAACAGTGTGTCTTTGACAGCAAATAGACTACATTAATTTTGTCTTACTCTATTCTAAACTATTTTGAACTGGTGTAGTGAGGATCTAAGCGTATAAATCTGTTTTTGTTTTTACTGTTGAAGACCTGTAAAACTTTATATGAGAATTAATTTTATAAATATATGTATGCACATATTGTTCACCGTGAAAGACGTGGATGTTAAGGATATAATGTTGCGTGTCCATTTAGAAAGTGTTATTTTGCCTACTGTATGTTAAAGGCACAATATGTTACTTTTTTGCTTTAAAAATAGCAAAAATCACTATATCTATGTTATATATTTTTTTTAGTTGTGTACATACATTATCCCGACTGTTTCCAACAACTTTCAAACCAGGAAAAATTTGTAATTTAATTCGAAGACACGTCACGTTTCTTTATTTCCGTTTTGTCGCCGTCAATGGCGTCATATCCGCGTTCTCCCTGGTTTCCGCTCGTGCTGCCATGGCAACCAGAGCTATGAACCAGAGCCCTCTGATAGTAACCAAGGCAACAGACGTGGACAACTGTGTAGTTCGCAATGTCTATTTGCACGCTGTTGTTGTTTCGTTCAAACATTATGGACCATGACAAGCAGACTTTGGATAAAAAAGGAGAACTAAAACGAGAATCAATATCAGCGCGGTGTTTTCGAGATGCCGAGAGCTCCCATAGACAGTATATAAACGAGAGCTCCACGTCCGAGACTTCAACCGCTCCTACATGTACTTTATTAAACAGGTGAGCACATTTACAAAAAACTAATCAATGTTATATAGTTTAACAATGATAAAATTTTAGAATATGATCTGTATGTTATTCTAATATTGATCTAGCTTACTGCTAGTCTCATACAGACAAACTAACACATTTACATTTACATTTAGTCATTTAGCAGACGCTTTTATCCAAAGCGACTTACAAATTAGGACTAAATAAGCGAGTCATCTAAAAGAGGCAAAAACAACAACAACGCAAGGAGTGCTCAAAATACGAAGTTCAGACATTATTCAGAGTAGCATAAGCCTGATAAGTGATGTTTCAAAGGGAAAGGAATTTTTTTTTTTTTTTTTTTTTTTTTTTTTTTTTATGAGGTTAAGTGCTCACGGAAGAGATGGGTTTTCAGCTGTCTTTTGAATGTTGTCAGGGATTCTGCTTTCCGGATGAGGGAGGGGAGTGCGTTCCACCAGCATGGAACTGTGAATGAGAATGTTCTGGAGAGTGATTTTGTGGCTCTCTGTGATGGAACCACGAGGCGTCGCTCGTTTTCCGATCGTAGGCGTCTGGTAGGGATGTAGGCTTGTAGGAGTGAGTGAAAGTAGGAGGGAGCTGAGCCTGTGACAGATCTGTAAGCAAGCGTCAATGCCTTGAACTTGATGCGAGCAGCGAGAGGTAGCCAGTGCAGAGAGATGAACAGTGGAGTGACGTGTGCCCTCTTGGGCTCGTTGAAGACAAGGCGAGCTGCAGCATTCTGGATCAACTGTAGGGGTTTTGTTGCACATGCTGGAAGTCCAGCCAGAAGAGCATTACAGTAGTCAAGCCTAGAAATGACCAGGGCCTGGACGAGAAGTTGTGTTGCATGCTCAGTTAGGAAAGGCCTGATCTTCCTGATGTTGTGCAGTGCAAACCTGCATGATCGAGCTGTCTTTGAAATGTGATCTGTGAAGGTCAGCTGGTCATCAAACGTTACTCCAAGGTTTCTGACCGACCTTGATGGGGTGATTGATGATGACTCTAGCTGGATGGTGTAGTCGTGCTGTAGAGACGGATTGGCAGGGAGGACGAGAAGCTCAGTCTTTGCCAGGTTGAGCTGCAGGTGATGTTCCTTCATCCATGTGGAGATGTCCGCCAGACAGCTTGAGATCCGTGCAGCTACTGTGGGATCATCTGGTTGAAATGAGAGGAAGAACTGTGTGTCATCAGCATAGCAGTGGTAGGAGAAGCCGTGTGCCTGTATGATGTGTCCCAGTGATGTGGTGTAGATGGAGAAGAGGAGGGGACCAAGAACTGAACCCTGAGGAACACCTGTGGTCAGCTGATGTGCTCTGGATACCTCGCCTCTCCATGCGACCTTGAAGGACCTACCTGTGAGATAGGACTCGAACCAGTGGAGAGGAGTTCCTGTGATGCCCAGTGCTGAGAGGCTGGACATAAGGATCTGATGATTCACTGTGTCGAAGGCAGCAGACAGATCCAGGAGAATGAGGACTGAAGATTTGGAAGCAGCTTTTGCGATCCGTAGGGCTTCTGTGACTGACAGTAGTGCAGTCTCAGTTGAATGCCCTTTCTTGAAGCCAGATTGGTTGACATCTAGCTGGTTGTTTAGAGACAAGAAGGATGTTACTTGGTTGAAAACAGCTCTTTCAAGTGTTTTCGCAATGAATGGTAGAAGAGAGATAGGTCTGTAATTCTCTACAGATGATGTGTTTAGCGTTGTTTTTTTAAGCAGTGGAGTAACCCGAGCCTGCTTGAAAGCTGTGGGGAAAGTGCCAGTATGGAGGGATGAGTTGATGATGTGTGTGAGTGATGGTAGAAGTGTGGGAGAGATGGCTTGTAGAAGGTGTGAGGGGATGGGGTCTAGAGGGCAGGTGGTAGGATGACTGGAGAGGAGAAGTGTAGATACTTCTTCCTCGGTTAGCGAGGAAAAGGAGGACAGAGGAATATTGGCTGTGGAAGGGGTCGGTCTGGGTTCCTGTGTGTGTGGTGCTGAGAACTGACTGCTGATAGCTGTTGTTTTGTTGGTGAAGAAGTTCGCAAAATCGTCAGCAGTTAGGGAGGAGGTGGTGGGGGTGGACAGAGGAGGGAGTTGAATGTCTTGAAGAGTGATCGTGTGTTGGAGGAACTGTTGATCTTGTTGTGGAAGTAAGAAGATTTTGCCACATGAACATCAACAGAAAAGGACGAGAGGAGAGATTGATACATACTCAGGTCAGATGCATCTTTTGAGGCCATCCTTAAAAATATTTTGGTTTGCAGTAACAGCAAAAAAAAAGAAAAAAAGGGTCGGTAGGTAGGTCTATATTTTTTTATATATATAAAAAATAATATAAAAAAGTATATTTTTTTAATAATAAAAAAAAAATCGGGGTCGGGGGGGTCTTGAGAGAACATTTTTCACCGATGTCTAGGGGCTGTTTACACCAGGCCACTTTGCGTTTTCTCAGATCGGATTGCAATCTGATTGATCAAAACGATTCAATTATTTACACCTGGTTACATAGATGTGTGTTGTTGTTATTTTGCGGATATAACCGATCTTTAATTCCCGCTATATGCAGATTTAATGCAGTGCACCGAAAGCAACAGTTATTATTTTATTGGTCAACAGCTAAAATTTCTGAATCAAAGCCCGCAATAAGAGAAAGCGGAAACAGCCCTGGTAAGATCATTTCGTTTCTTTACATTTAATGAAGATGATCGTGTGTTAAGCGTCTGCGACTTACTTTCACTTTGATTTGCGATAGCACGTTGATGCTTAGCTTCTCATCTGCGGCGATGCGTGTTGCAGTAGCGTCGTCATTACTGACTAAAACATGACATGTAGCCTATATAACACGCTTTCACATGTTTATTTTTTAATAAACCATAATCAACAACATATAAAAATTAAATAATCTTTAGAGTAAAGCCGCAGCCATCATTACCAAGCGCGAACCATTGACAGTGAATGAAACGGAGCGATCTTAGCCTGCAGGCCGTGTGAAATGCTTAAACCTGGTGTAAACATAATGACGCGCCACGAGTTTTTATTTAAAAGAAAGAACGTAGCTTATGTTTGTATGTATGTCTAAGCAATTTATATTCACAATACTTAATAACTAATATTATTTTATTGCATTTGTATTAGTTGTTTGAAGAGTTAAAAAAAAATTGGTCGGTCTTAACGCAAGTTTACAACCGGCAAGTCGGTCGGACTAAAAGGGAAAATAAATAAATAATTGGGTCGGTACTAAATTGACAGGGTCGGTCGGGTTACGGCAAACAAGAATATTTTTAAGGATGGCCTGATTTGTTCCATTTCCTCTCCGCTGCCCTGAGTTTGGTCCGGTGTTCACGAAGAACCTCAGACAACCAGGGGTTGGAGGGAGTAGCGCGTGCTGGCCTGGAGGAGAGAGGGCAGAGAATGTCTAGAGAAGAGGTTAGAGTGGAGCATAAGGTGTCCGTTGCGGTATTCACATCCAGAGATGAGAATTGTGAGGGTGGGGGAAGAGAAGATGACACGGCAGAGGAAAGATGGGAGGGGGAAAGTGAGCGCAGGTTTTGCCTGAAAGTGACTGGTGGTGGGGTTGGTGGTGCAGGGGTAGAGAGTTGTAGGCTGAAAGTAATGAGGAAATGATCTGAAACATGGAGGGGTCTCACCAAAATGT
Organism: Scardinius erythrophthalmus; assembly: GCF_964197995.2. Taxonomy (NCBI): domain Eukaryota; kingdom Metazoa; phylum Chordata; class Actinopteri; order Cypriniformes; family Leuciscidae; genus Scardinius; species Scardinius erythrophthalmus. Next base: position 4,687,828 of record NC_138245.1, read on the forward strand.
TCTCTGTGGTGCAGTTGCGTGTGTAAACCAGGTCCAGTTGGTTGCCTGATTTGTGAGTACCTGAGGTGATGAGTCGTTTGAGATCGAAAGAGGTTAGGAGAGAGATGAAGTCTGTTGCATGCGGCTTTTCGAGATGGATGTTGAAGTCACCGAAGACTAGAAGTGGGGTGCCGTCCTCAGGGAAAGTGGACAGCAGCACATCCAGCTCATCTACAAAGTTACCCAGCTGACCTGGGGGGCGATAAATGACTACAATATGGATCTTAATGGGAGTTGTAAGTGTAATAGCATGATATTCAGATGAGTTGTTGTTGCATAGAGAAGAGAGCGTGGAGTATTTGCAATAGTTAGAAACGAGAAGCCCTGTACCCCCACCTCTCCCAGACTGGCGAGGGGAGTGGGAGAAGGAGAAATTGCTAGAAAGAGCAGCGGGGGTTGCTGAGTCTTCTGGACGAATCCAGGTCTCAGTCAAGCCCAAGATACTAAGAGTAGAATGAGAGGCAAAGGCTGGAATGAAGTCAGCTTTATTGACTGCTGACTGACAATTCCATAGACCCACGGAAAGAGAGAGAGGAGTGTATGAGGATGAGAGAATGGGACGCAGATTGGCAGTATTGCGCAGCCTTTTGCGAGTGATGAAAGGGCGTTGGCGAGAGATAACAGGAATGTGTTGAAAGCACATGTTGAGTAAGGTGAACAATAAGATAGAACGAGGGAAGGAAGAGGGAGAAGGAGATGCTTAAGTGCCTTTCTGGTGTCCTTGCTCGGTGGAGTCGCGCAGGTAGAGTCGATGGTCTTTACCCGAGTCGGTCTTCACACGATGAGGCTGAACACGAGAGCTGAACGCTTCCGCTGACGCTTCCGCGACAGCGCGCAAATTACACCGATATACTGATAATGCTTTCACCGCTTGAGTGAGTACAGCTGTTTCGGTCGGGCAATTAAGTGAATGACGCGAGAATGGGCCAAATCGAAAGTGCTAGGAGCAAAGGCTTACGTGCAAATTAGACTGCAACAATAATAAGTTTCACTCGCGGCTGTTTGTTTAATGTGGCAACGCGTCTAACTAAAATACAGAATTATGTGAAGTTAAAAATACTAAATAAGCAGAGAATCGAAGATGGCCTTACCTTGACTAAAATGCAGCACTGAAATAACAGGAGAACAGAGTATTCTAGAAAAACACACTTGCGCGCTCTTGCCGTGTCTCTTGTATGCTGTTCGCTTGTCCTGAAGGAATGATCTGAATTTCCTCAATTTATATGTATTCTTACAGATGCTGTTTCGGTCGGGCAATTAAGTGAATGACGCGAGAATGGGCCAAATTAACACATAAATTTCAACACATTCAAATGCAGTTTAGTGTGCTAGTGTAACGTTAGACCAGGTGAAACAGCACTGCGTTACCTCACAAGTTTAATTTGTCTAATAAACTGGCCTGTGAGTTGTAATTCTGCACTTGCGTGTAGTTCGGTAGAATGAAATGTCCATATTCCTTTTATATCCGCGGGACTCGCGACGCGTGTGGAGCTGATAGCTGTCTTAGCAATCCCGAACTGCTTCTTATCACAGTCATGATAAAAACATTGATGTATTCACTCATCCATAAACATTATTAGATCGGTCGGCTTGACATTGACGACAAGATCCATAATTCTTAGCAAATGTTGTGTCATCAAACTACGCCTTTGTTATTGTAAAGAGGTTAGCGACCCCTAGCCATGAAAAATTCCATACTGTACGTTTAAATACAAAATGAAACCTGTTATTTTAATGTTTTTACCATACATGTAAGAGACGTAATTGTTGCAAACATTGGGCCGTCAATTATTGAAACACCTGTTGACACAAACATTATTTTTTAACTTGGGTAACTCGTTGTAAAGTGTAACGCCTTCGACGCATTCAATATGACTATAAAATAATCACTTTATTGTGATTATCTTTCAATAAAAATATTAAACAAAATATGAAATATCTTGTCAAATTTTAAACCATGATGCTTTTATTTTGACGGATTGCCGACAAAAAAACCTTTTTGCAGCTTTCGTGATTTGATAGTCACACAAAGCCATGCCGTGATATCGATTTTATTTTAATGAATTGCATCCTACTCAAAAATATGACTTAGATAAATTTATACTCTAAAACCCTTTTTTATTTACAGAAAAAATGATGTAAGCACTTTATCAAAAATACAGATTTCTTCAAAAAAAAAAGGGTGCTTTAAACCCTTTAGTATGTCTGACTGCAAGACTTCCATTTAAAGTGCATTAATGTAAACATATTTTCTGCTGTGTGTGTGTGTGTGTGTGTGTGTGTGTGTGTGTGTGTGTGTGTGTGTGTGTGTGTGTGTGTGTGTGTGTGTGTGTGTGTGTGTGTGTGTGTGTGTGTGTGTGTGTGTGTGTGTGTGTGTGTGTGTGTGTGTGTGTGTGTGAATTATGGAAGGAGTCAACAGGTACTTTATAGGAACCATAATGTAAGAAGTATTTGTGTAAGTTTCTATATCGAACAGTTTATGACCATGCTTTCTTATGAGATCAAACATTAATGTCTTGTTGCTGTAAATTCCCAGTCCATCATAAAACACTATTGCCAGGCAATTTTACCAGCCATTTCTAGAACATATTTCTCAATAATGAACCGAACCAAAACAGTCCAAGCGTGCGCTGCATGTGAGATTTCAGCGTGACGGAAATAAGCAAAGACCTTTATCTGAAACGATCCGTCTGATTTGTGTTTCATGAGGCCGTGGTAATATCCTTCATTCCTGCTCTGCATTGAAAGCCAGAGGAACTGAAGACTTTGAATGATCTTTTCTTTGGTTCATGTGTCAACATCAAGCCATATCTTCCTCCTTTGATCAGAAAGCAAAACCTGCACTTCTATTGATTGTCTTTCAGAAGCATGCGCTGCCAAAACAAGCTATTTATTTGCCCCGAATCCCGATAGATGATGAACTGTGCATGTGTAATAGGTGAGAGTTTAGATTTGTCATGTCTCCCAGAATCACTCCAGGTTTGAGAAATCACACACCTCACGAACGCTACACCTCGTCGTTGGTATGGCGACCAGCTATTTTAGAACGACACCTAAACAGTGGCGGGTCCTTTGAGGTTTGTTATTGTGTATCTCTGATATGCAGATGTGTATAAAAGCAGCTGCATAATAAGTTACCCTCGCTGGCTTTCCAAACCGCCCTTTACAGCCTGCGTTTGGGTTTGATAAGGAGAGTATTTTTAGCTCCAGGAAAGAGATGGCATTTTGTTTGCAGCTCATTTGTCTTGCTTCTGCTTTTTACACTGTGAGATCCATGATGTGCTCTACATGTTCTTAATTCAGCTGTTTAAATGTGGAAACATATATATATATATATATATATATAGTAGCGCATCAAATACTGTCTGTATGAACGTGCAACTGGCCTGTATTCTCTAACCAGTAACCACACACGAAAACCCACAACCCAGTTGTCACTTCTGTAAACAACCGAACTGTGTGTGAACGTAACCAGGACTCAAATACAGCAATGACAACCGTATTCTGCCATGTGAACGTGGCCTTCGTTTTCCCATTTATCGACTGACAGAGAAATCGTGAGTAAACGCAGATATGTTGTGTGCGCTGTGTGTGAACATGAGGGAATTGTAGTTCTAGACTAAATGTGAGCATTTGCTCATCTCACTAGCACAAAAACAGATTCAGTATTCCTCAAAATCAATACAAACAGTCAAAGGCAAACCTGCAATTAAATATGTTAAATAACAAATATACTTTCTTTATGTATTTAATAGGGATGCACAATATATATCGGCCACCATATCGGTATCGGTCGATATATGTTATTTTTTTAGTGTTATCGTTATCGGCGGGATAAGAAAATGTGGCTGATATATATTTAAGCTGATAAATAATGTAATATTTCCTCCAGCTGAAACACTTCAGAATAGCACTGTTCAACATGATGGTTTTGAATTGCTTGAAATGATTGGAATCACTCCAAACATGTGCAGCACAAGTCTTATATGCTACACAAAATTATAATGAGAACATCATTATTACAATTGTGCCTGGGACATGGCTTTTGTGTTTGTAATCAGGCTCTCAAAAATTGACACAATATATCGATTTTTGGGTGAGCTATTCCTTTAAATGTTACACAGCTGTCAAAATGTCAAGCTATGAAAGAGAAATCTCTGAGTGATGATATTTCCCTCCGCTGGAAAAATTGTGCTTTCATCCGTAGTTTAATGTGACAGCTATTTTCCCATGTTAACCCTCGGAACATCGTAGGGGAGACCGACACAACTGCAGGAGTGGCGGGTGTTCCTGCAGAAGTGATGGAGATAGTGGACGTCCACCCCATCCCACCCCGCTGACCTGAGACTGTAAACAGCTGAGACTGTGGTCATGTGACCTGATTAAGACATCACATGCTCCCCGTGTCCCCATCAGTGCTGTATTCTCTGCAGTGTGATGAAAGATATGATTTCCATCACTCATGTCTTTGTGATGGTCCTGCTGTAAGAGTATGATGACAGGTCCTGTGTGTCAGAGACGGAAGTGTAACGTCGAGATGAAGAATAATGACCATCTATATACTGTAATTAGTTCTTTGGGGTCTCTTTTTCTTCCTTTAACACACATCTCTTTTTTCTCACTCTCTTTCTGCTGTTTTTCTCCTCCTCTAAGTACCTGTGTGATGAATGGTTGCCTGTTGTCCCGTTCGTGAGCGTGGTAAGGATGGCCAGTGGGCTTGTTTGTACTCTGAAGTAGATCTTGTCTGTTGAGAAGTGAAACGCTGTTGTTTTATCCACCTGTGAAGTGCTGGATGATGTTGGTGGTGTTTCTTTCAGCTGCTGCCTCTTACATTGCAGTTCCAGCTGTTGTTTTTGAGCAATGAAAGCAGCAAAAATAATTTTTGGATGATTCGTGAATATATACATACAGTACATTTATATATACAGTATATAATGCTTTACTTCCTATTAATATTTTGTTTATTCGCCATATCAAAGCATGATTAAAATGTAAACACACACACACACACACACACACACACACACACACACACACACACACACACACACACACACACATTCTTGTACATCTATCTTTATGAGGACATTCATTGACACAGTGCAATCTCTAGCCGCTTACCCTAACCTTACCCATCACAACTAAGTGCCTAATCCGACCCCTGACCCTAAACCGACCCTTAACCTCATTATAACCTGATCCATAAAACCAAGTCTTGACCCTCAAACAGGCCTTTAAAGGCTCTCAGAAACTGAGGACCGGCCAAAATGTCCTCACTTTACTCTCTTTGTCCTCACTCCAATGGTCTAAAACTCAAACTGGTCCTCACAAAGATAGTTGTACAAGTACACACACACACACACACACACACACACACACACACACACACACACACACACACACACACACACACACACACACACACACACACACACACACACACACACACACACACAGTATATATATATATATATATATATATATTCAATTTTAAATATTTTAATGTAAATAATATGCATTTTACTAAATGATTAAACCACCAGACATTTTAAACATACTTTTTCTTTGAACTTGGCACAGGCATATTTTACACAAGATTTTTTTGTGAAGATATTTTTCATTTTCTTAATCATGGCTTCTCTTTTTCAAGGAACCATATGTCAATTTAAAGCATATTGTTTTGTTGATTTTCTCCCCCCAGTTTGTTATATTTTCTGAAGATCAACATGAATAGAATAAATAAAAAAATTTGTTCTTTTTTTTCCTCCAAAATGTGAGATTCTGAGTAATTCTAGTGAAAGCAGCCAGTCGTAACAGTTAAATAAAATACCAAAAATACAGCTCGTATCCAATTGTTTGTCAGCTAAATCTCACAACAGAAGGCATGCAGGATGACTATTATTTGATTATTTTCGCTCTGCCCATATGGCAGTCATCTTCCTAACATACAGATATGAAGTGATTCAATCTTAAGAACTGTAAATACATGCTGCTAATTTTAGATGTGCATCATGTTCATCTGCTTCATCACATTCATCTTCCATTGTAAACTATAACAAAGAGCTTGGAGGGCTGCAAATATTTAAATTTGAGAATAAAAAAAAAAAACTTCCACTAATAATATCTCAGTGTTATTGTAAATTGTGTGGATAAATATTTAAACCTTTGGCGGTGAGTATTCACAAGGCTTTTTTTTTTTTTTCCGGGAAAAGAAGGAATGGATAATCAAAGAAGATGAAACAAGAAGATGAAAGAGTTTTTCCCACAGCTGTGCCAATGAGTCAGCTGCCACAGGAGTGTTGCTGCAAGAATACATTCATCAAAATATTTATATTGTATCACTTTATCTATTTCTATCACACGCTTACTGAAATGTAGCAGAGTATGTAATATACATTTTTTTTTTCAACTTTCATATATTTAAGAATTTAAAGCAAGCCAACCAATCACTCCAACCATCGCTCACATGACATTCAGCCAAACTCACATTGAATGAATTCATTGATGTTCTGTAAAGCTTCTAGAACTCACTGTTCCTCCATTTAGAGGAAACACTAGTCTTAGGGACAGAGTTTCTAACAGCTTGCATCAGCGCAAACCCTCTGTAACCCTCTTGAAGTTCAAGGCTCTTTCCCACTGGAGGAACATTTTCATAGTTCCTGTAACTATTGGTGGAAGTGCCCACTTTTTGGCATGTTCACACCACAGTGACTGGGAACTAAGTTCTTCAGAGTCGGGTCTAAACCAGCACAATTGGAACTACCAGTGACTTAAGTGTACGTTGATTGGTCGAACGTACACAAAACACCAGTACCCGCCATTTTTAAAAAGTCGTGTAAACACAGTTTATAGCCTATATATCAACTTCACAAACTAACTCCACGAACATGGAAAACAGCGATAGATGGACAGACGCTGAGGAAACCCAGCGTGACTTTTGAAGGGATCAAGCTGATTGTGTATTTCTGCTCGGCTAGTGACATTTGGCATCAACCACACAGCAAATGCTATAATACTAGTTCGTGAACGGTTTGCTTTCTTTGTTTAACAGTTCTATCTAATAACATATTAGATAGGGCCATGGCTTGACATCAGCACCCGCCAACATGCCAAATGCAGGAGGATTTCAGCAGTGGCGTGTAACGCAGTCACTCATATACTAGCCAGGTGGGTTGAAATTGATTTGTGACCCTGGATCACAAAACCAGTCACAAGTCGCTCGGGTTTATTTGTGGCAATAGCCAAAAATACATTATATTTATATGGGTCAAAATAATTTTCTTTTATGCCAAAAATCATTAGGATATTAAAGGTGCATTGCGCAAGTCTCTGAGTTTTTGCAGAACTATGCCCCCTCTGGCGACAAGTGAAACTGCAACACTGCAACTGAATGCGCATGACGTCACGCCCAGTCTCAAATTCCAACCCGAATCCCTCTTATTTATTTTACTGTACAGGATTATAGAGGCAATCACAGTGATCAGAGAAGGGCTCATTCAGCCCATCAGGCAATTGTTTAAGCATGTATGGGTTAGAAAAATGGGTATTTTTAACATGAAATGTTGCGGAATGCACCTTTAAGTAAAGATCATGTTCCATGAAGATATTTTGTAAATTTCGTACCGTAAATATATACAACATTTATTTTTGTGAGTGAATGCAGCACAATCGCGAACATAAATGCACAACTTTAAAGGCGATTTTCTCAATGTTTTGATTTTTTTGCACCCTCAGATTCCAGATTTTCAAATAGTTGTATCTTGGCCAAATACTGTCATATCCTAACAAACCATAGATCAATGGAAAGCTTATTTATTCAGCTTTCATGTGATGTATAAATCTCAATTTCATAAAATTGACCCATGTGACTGGTTTTGTGATCCAGCATTCTTTTCATCGACCTACATTATATGGACTGTGTCATACTTACTGTCATTTTGTCGAGATATTTTACTGCCACCATCACCGCAAAGCTCATTGATACTGTGACTGGTATTCTGAATGAGTTTTTTTCTCCACAACATCTACATCGCCTTGTCATTACAGTAGTGCATACATATATGAATAATCATTTGAAGCATATTGTGTGTTCGCACAGCGAAAATAGTCTGTATTTGACTGAAATTCCAGAATTGTCAGCAAGCTGACTCTCTAGATAGCTCAGTGAATGTTTATATGGTTGTCAAAGAATGAGACGCAAATTATCATTTTGACTTTAAGATTTTACCAATAAATAGGCAAAAATAAACCTGGTGTCCTCCATGATTCCTTTTCTTTCCAACAACAAAAAAACAGGAAACGCCAAACGAAAAAAAACGGCACAAGCCCGTAATCACAACTTCAGAAGTGGGAGATTTTTTTCTGATAATTTCTGGCAGCATTAGTCGTCAGTGTACAATCCACATTTTAATACAGAAAACCAAAAGGGCCATAAATTCTTTCAAAAGTAAATTTTTCTAAATTGTTTACCCTTATTTACCCTTATCACAGCTACAGCAAACACATTTTTTGGGAGCTTTTTTGGCCCTGTAACATTGACAGATTTACTTTATATGAGCAACTTGTTGGTGGGTGCCAGCAATGGTGATACATACCCCATAATGACTGCGCCGTTGCGCCCCTGTGTGTGTGTAAATAGAGTGTGGGTGTTGGATGTCCTGGAGAGTTGGGAAGGCTTTTCCTTTGCCACTTTGCTCTTCTGAGAGCAGGTTTTTAGCAGATTTTCTCGGCAGCAACTCATTAATCCCAGCGTCTGAACGATGCCACTGCATCTCTGAGACCTGCTGTCTCCATTATAGATGACTGCACAAAAACCTGCTCCTCACACCCCGCTAATTGGAAAAGTAAACTTTTTTTTCTTTTTAGCTTCATTAGGAGATTAATCACATAAGTGACACCAGTGATTCTCAACTGGTGGTACTTGAACAGATTCCAGTGGGATTTAGATGTTTTGCTTAGTAGTCCTTATATAGCAACTTGTTAACAACTTACTTTTTTTTTTTTTTAAAGAAAAGGTTTTGAAGCACAGAAGATTTAAAGATTTTAAATTGAAGATTTTCCTTGATATTTTGACATATAAGCCTGCCTCTTCCAAATTTGTTTTTTAATCAGATACATATCCAATATCTGGACATCTGTCCTGCGTCTTATATCACTATATCACTAACACTTATATCTGGTTTGGCGACACGTTTGGCCACAAAGATAGCTTTTTAATGCCGTATTATGAAGTAGAGAGACCTCACACTAAAACTCACAGCTTTTTTTTCTGAGGTAGAAACATTATATATGCAATGGTAAGAAATTGCCCACACAGAAACATTCAGGAGCATAGCAACTTGTTTTCAACCTCTTCCCCGTGAGTATAAATAAAACATCTTTGCTTCTGAAAGCTATGTTATATTGCAACGAGGTGATAACTTCTGTTTTAATAATTAAACTCACAGCTTCAATATTACATACAGCCACAGGTAATTCACACTCACAATCTCTCTCTCTCTCTCTCTCTCTCTTAGAATTATTACCCTGCTTTTAAAATGATAGATAGATAGATAGATAGATAGATAGATAGATAGATAGATAGATAGATAGATAGATAGATAGATAGATAGATAGATAGATAGATAGATAGATAGATAGATAGATAGATAGATAGGTTTTTAACCTCACAATCTGCTGTGAATGCTGCGGGTTATCGCACTGATGCGTTCTGAACAGAGAGACAGTCGTCACCGCTCAATGGCCGTCAGTAGAATTGACTGCTGACTCTCCGGCCACCGCCAAGACATCTCATTACAAGTACTGGCTAATCCAATCATGTCAGTGCAAGTGTGCATCGATGCAAATTATTCCGCAGATATCCGTGAAATTAGGTGCTCACAAACAGGTTTCCTCTTGGGTCTCAGTGTATAATAATAATCACCTTTTCCAATTGCCCTCCTGATTGGACCTCTCACTACTTTTGACCCTTTCCATGCAACTATTGTGTCCAGAATAATGCAAAGGTCAGACTCTGTGTGGTGGAAACAAGTCATGCTGGCTTAATTGCTCCTGGCTGCATTTGTAGTTGGGATCATGGGTCGATAAACTGCATGACACTATTTGTGTGGGAAGTCCCACTCAGCGAACCACTTTGCTGTTGTCCATTGTGATGGTACCCGCACAGATGTGTTTGTTTTGCACAGGTGCGCTAAAGCGACTTTCCAAAATGCATGACAGAATCCTTTTGAGATATAGCTGCGAGTAAATGTTACCGTGCTCTTTTATCATTTTTCAGGGACATTAGTGTCCGACCCGAAGGTGCTGCAGTACCTGCTGTTCAGAGATTCATCCATCTTTAAATCCATACATTAATAACAACCGTTTCCAGACCTCTGCTGTTTCTTTTTGCCGTCTCCACAAATGATGAATCACCGAGCTGCTCTCGAGTCTCTCAGATGGATGCAGGCCTGCTGTGTAGATGCACAACCACCAGGGTGCCGTCTTGTAAGATGTCAAGCCTGAAAACTGCAGAAACCTTCCTTAAAGCTCAGATTACAGCTGATAACTTCAGCGCGGAACTGCCAACAGAAGTAGCCTTCGGCATTGTTCGCTACGAGGCGAGCTAGCCAACAGAGCGACATTAGAAACCCATTACTGTGACTTATTGAACGCTTTAATGCCTTGAGAGTCTGTAGTCGCTGCTGAGAAGTACTAACTGGCAAACAGAAGACAGCTGCTCGTACAACAACGCTCGACACTTTCTCCAGTGAGAGAGTGAAGATACAACGCCTGAAGAGCTTTTATACAACAGCCAGTTGGGTCGGTGACAAACATGTTTTGCTCGTCAGTCTGGATATATGAATTTATACAAAAATATATAAAAAATGCAATCAAATTACTGGAAGATACCTCTTCTGTGATGAACATGCTTTTCATTTTTTATATTGTTTTTGTAATATTTTATCTGCGCTGATATTATAACGAAGAAACAAACCTTCATTAAAAGAATGAAGTTGAGAAGAATACATTTTAAGTATAGTTTAGCGTGATATTTTATTAGTTCAGCTCACAAAATGTCATGTGGTGCGACTCCCCAAAAACATAAAGGTCCTGGTTTACACCTGGTATTAAGATGCGTTTCGGTCGATCGGATCACAAGTAGATGGAGACACAATCCTGTTTACACCTGGTGTTTTAATCCCTTTTTTGTCCACTTTCAACCACTTCTGTCCTGATTTCTTCGAGAGGAGGGTCTAAATGTAGTTTTTTTCCCCCTGATTTTTCGATCTAATGGATGAAATAAGCTTTTTACATATGAACGCACACGGAGACAGCGGAAAAACATATGGAGAGCATCAGCTTTCATTTCTGCTCCTGACAGCCACAAACCCAAACGCTGTGAGTGAGTGTTAGAAATGAGGAATGGTGAGAGAACATTGTGCTTGGTGTGTTTTTCATCTGCAAACCTAACTTGGATTTCCTTCCGTAAATATATAAAACATTTATTTTTGTGAGTGAATGCTGCACAATCGCGAACATAAATGGACAACTTTAAAGTGTAAGTTGCAGGTTAACCACCACAACCAATTAATGTGTAAATTAAGTGCTCAATATGTATATATGTAAACATTTCTGTCTTAAAATGCGTTAAAATAACATTTATTGGGGTTTCTTCAAGGTAGCGCGTTTTTACAGCAACTGGGCGATGACGTCATAGAAGGAAGTTGCAACCATACTCCGCTAGACTCCTACTGTTTGTGGCTCGATTATGGAGAACGACTGGGAGACTGAGGAGGTGGGAAACTAGCGTTGTCAAAGTACCGGTACTTCGGTACTGAAAATGTGACGTTACCAGCATTTCTGTAGTACCGGGTATATTCGGTACCCAGTAATAGGCAGCTGCGTTAAGTCGCTTCCATGTTTATCTAAGCGCAGGGGCTCCAGACTAACTTTTATTACTATGATGAGCACTGTAGCCGATATATACCACGAGTGTCTGTGTATATTAAACTGCAGAAATACTATTTAAATATTAACATTGCATGTTCTTTGTCTCTGTGTGAATGAATGGCGCAGACGCGCGGTGTCATTTACCTCACACACACACACACACTGAAGCACGAGTGATGCGCGCGCTGTTTTCAGTCTAGCTTCTGCCAGTCACGATATGATGACATGATGAAATTCATCTCCAGAGCCACTCTGAGTCATTTTACCGTTTCATTTGAGAAAAACTATCATCATATCATAGCTACACACACAGAAACTCAAAGGTCTTCGCAGCAACCCGTCAAAATAAAAGTTCGGTTTAACTGCGTGCATGCTGCCTGAACCTGTTTGTTTTGCGAATAGCTTACTCTCATTTCAGGCGGGATCACGGTCCTCTTGAAGCCAGCACACACGATTATGTTTACAATTGAGTTATTTCAATATAACTGCTAGCCTACTTGCCATTAGACTACAGTAACTCTAGGCTTGGAGTTCCTCTTATGACGTCACGCCCAGCCTAGTGGAAGGGAGAGGGAGTGCTTAAAACCACTAAAAAGTACCAACTTTTCATATTATATTCAGCATTTTGGTATGAAAAACATACAAAACAGTGGTGGGCGGTTCTTATCTTTATGTTTATTGCATTTTCTTCGTGAAAAATTTTACCTGCAACTTACACTTTAAAGGCGATTTTCTCAATGTTTCGATTTTTTTGCACCCGCAGATTCCAGATTTTCTAATAGTTGTATCTCCGCCAAACATTGTCATATCCTAACAAAAGCATACATCAATGGAAAGCTTATTTATTCAACTTTCAGATGATGTATAAATCTCAATTTCAAAAAATGTACCCATTTGACTGGTTTTGTGGTCCAGGGCCACATATACACTTTTTTAAATCAGTAAAATCAACTTTTGTTGAAAACTGTATTAAAGTTTTCCCAATCTTGAAGATAAGGATTACATTTCTAATAGCTTGGCTCATGCTTTTTAAATGAGATTTTCCCTTTTCTTCATCTTGGGTACGTTTATTTATCATTGACCCAGTTGTTCTTTTTCAGTATTTTCATGCCGCTTCTGTACGTTTGCCTTCTGGTAATGATTATGAGTCAAGACAAGAGTGTAACTGTCTTTACCATCAACTGCAATATTCTACATTATGCCATATGTATACATCCAGCAAAAGCTGATGAAAAGCTCAGGATAACAATGGGAATCTCAAATGATCTCTTTGTGCACTGCCTGAAGAAAGTTTCTCCACAATGCTTGCACCCCCACACATATCTCTCCAGCTCCCAAGGCAAATATGAGATGAATATGTAAAGTGCCGCCTCCATTATTACATTTCTCCTTTTGTTAGTTTTCTCTCTGTTGGGTTTGTAATTACGAGCTCTTGTTGCTGCAGAGAACAAAAGCAGTAAAGCAGGGAGTCATGATCCAGTCAGTAAGTGAACGCTCTGGGGTTTCCAGGAAGAACAGAAGTCCACATCCGTTTGATTACAACTCAGTCCAAGTCCCACAGTGAAGCTTAGTGAAAATATAAGTCAAGCTCAGATTTTAATATGGATGTGGTGCACAAAGCATCTGAGCGTTCCTGGGACCCGGGAGCTTTATGTTCAAAGCCCGAGCCACGTACTGACTTTGCAAGTAATGATATATTTTATTAATGTACTCAACTGGCAGGTTACTAATGGGAACACACCCTGAAGTAATGGTAGATCTGAACTCATGAACAGAAATAAATCTAGAGCTCCACAAAGATGCAAGAGCGACTGGAGATGATCAGGGTGTAGATGTGAATGCACACAGTTAGGCCATCAGGGTTAAACCAAGCAAGTGAAGACACTTTTAGAGTCATGAACTGATTGTTGGTTCACGTACAGGAGGGCCTACAGTTTATTCCCATAAATCATGAAATCATTTTTCATTTATCGCAAACTATATCAATGTCATCTGAAGTAAACACCACAGTTAAATGAAGTGCTTTCAGCTACACACAAACCTTGGATAAAGTGAAATCTTAAAACACCAATAGCTACATTTTGCTCTTTTCCTTGAAAAGTAGAGGAATGAAACTTTGAGATGTGGCTTTGTTATATATTCCGCATGCTTTAATTGGGCAGACACAGTTAAACCGGCTCACACACACAGTATGTTCTGCTCATCCCTACTTTAGATTCTGGGTGGCATAATTATGAAATAATATCTGCATTCAGAAGCGCACTGCCGCACAGATTGACTTCTCGGGTCATACATTTGCCTTCTGGAAAGGTGTTTTCAGCATTTCAAATAAATGTTAATTAAGCTGCTTTCTGAGAAGGTGTTTCTTAGTTTCCTTTATTGATTTATTGTGTTCAGTAAGCACTGGCCTGTTTCAAATGTCACAAATAATGGATCTTGGTCCAGATATGCAACCCAAATTGGTTCAATTAATAATTACATTTTTTTATTTAAATTTCTTTATAGCAAAAATTGTAAACAATTATGCAACACATCAGACAGAAAATATGTGTGTGTATATTATTTTACTATTAAAATATTTTATTTTAAAATGTAAAATAATTACAAATAAAATTATGATTATAATAATTGTAATATGTATATTTTTATGTATATATTTTACATATAATTTGTTGTCTCAATAGCCCTCTATGTGTTATTAATACTGTCTTATGACACTTTCAGTCGTTTATGATTATGGGTGCTCAGTTTGCAGCAGCGAAAACATTTTCACATTAAAAATTCAACCTTTATCTCGCTGGATGGTGTCAACAACAGGAAAGACTGTCCTGTTTGTTTCTCCAGACAAGCCTTTGCAGATGTTTTGTACAAGGCACTTTTGTAGTAGTACAACGATAAACCAGGACTCCTGCTGTTCCAGAAGGACGTGAAGACTGAGTAATGAACCAATTAGCAAACACTGGAGTGTGGAGCAAGAACCTGTGGGACCACCGTCCAAACAGATGAGATGAAATGGCATTCTCTTACACAGTAAATGTGAGTTAAAAGCCACCTAGTATGGCTTCAGGATGAGTAAATCATGGGCTAATTTTCATTTTTGGGTGAACTATCCCTTTAAGGTTTAGGACGGGTATCTGGATGGTTAACCACAAGTTCTCCCAGGGACATTTTACCTGTTATACACCCACAGTGCCTTTCTATGGTGACGATGTGTGACAGTAGAAATAAATTTGACTGGCCCAACCTCATTCAGGTGTGATGTTGTTGTAGACAAAATTGGTCAATTGTCTTTTGAGAAACCAATTGTTTTGGTGATTTTGTTGTCTTCCACTGGCACAACAATAAGCAGGATGTCCGTCTGATGACAAAGTTTTATGGAGATGTTATCGTGGACAGCAGGATGTTTACTGACTGTGCTCATGTGGAGCCATTATGGTTTTCAGCTCGAGAAAAACATGTCTGGCAAAATGGTTTTCAGTTGTGAACACATGGCTAAAGCGCTAACACAGACTGCCTGCATCTGTCTCTATTGCAAATGAAGAATCCTGAAGGAGAACTTAGCCATATGGACAACATCAGTGCTAATGAAGCTGTTATGCATTTCAGGGACTGTGTTTGTGATTTCTGTATTAATGAGAGTCTGAGAATCTGAATGCAGGGATGTGCATGTGATGGATCTCCTAAAGATCTCCTAAAGCCCAAATCCACAGCCGCCTTCCGAATGCTGTAGTTGCCAAACGCATTCAGCTGCTTGGAGCCAGATTTATTCACAGGCTATAAATTTTACATGTGTGCCTATAAATATCACATGACTAACAATTATCTCAGAACTGCCCACAGAATGGTGGTAAAAATGCTCTTCATAATGGTAAAGCCTTTATTAGGGATACACGATCATGATTTTTCATTGCAGATTCCAATTGGCCGATTCCAATTGCAATTTTTTCAATTTTTTCACAAATTACATTTTGGGAAACGATCAAAAAACACTTTCATTTTCTCATAATATCCACTGCCGCATTTGCTCTTTTCTCTCACAGTGTCTGAAACAGTTTGATCAAGGATTTAGTCTCTCTAAGTCTCTCTTTCTGAGTGCCTGCTCTGATTGGTCAGATGACCCAGTCTGTTGCGATTGGTCTACTCTGATCTGATTGGTCAGATGGCCCAGACTGTTGTGATTGGTCTACTCTGCTCCGATTGGTCAGATGGCCCAGTCTGTTGTGATTGGTCTACTCTGCTCCGATTGGTCAGATGACACAGTCTGTTGTGATTGGTCTACTCTGCTCCGATTGGTCAGATGGCCCAGTCTGTTGTGATTGGTCTACTCTGCTCCGATTGGTCAGATGACACAGTCTGTTGTGATTGGTCTACTCTGCTCCGATTGGTCAGATGGCCCAGTCTGTTGTGATTGGTCTACTCTGCTCCGATTGGTCAGATGACACAGTCTGTTGTGATTGGTCTACTCTGCTCTGATTGGTCTGAATTGGATCTGAATTTCAGCTCTGGATCTTCCTCAGCACTTGATGCACAGTGATACGAACAGTAACGATGGTGTTGGTTTTACTGTATCAATCTCATCCTTTGGCAGAAGAAAACAGCATCTTCTCAACATGAACAACATGAACCAAACTCTTCCAGTCTCACATACAACTACAGTGTTTTTTTATGATCATGATGTGAAATTTGTTGCCCATGGTGAAAATATTTGTTCAATTGCATAAAACCATCTTAAAGTTCATTCACTTACTCTGGGAGATCCCACGCCTGAAACTAGCATAGAAAACGACTCCTGACTGATAGAACCCGTTGACCTTGACTTCCTTATTGTGTTTTTATTTCATTACTGCTATTGTGTAATCACTTTGGGTTCAACATCTAATGGTTTGATGTCATCGTTGTTTTGTCTATTTCAGGGGCATCCTGGGAAAGAACTGCGGTATTATCATCTTATCTGCTGAAGAACTGGGGAACTGCAGGGTGAGTCTGTCAGTCCACAGTGTGTCTTTAGATGTGCGTGTAGTGTTGCGTTCATTGTTTTCTCTCTTCAAGGACAGGCAGAAATGTGTTTTAAGCAGATGCCTGCAATTTACTCTGTGACCTTCAATTAAAAACACTTGGTCTCATTTAAGTGCTGCTGTGCAGATAGAAAGCAAGTTCCCAGTTTATGAACTCATCCGTGCAAGACAAAATCATAGCGACTCTTGTCTCGACTGTGAGGGTCTTTAAAATAGAAAAATAAGATTTCCTTTAAACGGTCATGGAGGCATGTGAGGATTTGTCAGCATAGAGTCAAATTAACTGCAAGGGAAAGAAACCAATAGATGTGTTGTTGTACAAGAGGCACGTCAGGTCAGTGTGGCGGCACAGATGGATAGAGACAGGTAACTGTTGTATCAAAAAAAAAAGTCCACATCATCATTGCCCAACATTAATAAACAGACCTTATTATGGCAGAGGCTGCCAATTTACAGCATCACCCTCATTTGAAAAGGTCAATTTAGTCATAGTTATAAGAGCATGTTGTCAGCAAGTATGCCATGCGAGACTATAGTACTACTACCCAATGGCATTAGAGCTAAGTGTTTAATAACGTTGTTAATAGTTCTTACACAATTAAAAGCAAAATGAATCTCGTGGAAGGGTAATGATGGGTGAAACTCAGAGACAAGGGACAGCAGAATCCAAATGCAGAAGGTTTAACTATTAATAACAAAACAGAACAAACCAGGGAAACAGAAGTGAGCACACCGGAAACACTGGGGTTTAAATACACAAAGGCTAACAATATAACGAGACACACCTGGGAACAGTTAGAAAACACACCTGGGAAAAGTCAGAATTGTGATATAAACTCGCAATTCTGAGTTTGAAGTCTTTTTTGGACTCGCAATTGCAAGTTTATAGCTCACAATTGTGAGTTTATAACATGCAATTGCGAATTCAGAATTAAAGTCAGAATTGTGAGATTTAAACTCGCAATTGTTAAATAAAAAGTGGCAATAATCTTTTAAAATGTTTTATTCTGTGGCGGAAACAAACTTCCATAGACCATTAACCGATGAATATGCAAAAATGAACTAAAATCTCAAATATTTCATGTCAAAGGGGTTCAGTTGAAAAAGTTTGCTGTTTCACCTCAGCTTGTGATTTTAGACACAAGGCATAATGTCAATAAGAGAGAGTGTATTTCACCTCCATTAACAGATGCGTTTGGGGCGGAAGCATCCAGCGATATGTCTGCGGGTTCATTGTGAAGCACCTTCATTACAATTTCAAAAGGATTTTATACTGCTTCCCTGCTCTCTGGATCAATGGCAGAGTTCATTTGTAGTTCTTTTTGCCCCGCTGCCCATATTTTACACACCAAAAAGCTTTTAATTTGAGCTCAAGGTATTGTGAATGCGATGGGATGGACTCTTGTTATGCACCCGTCCCAGATCCCTCCTCTGGGCTTTAAGTCACATGCCCGCCAAGAGCCCTGATATAAGGATCCAGCCCAATAAAGGCTTTGCCCACCTTCATTACAGTGTGAAGAAGTATAATAATGGAGGTTTTAATTTGGACACTCCATCTGAGAACATAAACATTGATTAGAGGAAAAACCGATAGAAAGGGCTCATAAAAACTCCTCTTTGCCCCACGGATTCAGATTTCTGTGCCAATGGACAAATGTGTTGTGGTTCAGTGTTAGAAAGTTTTTCAGTCCTAGTTTAATCTGCAGAGACAGCTCCAAGTAAGCTATTCATAGGTTGATATCCAAGTGTAAACATTATGTAAGATGTAACTCCGGCCTGTGTTTTGCATAATGTACTGAGCGTGAGAGGAGGGAAAACCTTGAGCCATCAGCATATAGGAAAATCAATCCTAAATTCTTTACTAATGATTCTTGCTAATTCCTGCTGTAGACTGACAAGAATAACAGAGCAAACCCACAAAAACTTGAATTCGGTCCAGCGCGATGAGTTTAATGTTCTGAGAAGCTACTTTGAAACTGTAGTCGGCCAAGTTACAATCAATTTGAAGTACTTTAAATACTGTCATGTTGCTCTAAAATGTAGTTACTGAAGCTATGAATTCAAATAACATAAAAGTAGCTACTGTACACTGAAGTTAATTAAGGAGTTAATTATTTTAAATAAATTAACACGTTATAATTGTCGGCTACATACATGTACGCAATTGAGTCTGTCTCATTTCAGAAAAGTACCCATTATATTGCAAAGAAAGAAATTACAGGAATTTACGGCTCATAAGGAATACTTTTTTTAAACGAGACACAGCGAGTCTCTTCGCTAATTAATTTGCAGTTAACCCTAAGAGATCTGAGTTAAATCTAAAGATGCAGACTTTAATGGCTTTACGCAATTCAGTTGAGGTTCAGCTACACAAAGTATTTTAGTGGATTTATATTTTAATTTAATATTAGATCCACAGAAGACAAAGATGATTATAAAAGAACATAAGATTTATTATGAACTCAGAATAACAAGCCAACAAACAAAACAGTGTGCTAGTGCACAGACAACAACCAACAAAGACCATAACAAAGGGAGGAACTTAAATACACAGAGATGATTAACTAAAAGACGAACAGCTGTGATGATTTGGGTCCATGGTGAATGATATAGTGGCGGGAAAACAAAGACAAAGAAACACACGTTAATGAAAATGAACCAGAGTCAATGAACGGAACTAAAAAGGCACATAACGTCAACGTGACAATATTATCTTAATGTGGACTCAAATGGAATAAGTTCACAGTACTCTTATTTATTGTTTTTTAAACTTAAATGGTTTAAGGCAGTGGGTTTCCTCAAACGGTTTGAGTTTGACCTTCATCATTTACATCAGATCATTTACTCATCCTCATGTTGTTCCAAACCTGTAAGACTTTCTTCTGCAGAACTGAAAATAAACTAGTTTGATTGGGAACCAAGCAACATTGGAGCCCACTGACTTAAAAACACTGAGAAAAAAAAAAAAAAAAAAAAAATATATATATATATATATATATATATATATATATATATATATCTTCTTTCTTGTCCCACAGAAGTAATAAAGTCATACAGGTTTGCAACAACATTAGGGTGAGTAAAAGATAATAGAAATTTCATTTCTGGATGAACTATCCCTTTAAGTAAGTTGCGTGACTTCATTTAGGTTTATGTGTCTTCTGATGGTCTGAAATTGAACACTGTGTCCAGGTTCAAGGGCCCATGTTTGTCTTTCAGAGAAAAGAAATTGGACACAGGCAATATTGGTTATATTGATTTCTTTTAACACCCTCAGGCAAATTGGCATTGTCTTAGTCTGTCTGTATTGAGAATTCAGCATATAAAAGCACCAAAGCCCAACGATAATTGACAAAATTATCAGATAACATCTTTTTCAGACTGACCCCTGAAAGCCCCTGCCGAGAGTCGATAGCTGACTTCACATGTACATCATTTGCTTCTGAACTATCTTCACTTTCACACCAAATTGACTCTTTGCTGCTCTACATTTGCTGCTTCTCAAGAGCAGAATGTACCTCCGATTCATTTTGAGCCAGAAAAAACTCTTCTTTTGGAGTTCAAGTTATTCAGGCACACATCCCAGTTCTTTTATCTGCTCGTCAAAAATGTAGACACTTGGTTTGTACATTGAAAGCTCATGTTTTACAAACACAAGTACATCTTCCCCACTCTAAATCAGCCTAGTGTTTCTTGACCAAACAATTAGATTTCAGGGTTGTGACTTGAACTAAATTTTCTTATCAACTAAATTCCGCCCTATTTTTTTAAGGTAGTGTATGATTAAAGGGGTGGTTCGGGATTTTTGACATCGGACCTCATTTTTAAGTCAGCCTGGTTGTTATTCATCAGTGGAGACATTTTTTTTTTTAAATTATCCAGTCCTTATATTTGGATAGTTAGCCGATGCTAGGCTAGCGCGAGTCAAGGGTAGATGTTAGCCAGCCATTAAAAACCGTTTTACCCACTCCACAGTGCACCAAACGCAAATCAATTATAACACTAGACTATCGATGCAAATGTCCGTTGAGAGAATAATGTTAGAAATCAAACTTACCTTTCATCACATTGCATTAGTTATAATTTGTTCCCTGTAATCATAAGCCTTGTCTACAGCAGCAGCGGAGTGATATTGATTACCTAGGCAACCGAGTGAGCCGGTACACACATGTACTGCACACACTGTAGTGCGCTTCTTTTCTGTGTTTACTTTTTGCCGCATTACTAACTGGAGCAAAGTAAAATTCCGCAGCTGCTGAGAAACTAGTTCCTTTGGGATCATTGAGATGAAAGGTAAGTTTGATTTCTAACATTATTCTCTCAACGGACATTTGCATCGATAGTCTAGTGTTATAATTGATTTGCGTTTGGTGCACTGTGGAGTGGGTAAAATGGTTTTTAATGGCTGGCTAACATCTACCCTTGACTCGCGCTAGCCTAGCATCGGCTAACTATCCAAATATAAGGACTGGATAATTTTTAAAAAAAAATGTCTCCACTGATGAATAACAACCAGGCTGACTTAAAAATGAGGTCCGATGTCAAAAATCCTGAACCACCCCTTTAAGGATTATAACAAAAATAAGAAAATATGCCCATGAACTCTTCCTGTAGTTGGATTTCTATACTTGCCATTTATGTTCTGATGATCTGAAGGTAAAAAAAAAAAAGGTAAATATGTATGATTTAATGTATTTAATACATTTTTAAGTTCCATCCAATATTTTTCATAGTGTTTTTAGCTATTGGTTTTATTATTTATTAATCACAAAAATTTGTATAATAATTTGTTTTTGTTGTTAATAAATGATAAACCATAAACAGTTGTCTGAGCATGTATATTTTAGGCCAATGAATTGCTAAGAATGATCATTTCAGATATGTTAAATAGCTAAAACTCTCAGAAAAAAAATCTATTTATTGATAAAAATGCCATTATATATATAATGCATATATATATATATTATATATATATATATATATATATATATATATATATATATATATATATATATATATATATATATATATTTATATATATATTTATATATATATATATATATATATATTTATATATATATATATATATATATATATATTTATATATATATTTATATATATATATATATATATTTTTATATATATATATATATATATATATATATATATATATATACATACATACATACACACACACATATATATATATATATATATATTTTATATATATATATATATATACATACATACACACACACATATATATATATATATATATTTTTTTTTTTACAAACTTTTATGTTAGATGCGATTAATCGAGATTAATCGATTTGACAGCACTATTTTAAATATATTACGTGGTTAATATTATGGTTGCGGTTAATCATGATTATTTTCACCTGACATGATTCAATTGTTGAAATAAATTTGCAACATTACTACATTTATAAGGGAGGAAATTTGTTTTGAAAATTACCTTACAGTGTCTAAATAACTGTGACGATGGTGAGACTAGAGACTATGGAGAGCTGGACCCAAGTACAGATGATGATTTATTGGGGGGGAAAATTACAAACAAACCTCAGAAAATTAAGAACATAATACAAAAAACTCTGGAACTCGAAACACCAAGAACAAAACTAAGCATGCCAGCGATGGACAAAACCTGACCAAGATACTGAAAGCGCATATGTTTTAATGCACACAGATGCAAACCCTCGGGAGCTGGCCATGGGAATGGGAAACAGAAAACAAGTACAAAAGTCCAAAACCAGAAACACATTACAATAATGAAAATACAACACTGACTACATTTAAACGGGTTTACTTGCAGCATAATCATTTTAACACACAATGTTTTGATAAAAACAGGTCACCACTTGGTATCTAATGTTAAATCTGGGTCCTGAAGCAGAAGCCGTTGAGAAGAGTCACTGAGAATCTGCCGTCTGATGTGATAAGAATATGTTATAGCTGGCAGAGAGAGAATGACAGGCTTTCTTCCCCTTTATAGCTCTCACATCCAGGAACGCAGAATGTATTTATGAGGCTTTGGGGGCATGGAGGGGCATTATTTTTATCTGTGAAGGGGTGTGTGGGTGGAGATTGCATGTCAATTCATGTGCATTCTGAACTTTCCACCCTCTTATAATGTGCCCTATTTAGGGTGTCTGCGCTTCAGGCAGATATTCATACCGCCTCATTTCAGCGGGCGTCACTGATGATTTATAGTGAGAACCCTAACACCGTGTCCTAACCAAACACGATACGATAAGATTCCAGCGACAAATAATTTGTCTGTCCACACTAGACACGACGCGACTGTGAAATGCGTCAAGATCAATCAAAATCCACAGCCAATCAGAGCAGCGTGTGGGCGGAGTCTCGCGGTGAGTGCACAGCACCAGAGAGTCATATTGATTTCAAGATCTGAGGTGAATTATCCATTGTTGCTTTTATAGCTACAAAGCTGGAGCACTAAATGATATTCAAAGTCACATTACACGCATTACCATTAAATAAAGCACATAAACAGTACGCGAGATTATCATTGCCACACTTTGTGTTTGTTGTTCCAGCGTGACGTCACAGAAAAATAGAAACCGTTTCTAAAATACAATCGTCGTGTGTCGCCGTCGCGGCTGGTTAGGACAAAAACTCTGATTAACATGGAAAAGAAAGAGACACTTTATTGCGCGTCGCGGCGTGTGTAGTTAGGACACGGTGTACTCTTTATGTGCTTTATTTAATGGTAAAAGCGTGTAATGTGACTTTGAATATCATTTAGTGCTCCAGCTTTGTTGCTGTAAAAGCAACAATGGATAATTCACCTTAGATCTTGAAACTAAACAAATGGAAACAAGAACGTTCAAACTGTGAACAAACAAGTGTATTCTTTGACAAAGATTGTTTTAGTAACTCAGCGGTTCGTGTAACGCTTCACAATTCAGTTTTCAGACCATACAATGCAAATGCAAAAATGCTAAATTGAAACCAGACATTCTTTTTTTGTTGTTTTTCCAGTACATTATCAATGGATATTGGCCTTTTTCTCCCCTTTTTTCAATTTTACTTTTGCTAAATTGTGACTTCAGAAAAAATGAAATCTAACCGATTTTCTATTTTTCCATTTTTCGTCTTGTAATTGTGAATTTTTTTTAAAAATGTCGTCCTGTGTTCCGTCTTTTAAACTTCTCCTCAAACGTGCATGCAGTGTAAATAAAGCAGTTACATCAATGAAATGATAGTAAAGTTAGTCCACGGCCACACCCCCATGCTAATGGTACCGCCCACGGCGCAAATTACAAGACGAAAAGTGGAAAAATAGAAAATCGGTTAGATTTCATTTATTCGAATGTTTGTTTCTGAAGTCACAATTTAGCAAAAGTAAAATTGAAAAAGGGGAGAAAAAGGCAAATATCCATTGATAATGTACTGGAAAAACAAGGAAAATGAATGTCTGGTTTCAATTTTTCATTTTTGCATTTGCATTGTATGGTCTGAAAACTGAATTGTGAAGCGTTACACGGACCCTCAGCCTATGTACAGTGCTATGCATAAGTTTAGACACCCATACTAAAGTTGACTAAAAAGAGGAATAAAAAATCATCTTTTGGAAACTGAACTTAATGCCTTAATTTAAAAAATTGGGAAAAATCCAACCTTTAAGGACACCAATTTTCTTTGTGAATGAATAATGTATCGTAAATAAATAAATGTTCTTCCTTAAAATACAGGGTGCATAAGTCTGGACACCCCTATGTTAAATTCCCATAGAGGCAGGCAGATTTTTATTTTTATTTTTTTTTATTTTTTAAATTAGGATACTATGCATCCTGATAAAGTTCCCTTGGCCTTTGGAATTAAAATAGCCCCACATCATCACATAGCCTCCACCATACCTAGAGATTGGCATGGTTTTATTTCAGTTAGCCTAATAGCTAGTTTGATTTGCATTGAGAGATGATCTTATGGAAAGTACTCCATGCCAATCTCTAGGTATGGTGAAGGCTATGTGATGATGTGGGGCTATTTTAATTCCAAAGGCCAAGGGAACTTTATCAGGATGCATAGTATCCTAAATTTTTTTTTTTTTTAAATACTTAAAAATAAAAATCTGCCTGCCTCTATGGGAATTTAACATAGGGGTGTCCAGACTTATGCACCCTGTATTTTAAGGAAGAACATTTATTTATTTACGATACATTATTCATTCACAAAGAAAATTGGTGTCCTTAAAGGTTGGATTTTTCCTAATTTTTTAATTTAAGGCATTAAGTTCAGTTTCCAAAAGATGATTTTTTATTCCTCTTTTTAGTCAACTTTAGCATGGGTGTCTAAACTTATGCATAGCACTGTATTTTGAATAATGTTTAAATGGTGGAATATTTATGAATTTGATTATCTTGCTACTTATCCATTTTCTTTCTTTCTTGTCAAGATGACTCTCTGGTGCCGTGCACTCGCCGCGAGACTCCGCCCACACGCTGCTCTGATTGGCTGTGGGTTTTGATTGATTTTGACGCATCTTGCAGTCGCGTCGCATCTAGTGTGGACAGACAAATTATTTGTCGCTGGAATCTATCGCGTCTGGTTAGGACACGGTGTAAAGCTGTTTTTAAAGTCAGTTATACAACTGGCAGATTCCTGAAGGTTGTCATGTGAAAAGACACCACGGCATCATTTGCCACTGGGCTTTTTATGGGAGGGTGATAGAGGGGATGTGATAGCTCTCATCTGTAATGCCACGCTATCTGCACGAGGCTTGGGCTGTTGGAACAAGGGCAAATTACTCTGCGGGACAGGAACGAGCTCTTAGAGGGAAGAAGGCTCTCAGAATATGTTGATATAGCAGGAATTGTCCTTTAAAGTTTAATTGCTCTGGAAGCAGAGCGTCTTCATGTTTAATACATGTGAATCTTCACTCATCAGCACTAAATGTCTATTAGCATGTCATCAGCAATGGACATCAGGGCTTACAACAACAAAGATTGTTTACTGAGAGCGATCTAGTGCTCTGACACAAGAGCTGTGCAGATAACAGGACCGTTTCAGGATTAGCCACGAGTCCGGCCCGGCAATCGCTCACACAAGAGCATGTAGTCTGAAAAACACACTGGACTCTTAACAACTCCCTTTTTGTAATCCATTTGTAAACATGTTGCCTGTGGTGTGTACTTGTTTTATTCAAATACTGAATGAAAGCAGAATGAACCCATTCATCCTCATCAAAGCTGCATTTATTTGATCAAAAATACAGTAAAAATTACAATTTAAAATTACTGTTTTCTATTGTAATATATTTTAAAATAAATTTAAAATAATTTATTCATGTGATGAATTTTCAGCATCATTACTCCAGTATTCAGTGTCACATGATCCTTCAGAAATCATTCTAATATGATGATTTGCTTGATATGTATGTGTATATATATATATTTTCAGGGTCCTGAAAAAAAGTATGTAAAAATGTTATATATATATATATATATATATATATATATATATATATATATATATATATATATTAGGGCTGTCAAAAGATGAATCGCGATTAATCGCATCCAAAATAAAAGTTTGTGTTTACATAATATATGTGTGTGTACTCTGTATAATTATTTTGTATATATAAATACACACACATGCATGTAAATATTTAAGAAATATTTGCATACATATACTGTATATATTTATATATAATTTATATTATATATAAATATAATTTTTTTATATATAAATTACACATTTTTCTTAAATATATACAAGCATGTGTGTGTATTTATATATACAAATTTAATTATACACAGTACACACACATATATTATTTAAACACAAACTTTTATTTTGGATGTGATTAATCGCGATTAATCTTTTGACAGCCCTAATATATATATATAACATTTTTACATACTTTTTTTCAGGACCCTGAATAAAAAGTTCCAAAGAACAGCATTTATTAGAAAACACATACAAATGACACTAACATTAATGAGCGCGTTAGTAATGTGCGCCTATAGGCGGGTCCACAATGCGTGTACACTCCGCTTATTACACACACAGGGATGCACAGCAGCACACAAACATGCCAAATATTTAAAATAAAAGGATTACAATATAAAATATTAATATTGTGTACATAAAGTAGGGCTGTCACTTTTGTGAAAAAATCCTGTTCGGTTTGAGACATAAGTGTTCATTGAATCGATTGTAAAATCGATTTTTCATGTCTAAAGACGTTTCCATTTTAAACGCAAAATATGGGCAAATTCACAGACAACGAACAGGCATTAGGACGAACGTAAAGAGGGCGCTTGAGACGCGCACAAGTCTGCAATATTTCTGATGATTTATTGGCGTGAAGTTTCGTACACAGTGACAAACAGGAGTGCAACATTCTCGAAAAACAATAAGCAGAGTGGACTGCCATAGCATAAATGAAAAACATTACCTCAGTCTTCAACATGGCTGTGTTTACGATTAGAAATGTCAAACAAATTTTGGCGATTGTAGACGGGTAGCCCGAATTTGTATCTGAATGCATGAGACTGTCTGCATACCGGCAGAATTCACAGTTTTGTAGTAAAAAGCATTATGCAGAAAGATAATTTGCTGTTATGCGTGTTTGTCAGAGCCTGCAGTTGCTGTGTGACGCGTGTTCGCTGCGGTGTACCGTGACGAGCTGGACGCGCTCCGAGAAGAGACCGTTAAAATCGATTCCCTATTTTCGTTTTCGAAACTTGCGTTGGTTGGTCCAATCGATTGTGCAATCGATTTTTGAATGTAAAGTGACAGCCCTAACATAAAGATATGGTGGAATCCGGCTTGTCCCGTAGATGGTCTGCTTGCACGCTTTTACCTCGCACACGAGCAGATCCGTTTGCGCTCTGGAGACGCGTTCGTTCTTTCCACTATCAAATTCCGTCATGGAAATAGCAAATCTGCCATGGCGCGAGCGCAACTGGCATTTAAAGGGAATGGGAGATGAGACTCTGATTGGTTTAACGCACGTAAATCCCAAAACACACCCATTACTCATTATGAGAATATGGACAACCCTTTTAGATCATGCGCCAGGAGCGCAGACCATTTTTCCCGTCGTTAAACTAGCAAAAGTGGATTCGGACACTCCCGAAGTGAACTTGCGCCGTGCGCTTAGATCGTTAAAATAGGGCCCTTGGTCTTCATTGAGCAAATTGGTCAGTAGAATATCTTACACCTTATGTCAAAATGGAGATTTATGACCCTATGTTGTGTCCATAATTTATGTCCACGTGTCACTCAAACTGACTGGTCAGTTATTGCCAAATATGTTTTATGGGGGTTATATCTCACCCCTGGTTGAGATAGGTCAGGTCAGTGGCTTTGAATGAGATATAGGATCAGATGGATTTATAGTTAGATATATGGGTATATTTATGAGGGTTATGCCTCATCCCCAGATTGGCATTTTTATGACATTTGTTAAACCCTGAATTTGTTAATTAAAAAAGGTTTAGAGGATACACTGTTGAACACAGATGTCATTCTGCAACTCTCCTGTTACAATGGCTGGTCCAAACACTTCTAGATCTACAAGAAAGGTGATTGTGTTTTCCTTTGATTGTTGGTGGTAAAATTCACTCAAGCAAGTTTTACGTTATGTTGACACCTTTGTGTCGAAATCACTGCTGTTTGATCAATAGGGTATATGTTAATTGATTCAAAATATTTGAGTCAAGACATTCAGGAATACCATTACCCCTACACCACACTGGCTATATTCATTATAATAACATTCTTTTTAGAAAAACTGTCTGTGTGTGTGTGTGTGTGTGTCAGCATCTCAGTAGAATCAGTAGTACATGAATGATAGGTTAAATAAATAAAAATATTGCGCCATTGACTTTAGGCCAGGTTTCAGTTGGTCAATGGCTCAGTCTATTTCAGTTGTCTCAAAACTGCAACAAGCCAACACTGCGCCAGAACACACCTCGTTTTCAGACCAACACACCCATGGGCGCACAAATGGGCACAAATGCATTTGCTATTTAAACAACGTGGCGCAGGACGTGAAAATGATAACTGCGTCAGACTGAAACTAGCATAAAACACTTGCGTTGCGCTTGGCGCTGCATTGCGCTGGGTGTAAGATAAGGCCCCAAGAGTCAAAGTTTAAGTTGAATCAGTTGACAGAATGTTTACTGAAGACAAAATTCTCCACACTTCTAAAGGCCGTAGAAATAAGAGGATCCAGACTTAAACTAACTGAGGATACAGAAACACTAGTACTGTAAGGTCTATCTTTGTTCCCTGCTACTTCTGTTTGGTGAGTTTTCTGTTAATGTTTAAGTTAATAGTTTCATGCCAAGCATGTCTTTGTTTATTTTGAGTTTGTTCATGTTTGTATTTAAATAAAACACTGTATGTGGGCTCTTCAAACTTGCCATCACTGGAATCATTACAAGTACTTCACTGAGCCTGAGTGTTTCTCTCGAGTCCACTTACTGAAGAATCCCAGTAGTGTTTCTGTTCTTTGGCTCATTTGTGTGTGTGTGCCGAAGCTCAGATAATTTGGTAGAAGTCTCTTGCTCAGTTCTGGAAGCCAATCAACACAATGTTTAATGTCAGTGTTCACATGCAAGAAAAATGACAAATTACCATCTTAAAATAACACTATGAAGTTTTCTTAAAACTCAGGAAAATTACTAGTAGTTTCACAGAGGGAGACTAGCAGGGGAAGTGAGAATTGATTTCCAGGGAGCTCTGTGAGCGCGGAGCTGTGAATGAGACAATTCAGACAATTCAGACTTTTTCATTTGAACAGTGTCAATCATTAAAACATCACAGAGACTCTGGCCACTGCTGTCAAACTGAGCAGTTTACTGAGTTATTTTAAATGGATGGGAAACTTGTCACAGTTTGGTAGACAAATGAAGAGGAAAGAGATCTATTGCAGAACTTCTTTTAATAAACACTAAATGAAGATAATCCACACAGGAGTGCTCTGGAGAATATGCACGAAACAGAGGTACAATGCAAGACAAAAGAACTGAATCAACTAAGGGCTACAAGAGACTGGTGCGACTAATCAATAATCTCATTGGTAACCATAGAAACAAACAATCACTGGGAACACAGGCAAACAGGAACAGAACGAAACCAAACTAAAGCCCAATTCGGACGGTTATTGTTTCTTATGTGGACGTCCATAAAAATACATTTGCGTGGCACCTCAATGATAAAGGCGATTTATTCAGCGAGTTTTGTGACCTAAGAAAACCGGGAACACACTGCTCACGTGGTCAGTGTCACATTTGTGTTCTGTTTAGTTTGTCTTCATTGGACTTGTCAGCCTGTCATCACTTCACGTGTCGTCGTCACTGTCTTAATCAGTTCATCCGTATCACCTGTGTTTAGTAAATCATCATCATCATCATCTGTTTCACCTGTGTTCTATTAATCAGTGTCATCTGTGTCTGTATTTAAGTATCTTCTGTGCAGCCTGTCATTGTCCGTTCTCAATCCTATTTAGTTTGTGTGGACATTCTGCCTGTCTGTACCTGTTGGAATTATATTGTAAGTAAAAGTTTGCATTGGAACTTTTGATTCTCCCTCATCTTCTTCTGCCTGCACCACACTGTGACAGAAGAACAGACCGCCCAAAGTGGATGATAGGGCCAGAATAATCGTCCTGGCTCAGGAGAGCCCTGATCTTTTTTCTTTTATAAAGAACTTCATGTGTCTTGCCGCCACCAGCGCCCTGGACGCTGAGACCCTAAGGACCCTGTTCTGGATCGGGGCAACTTTCAACCACCATAGCGACCTCCCAGACACCACAGGACTGGACTGGAAAGAGACCATCAGTAGGTGATGGTCTCACTCACCTACCCTCACTTCCTGTTGTCGAATGCGCATGCGTCGCGTCTGAACGCGTTGTTGTCTTTGGAGCTCTATCGATTTGATTTATAATTCTTGATTTTACTCTTTAAACTTACTTACAACAAACATTTTCTACTTTTCCTCACTGAGAAGCACTACTGCTCAAACCTCATAGTTACAACGCGGACTGTTGAGCAGACGTGTCTCAAGCCTGTTAGTGATTCTACGCTGGATACTCTTATAGGTTACTCCCGGGGATCACGGCTGAACGCGTCTTCTCAACACTCACTTACAAACATTTTTCACCTATCGTGCGTCTACTCTACACCCGTACCACTTAAAAGACGGATTATATCTAAGACGCTTGTCAGAAATTAGTATTAATTGATAGCATCACTGGTAGTGTCGTTGCTAACTTACTGTCCATCTGTTAAAATGGCGAATATATCAGATGCAAGTAGTCTACCTTTTGGTGCAGGTGAGGACACATTTGAGCTGCACGCGGTACAGTCTGAGCTGGAAGCTGTTGAGAAACAGATCCACGACCTTTTAGTGAGACAGGCCGAGCTGAGAGACCGGCGTTTGGCTCTTGAAACATCACGCGCTGATGCTCACAAATCAGAGATTAATGTTACTAACCCGCTGACTCCGACCTCGTCTACTCCGTGCGTTACTCGGCATCGGTCCCGAGCGCCAAGGTCGCGATCAGCCATGGTCTCGTTCACTCCGGCTCCAACACGCCACCACGAAGCCTGGATATTTCCGCAGCGGAAGACGCGAGTCAGGTCTAGACCAAGATACTCTCCGACCCTCCCGGTTTTCGAGTTATCCACACAAAACCGCTTCTCCCCTCTTCGCGAAACAGAACGCGATGCTGTGATCATCGGTGATTCCATTGTTCGGCACGTCCATGCTACATCAGGTAAAAATAAGGTGCACAGTCACTGCTTTCCTGGTGCTCGTGTTTCTGAAATCGCTGCTCGCGTTCCCGAGATTCTGAACGATAACGAGCGCGTCGGAACTTTGGTATTGCACGCGGGAGTGAACGACATCAGGCTGCGCCAGACGGAAGTTCTGAAGAAAGACTTCAGGAATCTGATCGATACGGTACGCAGCACATCGCCTGATATAACGATCATTGTGTCAGGACCGCTTCCCACGTACCGTCTAGGACATGACAAGTTTAGTAGATTATTCGCGCTAAATGAATGGTTAACGTCATGGTGCAATGAGCAGAAACTGCTCTTTGTAAATAATTGGAATCTGTTTTGGGAGCGTCCTAGGCTATACCGTGCTGATGGCTTACACCCAAACAGATTCGGATCGGATCTTCTGTCAGATAACATCTCCAAAATGTTAAATACCTTTTGACTAGTAACCAAAAGTCCAAATCATAGTCTCTGCTGCACCAAATTAACTGATATAAATACTAGTGTAGAACATTGCATAGAAACTGTGTCTATTCCTCGTTTAGTGCGATCAAATAATAAATCTACTGCAGGATCTAGGAAAAATCTAATTGTTATTAAAACAGAAAATGTTGTTATTAGTAAACAAAAACAATTTCTAAAGCTAGGTCTTTTAAACATTAGATCACTCACACCTAAGGCAGTTATTGTAAATGAAATAGTCACAGATAATAGCATAGATGTACTTTGCCTTACTGAAACCTGGCTTAAACCAAATGATTATTTCGGTCTAAATGAGTCTACTCCATCAGGATACTCCTATAAGCACGAGCCCCGTCTGATTGGTCGTGGCGGCGGTATTGCAACTATCTATAGAGATATTCTCAATGTTACTCAGAAAACGGGTTATAAGTTTATTTCATTTGAAGTACTTGTACTAAATGTTACGCTCTTAGATGATAGAAAAACATCCCTATTATCTTTAGCCTTGGCTACCGTATATAGACCACCAGGGCCTTACGCTGATTTCCTAAAAGAATTTGCAAATTTTCTCTCAGATCTATTGGTCAATGTCGATAAAATATTAATTGTTGGAGATTTTAACATACACGTAGATAATCGAAATGATACGTTAGGGGCTGCGTTTATAGACTTATTAAACTCCTTTGGGGTTAAGCAAAACGTTACCGGACCAACTCATCGTTTTAATCATACACTCGATTTAATTATATCACATGGAACCGATCCAACCGATATAGATATCATTCCGCAAAGTGATGATGTAACTGACCATTACATGGTAACTTGCAAATTACGTACCCCGGTAATATATCATGCTGCGCCGCGTTATCGATTAGGCAGAACAATCCTTCCATCCACCATAGATAATTTTTCAAATTGCTTATCGGATCTGTCTCAGCTGCTGCCTGAACCTAAACAAACAGATGAACTAGACGAACTAACCAGCACTATGAGCACCGTTCTCTCTGGAAAATGGGATATTGTTGCACCTATGAGACTAAAAAAGGTCAGAGAGAAAATTAAAGCACCATGGTACAACAATACTACTCGTGTGCTAAAGAGAGAAACCCGTAATTTAGAGCGTAAATGGAAACAAACTAATTTAGAGGTTTTTAGAATCGCTTGGAAAGACAGTACGTCATGCTATAAAAAGGCCCTAAAAGCGGCCAGGGCTGAGCATCTCCGCAAACTAATAGAAAATAACCAAAACAATCCTAGGTTCTTATTTAACACCGTGGCTAGACTAACAAATAAACAAGCGTCACCTGAACAAAATATTCCGTTACAGTTTAGTAGTAATGATTTCATGAATTTTTTCACTGAGAAAATAGAAAACATCAGATCCACAATTGTAAACGTTCAATCTTCAATCGCGCCTTATAATTCAGCCTCGATTATCACCCCGCAAGAACAATTACAGTGCTTTACAACTATAGAACAAAAAGAGTTAAATAAATTTATCATTTCCTCTAAAACAACAACATGTTTATTAGATCCCATACCAACTAAACTATTGAAAGAAGTGTTACCTATAGTGGAAGAGCCTCTCCTCAATATTATTAACTCGTCTTTATCTTTAGGTCATGTTCCAAGAACATTTAAATTGGCAGTTATAAAACCTCTCATTAAGAAACCACAATTAGACCCAAATAACCTAGCAAATTATAGACCCATTTCAAATCTTCCTTTTATGTCCAAAATATTAGAAAAAGTTGTGTCTGCCCAACTGGGCTCTTTCTTGCAAGAAAATGACACCTATGAAAAGTTTCAGTCTGGGTTCAGGCCGCATCATAGCACTGAAACTGCGCTCGTTAAAATCACAAATGATTTACTCTTAGCTTCTGACCAAGGCTGTATCTCAATACTAGTTTTACTTGATCTTAGTGCTGCGTTCGATACTATAGATCACACAATACTCTTAGATCGGCTACAAAACTATACCGGTGTTCAAGGACAAGCATTAAGCTGGTTCAGATCATACCTATCTGACCGCTACCATTTTGTCTATTTAAACAGAGAAAAATCGATCATAACTCCAGTAAACTATGGAGTGCCGCAAGGATCTGTGTTAGGCCCTCTATTATTCTCAATATATATGCTGCCACTTGGAAATATTATAAGGAAACATGGAATTAGTTTCCATTGTTATGCTGATGACACTCAACTATATATTTCATCACGGCCGGATGAAAACGCTAAATTATCCAAATTGACAGAGTGTGTTAAAGATATAAAAGATTGGATGACGCACAATTTTCTTTTATTAAATCCAGATAAGACAGAGGTAATACTTATCGGTTCAAAAAACCGCCCACAAAACCTCTTACAATACAACTTTAACATAGTAGGGTGTCCTGTTACTTTATCCTCTACAGTAAAAGACCTGGGTGTTATATTAGATTGTAACTTGTCTTTTGAAAATCATATTTCATATGTTACAAAAACAGCATTTTTTCACCTTAGAAATATTGCTAAATTACGTAACATGCTATCTGTTTCTGATGCAGAAAAGCTAGTTCATGCATTCATGACCTCGAGACTAGATTACTGTAATGCTTTATTAGCTGGTTGTCCTGCATCCTCAATAAACAAGCTACAGTTAGTCCAAAATGCCGCCGCTAGAGTTCTTACTAGATCAAGAAAGTTTGACCATATAACACCAATTTTATCATCACTACATTGGTTACCTATAAAGTTCCGTATTAATTACAAGGTATTGCTACTGACTTATAAAGCCCTAAACGGCTTAGCTCCAGTTTATTTAACGGATCTTCTATCGCCCTATAATCCATCGCGCTCTTTAAGATCACTAAATTCGAGGCTTCTGGTCATACCTAGGATATCCAGATCCACCAAAGGAGGGAGAGCATTTTCACATTTAGCACCAAAACTCTGGAATAGCCTTCCTGATACTGTTCGTTGCTCAGATTCGCTCTCCCAGTTTAAAACTAGATTAAAGACGCATCTCTTCAGCCAGGCATTCATATAATATTTTAATCTTACAGTTAAATCCGGTCTCTACTTCATAAACGCCAGAGGAGAACTGGCCCCCGACTGAGCCTGGGTTCTCCCAAGGTTTTTTTTTCTCCATTAGGTCACCTAATGGAGTTTTTCGGTTCCTTGCCACTGTTGCCTTTGGCTTGCTCAGTTGGGGATGCTTAAATTGATTAATCGATTCACCAGTGCTATTGATCTGCATTACCAAACGTGGATGTTTTACACCAGAAACAAACACTGATGTACTATTTTATTTAATACTGTGAAGCTGCTTTGATACAATCTGTATTGTGAAAAGCGCTATATAAATAAAGTTGACTTGACTAGGTGTCTGGAGAGTGTCGCGCCCCAATCCAGAACACTGCCTGACCAGCCGGATCTTCACGTCATGCCTGACGAACCTGTTCATCACGTCATGCCCGCCATGCCTGAGCCCTCGTCTTCAGCCAAGATGGCCGCCGCCTCACCGCTTGAGCCCTCAGCTAAGAGGGCCATCGCCTGAGCCCTCAGCCAAGATGGCCGCTGCCTCACCGCCTGAGCCCTCAGCCAAGATGGCTTCCGCCTCGCCGTCTGAGCCCTCAGCCAAGATGGCTGCCGCCTCGCCGCCTGCGCTCTCAGCCAAGATGGCCGCTGCCTCACTGTCTGAGCCCTCAGCCAGGATGGCCGCCGCCACGCCTGATACCTGTTCCCAGACCTGTTCATGCCCCAAGGACTGTCTATATTCCCAGACCTGTTCCTGTCCCTGTTCCAGAGTCTCGTCACGCCGAGACCGCCCGTCCAGAGTCTCGTCCCCTCGAGACCACCCATCCTGAGTCTTGTCCCGCCGAGACCGCCCTGCTTGAGTCTTCTGTCCCCGAGCCTGAGTCTTCTGTCCCCGAGCCTGAGTCTTCTGTCCCCGAGCCTGAGTCTTCTGTTCCCGAGCCTGAATCTGTTCCCGAGCCTTAATCTGTTCCTGAGTCTGCTCCCGAGCCTGAGCCTGTTCCTGACCCTATTCCTGAACTCCCACCCAGCCTCCCTCTTTCACCTCCTCCCTTCATCCCTTCCTCAACCACGCTGTTGCCACCTCCTGCTAGCCCCATAGCCCACCCACATGCCACCCACGTGAGGTAAGCTTGCGGGGCTACCAGTGTTCAGCACCAGCATGGTCGGTGGATCCCCGGTCTCCACCTCCAACCTCCGTGACCAGGACTCCACCTCAACCTGTCAGTCCATCATCTCAACCTTGGCTCCTACCTCCCTCAGCTCCACCGTGGCCCATCAGTCCACCAGCCCGGTCGGGCTCCCTCGTCCCCCCGGCTCTGCCTTGGTCGTTCCTCGCCCTGCCCTCACCTAGGGACTACACTCCTCTGGCTTCGACTCGTCTCTTCGTCCTTCTGGCTCCGTTGAGCTCCTCGCTCCCTCCAGCTCCACCTTGGTCTTCTGGCACTCTGGCTCCACCGCAGTCTTCTGTGCCCCCGCCCGCACCTCAGTCACCAGAGCCTGCGGCATTGCTATGTCCCGCCGGATCATCGGTGTCGCCTGGGCTCGTCAGCTCTCCGGCTCCACCCTGGTCTCCTCTCCCACCTGCTTCGCCCCCGTCAGTCGGCCCCATGGAGTCGTCAGCCCTGCCTCCTCCATCGGCTCCGCCCTGGCCGCCTGCTCCGCCCTGGCATAAAAAAAAAGCGGTTTCAGATCACCTGTATGAGGTGGTCTCGGCCTGCATGAGAACGAACTCTGAAAATTTGACTCCGTGGACCAACAGACCAGGCTTTATCACAATGGTTACGTTTACATGCACAACTTTTGTTTCAGTCGGTCTGAATTCATTCCGATTGATGAATCTGAATGTAGTGTTTACATGAACGCTAAACATGTGATGGGGTTGATGTGCGCATTTATGTCACAAGCTTCAAATCGGAATAGATTTTTTGACATGCTCACACTGCACGAATATAAACGAGTTTCCCGCTGTTTGCCCATAATGGGGCCTATTTTAACGATTGAGCCGTCAATCCGATTACTAACGGATTATTTGGTTGCATGTAAACGTCATATGGTGAGTTGGTACGTTGCATCAAAAGCAGCCGTGTTTTTCTGCTAACGCCTCTCAAAATGAATTGTGGGGTAACCTAGAGCAAAGACGAAGTGAAATGCCTAATTGAAATTTTACATATTTCAGAACTGTCCAAAACACATTAA
Organism: Scardinius erythrophthalmus; assembly: GCF_964197995.2. Taxonomy (NCBI): domain Eukaryota; kingdom Metazoa; phylum Chordata; class Actinopteri; order Cypriniformes; family Leuciscidae; genus Scardinius; species Scardinius erythrophthalmus. The sequence continues at coordinate 4,725,275 of NC_138245.1, forward strand.
AAACAGACAAAGCCTTGTTTCTTACTCAAAATAATAAAGATATGAAACTGATGGATGACCGCTATGAGTGGAATCCTGGAACATGAACAGGTCTGACCAATGAGAGGACAGTTACTCGCACATGACTTGAATTAACAAATTCTGTCAGTGGTCCGTTTAGAAATTTTGCCTTGTGAAAGTGATCTAAACCAAGAAGAAATTGTAACATTGTAACAAATTTGATACCTGTGTAAAATACTGCTTTTAAAATTGCTTCAAAATGATTGTGCAATAATCCAGCCCGTTCTCATCCTAGGGCGTCATATATTGACGCTTTTGACATTTCGTCTACATGGAACGCACATGGCACCCTTTAGCGTCAATATGAGACGCAGATAGAAATGGGCCAGAAGGCGCCTCCTAGCGGTCTAACCCTAACCCTACACCAGACCTAAACCTACCCATAACCGAACAAAGCTCTGTGTGTCTCATATTGACGCTAAAGGTTGCCATGTGCGTTCGATGTAGACGAAATGTCAAAAGCGTCAGTATATGACGCCCAAGGATGAGAATGCGTTGAATAATCAGTAACTTCTACAATAAAGCAATATATATATATATATATATATATATATATATATAATTTATTGTTATATCTTTCATTTGTTTCATTCTAACTGCTTTCTGCTAATAATATTCAGTTAATTAATATTATTAATATTAGTCACTTATAGCCTTTTTTTGTGCCATTAATCAATAATTCTAATTCAAGTATTATTGTCTTATAATTTTTGGGGTTTTCACTGATGACCAGTTCTCTCAGTGATCTTCGTTTCACATCATTTCAAGCTTATTTTGACTCGTAAGTGATTCAAAGTTGTGATTTACATTACCAAGTTTGGAATTAGTAAAGATTTGTATTTTTTTGTAAGAAATTGATACTTTTAATATTTAGCAAGGATGCATTAAATTTATTGAATTTGTATTGTTGCGTCACATTCAGTGTAGACAGCATCACTGATTATAATGGGTTCTATTTGCTTTAGTCGTGTTGCGCCGCTCGCGTCTGGTGTAGACGTGGTGTAAGAAGGAGAGAGTAGCTTTTAATTGCTCTGTTTCCACCATTCGGGATGATTTATGGACATTTTGCAAGGATGACAGGCAGGCATTATTAAAAAAACACACCGCCACAAATTATGTAATTTTCTTGTTTTATTTTTAACTGTTTTGAACTCATTATTTTCTCATCCAAATTTGTCGAGGAAGCATTTCCTCTTTATCCTCCTCAGAGAAAACACTCCTGACAACAACAGCCTTTAGATATTCAGTCAGTGTTTGTACAACTAATTGTCTTTATATAATGTCTATGTAAAACTTTCAAACCTTCAGAACGTAGTCTAATTTAATAACATGATCAAAAAATATATTTCAGACAGACTCGTTCTAGTTGAAATAGACACATCTTCCGCACTGAATGTGCTTCACCTTTGATCTCAAGGGCCATCTCCAAAAGTTACAGGCATGCGTTGATGCACATCCAAATTTATCGCAGCATGAAACTGTTGACCTGGAGTTGTTTCTACATGGCAGACATGATCATATTCATAATGACAAGTGAAGCAGAAGCTGATCACAGACCAGTGCTCCCCGTCACTGAATAGAGCTCAAATCCCAAAGCTTCATCCATATCTGTGTGTTCACCTCTACAAGATCACTGAACCTGCTGTAATGAGCCTCCCTTTCTCCCAGAAGAATTAGATGAAAGTGTTTTGGATCTATTCTTTCTGCATTGTAATCATTATAATGCATAATTCAGTGCAGATTTTGTGTTGTTGCTGTCATGTCAGCACAGCTCATACACCATTTTGTTCCTGCGAAAAATATATAAATATTTCAAATATATGTTGTATGTATATATGTGTGAGTGGGTGTGTGTGTGTATAGTGTGTATGTGTATATATATATATACAGTACTGTGCAAAAGTCTTAAGCATGTTAATATCAGACAGACTCAATGATGGTGAGATCAGTACTGTATATGTATATGTGTATATATATATCCACCACAAACAATGACTAGCAAAGAGCAACTGAAAAGCACAGACTCAAATACACAAAAATCAATGATAATTAAAGACAGGTGTAACTAATGATGGTAACTATAACAACTAATACGACAACAAGGAGGGAGGCACAGAAACCAAACAGGAAGGAAACAATGAGAACAGAGAATGCACTTCAACATAAAAGTCCAGACAAAACAAAAGGCACAGTACCAGGATCGTGACAATAGGCAATATATAAACATAGTTTTGCCATACAGCACTGATATATTTCTCTTTTTTTCTTTATAGGACAGTGCAACCATGCAGTTCTGTGCCAACAAATTGGACAAGAAGGACTTTTTTGGGAAATCCGATCCCTTCATGGTCTTCTACAGAAGCAATGAAGATGGCACGTAAGTGTCCTACATCGATTTGTAACTGTGAAAAGAATATTTCCCATGATTCTCAGCGCCCAACCTCACCCCCATACTGTAAGACTGGCAAAACATGTTGCTGCACTGTGGGAAATTCATGGGCTGGAAATGAATCTGTGTGTGCGCACAGAGGAAGAGGAAAAGTCCTTCTATGTAACCCAGAGTTCGTATCAAAGCTTCTTTACTAAAGTGACCGGCGTATCATGTTTTCAAGAGCCATGATCTTGTAGTTTGCTCATTTTGTCTTTCAGATCAAAAATACTCAACGGAGCAACTAAAAAAAGCTCTGGAGAGTCAGACAGTGTTTAAACAGGTTTAGGGTGTTTTAATGATGCTGATGAAGGGGCTAATAATCACATTTTAAGTAATATCTGTTTATAGAATGGAAGGATGATACTTTTTGAAGTTTGATAATTAGGCTAAAATGATCTTTGGAGAGCATTTTTATAATTTACATGAAAAATAAAGAGAAATCTCTGATTTGCAAAGTCTAAAAAACCAATGTGATGTCTGTAGACTTACTAACACTTTGCAAACCATATGGTTTGTCAGCTTTGATCACCATGAGATAAACAGAGCAGGTGGCGGATGACAGTCGTATTCGAGTTTCCTCAGAAGTTTTGCAGTGCCTCGATGTCTTTGTGTTTTTCTTCGTTCTCTCAACATGAAGGTTTACAATCTGCCACAAGACAGAGGTGGTGAAGAACACCCTCAACCCTGTGTGGCAGCCGTTCACCATTCCAGTCAGAGCTCTCTGCAATGGAGACTTTGACAGGTAAGTAGTTATTTGAATGTCTTAATTACGTGAAAATGATATATAATACACCATTTCCAACACAACCAACAATTTTGCCTTTGATAATGTTTTTTTAAAGAGAATTATAGTTGGTTACCAAGGAGACAGCAGTGTCAGTGAAGAGCTTGAGATGAAATATGAGACTTGTGCGTATTGGAAAAACGTGCATCTACCTACATTTGTGCAAAACTCCAAAAACCTACAGTATACTGTACAAAAAGAGGCAGTAAAACACTAACACACTGTAACTTGAATTTCTTTTCACATAAATTATAATTAATGGTTACAATCATAATAACGATTACTTATCGATTTAATAAACACTTATTTCCATGCTATTCTTTGCACAATACGATGTTATGATCACAAAACACCTTTACCATAGTGCATGATTTTTAACATTTGCATCACATAACCAGCCCCATTTGTGTGGCTTTTACTGATGTACTGTAGTAAACTTGCTTGTTAGCTCACCTGGTACAGTGTTGCTCTTGGATTTGATTGCTACAATAGTAATTTCCTGCTATAAATGATATCAAAAGTGGAAACGTTGGTCAGAAACAAACTGACCACCGACTGCAACTTTCAGATGGCATGTTTATTTTTTAGCTCAACTGACATTATAGAATGGAAAGCACGGGATTGTGGGATATCAAAGGCAGCGAAGGATACATCTTGGTAACACTTTATTTTAAGGTGACAAGTTACACTTTACTACATGTACTTACTGTAGTAACAGTAAAGTATGCATAGTGACAACTAACTAATTCTAAAGCAAACCCTAACTCTATAGTAAGTACATGTAGTTAATTAATATTAATTAGTACTTAAATGAGTAAGTACAATGTAACTACGTCACCTTAAAATAAAGTGTAACCTACATCTATGCTACCTTCAATAATCGATCCGATGAAGGGATCTCAGGGAACAGGAAGTGAAGCGAACATTGGATTCGGATGTGACTTAATGCCTTCCTACTTTGGAGTACATCCTCCGAAGGCAGCATTTTTAAGATTTCGGACACAGCAAATGGAAACATGCACTAGACTAGACGAATGTGTTTGACCGTTGCGCTCGCGTCTTTTGCAGTGTCTCACGCATGACACGCCATTCTAAAAACGCCATGCGCAAGTTAAAATCAGTTCGACTTTGAAAAAAACTAATCTCGAGACCTTGTGTTTTCCCCATTCCACTGCCAGCATCTCGCGATTTACAAAGTAAAAACACGTTCTGTGTGAACTGGCCCTTAGAGAGAATTAGTATGGGCTGCTGGTGGTGCTTGAGACTTTCATTTAGTGTTTTTCTGTAAAAAGCTAACAATAATGATTTTTTTATGACATAAAAAAAAAATTTGTATTTAGCCTAACTTACAACAGTGATAGATGACTTGATCACGTCTTCCCTCAGGTAGATTGCATATTTTTTGTCGGAGCTGGATATTGGTGCTCATCAGTGTTGTAATGTAACGGAGTACAAATACTTCGTTACTGTACTTAAGTAGAAATTTCACGTATCTGTACTTTACTTCGTTATTTAAATTTATGTCAACTTTCACTTTTACTCCACTACATTTCCTAGATAAAATGTATACTTTTACTCCGCTATATTTCCACTAAGCATCTTCGTTACTCGTTACTACAAAATAAAATCGGAAGAAATGTGTGCGACAATAAGGGAGGTTTGGCGAATCACTGCTCCTAGATTGCAGTACGCACGCTCCGCACGGCGCGCGCTCTATTTCAGCGTAATGCTTGTTTGTTGCCATGCCAAAGGAGGAGGAAGCACAACTGAAACCGCCATGGAAGCATGAGCACCTGCTGGAGGACCTGGAGCACGTTTAACCAGAGCTGCCAACTCTCACGCATTCACCGTGAGACACACATTTACCTCAGGAAAGCCATTTAATAAACATAGGCAAGAAAAAAAAATAGCTATAGAGAGTATTTTGCTAAATATGTGTTCTATATTCTATATTTATTATATTTTTACTTATATCATTAAAGTTTTTTTATTATAATAATAAAAAATGCATTATATTTAATTATTTTTAACCTTAAATAATAGCCTACTACCAGCTGATAGGGCTCTCTGTATGTTTACAGCATTAGGTTCGTTTTTTTTTTTTTGAGAAAAATTAACGCCTATCTTGTGTAGCCTACCTAATATTTATACAAATGAGTCAAAATTAAATAAAATCACAATTGAATTGAAATAATAAAAAAGCGTAGCTTACCAGAAATTGTACCATGTAAACATTGTACCATGTCACTAAACCTAATAAAATTCAGTTTAATTACAAAAATGTTAGTGACAATCACAATACACTTATTGTGATGCAATTTTTTTTACAGCTAAAGGTACATGCAGTGGGAAATAAACGATAACACAAGTAGCCTACAGTACAGGCTACACAGTCCCTCCAGTTTTTCGCGTTTTCGTGATCACTGAATTCAACGCATAATCCCCCAAAAAAAAAAACTTTTACTTTTACTTCAATTACTTAAGTACATTAAATATCAGAAAATTACTTTTGATACTTAAGTACAGTATATATCAGATACTTTAAGACTTTTACTTAAGTAATATTCTAAAAGGTAACTTTCACTTCTACCAAAGTCTTTTTCTAGTACGATACTTGTACTTTTACTCAAGTATTGCTTTCTAGTACTTTATACAACACTGGTGCTCATGAATAATAATCAATATGTCTGCATTCGCCTAAACTGATTTGCTGAAATCAGTGGACGTTGAACGGGAATCGCCTGTAGTACACTTCCCGCTGGGAGCGACCTATCGGTCTTTATAGGACAGGTCTTATAGCCTTTCTCGAAGGGCTATGTTTGCAAATCAATGATTGTCCAAAAAAATAATAATAATAATTAATTCTCAATGAAGAGTTTGATATGCTCTCTCATATTCTGGTGGTAGGCATATGCCTACACAAAATACAGGACAAACTGCATTATGTACACTGCAAAAAATGCTTTTCCTACTTAGTATTTTTGTCTGGTTTCCAGTCCAAATATCTAAAAATTCTTAAATCAAGATGCATTTACTAGATAAGTAAAATTAGATAAGATATTTTTCCCGGGGGAATTAATCAAAATTAAGTGAGTTTTTGCTTAAAACAAGCTAAATTATCTGTCCACGGGGTAAGAAAAATAATATTAATTCAAACAGAAACAAGATTATTTTTCTTACCCCATGGACAGATAATTTTGCTTGTTTTAAGCAAAAACTCACTTAATTTTGATTAATTCCCCCGGAAAACAAGACATAATATCTTTTTTACTACTTTAGTAAATGCATCTTGATTTAAGAATTTTTTTGATATTTGGACTGGAAACAAGACAGCATTTTTTGCAGTGTATGGGTTTAATATGGAACACTACTTTGATGTCTTAAATATGGGATGATTCCGTATTATACTGAATGGTTGGCAACCCTAAGCGAGGTTCACCACCCTGTCACGACCAATCAGCTTGGGGAACCAAAACCGTGCGTCTCAAAATTACGTTCTTGTGCTGTAGCTGCTCTCCAGGGTTAATCTCTCGTGACAGGCACCACGCTGCAATATGCCGCTGAAATGTCCCGCATGCCACGCCAAATCAGGAAGTGAGGCTTTTCATAGTGCCTGCATTCAAAAGAAACATTTGTCAGTGGCAAGAGTTTATGGCGGGTTTATACCTGTTTGTTCGACCAATAGCAATAGAAACGTATTTGTAAAAGTCAATATTTCTGCCACTAGGGTTGCAAAAACACTTCATCTATGAATGTGAAGAAATGATGAGCTGCAACTTATTGTTCACTCCAAAATTTAAAAAAGAAATATGTATAATTGTGTGCTGCAGGGATGACATATCTTTATACAGTAGGCCAAAACCCGTAAACAAGTTGCATTTTAGCAGTTCCAGTTCCGTTGTCCCAAAGTGAATATGTTTTTGGTTAAAAGCCTAAAATAAGGTCTGGTGAACACAAGCTCAAGATATTTTCAAGTTTTATTCTAAAACATAAAATACATCACTAATACCAGCTTGTGTTTTTTTAAAGCTTTTACTTCTCTTGTAAAATGCAATTGCTAACAAGTGTCTAAATGGGACTACAGAGGTTGTCTGGGACATTAAACATCATCAGCAACTCATAAAAATGTTGCTTGGGTTGGGTACCGAACTCTGTACTTTTAATGGCACCGACTGGATTACGTCGGTACTACCGAGTAACGATTCACATTGAATCAATCTGTGCCAAATTTCGGTACCTGTGAATGAGTGGCGCAGATGCACGGTTTCGTTTACCACACACACACACACACACACACACACACACACACACACACTGAAGCATGCGTGACGCTCACTGTGTTTTTCAGTGTATGAATGCATTTCCAGAGCCGCTCTGAGAGTCACTGAAGCTCATCAGAATTTTACAGTTTCATTTAAGAAAAACTCTTAAATGATTATATCATTAACACACAGAAACTTAAAGGTCTTCACCACAACCTGTCAAAATAAATTTCAGTTTAATTTGATAATATATTACTGTTGTACAGTAGAATTTAGATATCTCAATTTAATAATAATACTAACACTAATAATAAGAAATTACTATCAAAAACAATTTTTTAAGGAATAATCACAATTTTTCTTCTGTTTCATGTTTTATGTCTTCATTTGATTACTAGAAATTTCACAACACAGAATTTGTGGAAAACAAAACATTTCATTTTTATTATTATTACTAAAATGGTTGTTTTTATTCAGGCATCACAGACAATGGCAGACAGTGACCAAGGCAGCTCTGGCATAATGTCAACAACACTTCTACAAATGACACTAGACAAATGATTTATTGAGGTAAACATACCTAAATTACCGAATTGACCCTAAATTAACCCTCTGGGGTCTGAGCTGTTTTCTGGGCCCTGGAGGTGTTCTGACATGCCCTGACATTTGTGGTTATTTCTGTTACTTGTGACATTTTCATGGCTAAAGTCTAATTACACTGTATTCAGCACAAACTCTGCTACAATAATATATCAGCAGCATGTGTGTAGAAGTTTGTAGTTTTGAGATAATGACATTTATGCGTGGTTTGTGAAAATACCAAAAAAAATTCTCACTGAAATAAGGTCAAGTAATTTAATTTAATAAGTAATTTAAGTTTATAGTGCTACAATGTGAAGAAAATCCAAAGTAAAGTTTTAAAGTTGGTTACACTTTATAATAACTGCACGCTATTAATCATTAGCTAAGCATTAATAAACTGTTAATTCATCATTTATAAAGCATTAATAGACATTAATAAGCAGTTTATAAATGCTTTATTCTTGATTTATAAGCATATCTATAATGTGTTAAATAATTGCATACTTTATTAATGATCAATTTATCATTTCTAAATGAAGTATTGCTTTATTTACAAACCAGTTATTTAGGAGTTATCAGTGGTTCATAAGATCACTTAGAAAGTGTAAGTAAATGCTTAATAAACGATTTAAATGTACATTCATACATCTTCGATGTTCTGTATCACTGTGTTGTGTTTGTGTTTTAGAAGATAACTGAGCCTTTAAATCTCCTTTGTAAATGCTTTACAAGGCATAACTAGTCCTCACTTTAGATGAGCTCACAAAAATAGTTAACTGACCACTACTAAATGCTTTATAACTACCTGAATTAACCATGAATTACAGTAGAAATACATGTTAATAAAGCATTTATTAACACACTAAGTAACTATTACTATATGTCTGAATAATAAGATGATGTACATTTAAATAGTTTATTAATCATTTACTTAGACTTTCTAAGTGATCTTATGAACCACTGACAACTCCTAAATAATTGGTTGCAAATAATGCAATTCTTCATTTAGAAATGATAAATGATCATTAATAAAGTATGAAAATACAATTATTAAACATATTATAGATTTATACTTGCTTATAAATCAAGAAAAGATATCATCATTGCAGCGTCACAGTCAACGGGGTACAGTGTTGTATGGACCCCACTGACTCTCAATGAGAGTGAGTTAATAATGACAGATTTTTTCATTTTTTGGTGAACTAACCCTTTACCTCTGTGTTACAAATCCTTCAGCCGGTTTCATTTGAAATATAAAACTCTTTCTGTATTCAGCTCATCACACTGCAGAGCCCTGGCACTCAGGCACGGACATATCTTTGACAGGCCATACACATCTTAAAAGAGCGCTAACAGCAGGGAAATAAACCGGGACAGTGAATATATATGGAGCATAAATAACATGATGTTGCAATGCCACCACAGGCGGTTGTCCTTTGACCTGTGGCGATATGTGTAAACGACGTTCCCATAGAGGGCAGTGTCAGTATATCACCCATGCATTTATAGGGGAAACAAATTATAGTTCCAGAGCCCATTAAAATAGATGTCAGTGTGCATCCATTTTACTCCAAGCTTCATAAGAGTAGATATGAAACATACCCCACACGTCTCCATGGTTTTATTCTGATCTCAATTCATTTGAGATGTTAATGAAATGAATCACAGATGCTTTACTTTAGGTTAAGAATAAACCTCGAAGAGGATACATGCCTCGTTTTATCTATGAAAACCTTGGCTAAAGTTTTTCGCAAATTCTGGAGGAATCAGATTTTCACTGATGTTCCTCTTTCAAACGACGATTGTCAAACAAAATATATGAATGTTTTACCAAGAGACCGCCACAATTTTGCAATAAACGCTGGTGTTGACATTCAGTGTGGCTTTCCCGTCCCACACAGATACGTTTTTCATGCAACGCCTGAAGCGTCGAGAAACTCGTATCAACATTTTGGTTTGAGGTCAGTGTATGGGAATTAAAGACAGCTCTGGATTGTACCTTCTGCCTTAAATATCTTCTTCCCCGCCTCCCGTCTTCGCTGTTTGGGCTCAGAGCACAATCTATTTTCTCCTCCTCTGTTGTGAGGATGATAGACAGCAGCCTAGGGAGCCGTCTTGGCGTCTGCTCTCTCTTACTGTCAGGGAACATGACGCCCAGGTGACAGATGCTCAGAGAGGTGCTCACACTACTTTGAAGATAACGAACGTCAAAAGACGCTACCTCCCACAATCCCACGGAGGGAGCGCTTTTTAGATTCCTTACTTCCTCGACTACAGGAGATTTTCTGATATTTTGCGTTAGCTTTGCCTTGCTGGTAAGGTGGGCAAAACTTTTGCCTACAAGTCAAACGACAGTGTTCAGGTATCAACACTTTGTCAATATAGCTGTTACCCACATACAACAATGGTTTGCTAGTTGATAGTTCCCAAAAGTGACAATTCTGTCATCATTTACTCACACTTGTGGTGTTCCAAACCTACATGATTTTTCATTTTCTGTGAAACACAACATTTTGAATAATGTTTTTGTCCGTACAATGAAAGTCAGTGGGGTCCAAAACAACATTAGACCTGCTGACTTTAAATGATTGGCTAAACAAACCCAAAATATCTCCTTCTGTGTTCCCCAGAAGAAACAAAAGTCATGCCGGTTTGGAATTGCACGAGCTGCTCACGGAGTTTACGGATATCAAGGGACATATTAGCCTTTTTCATTCGCTTAACAAAAAAAAAAAACATCAAGACAACTCAGCAGAACTGAGCCAGCAACCCCAGGACATTCATTTGCACTTTTATTCCAGAATCACTGTGCCTTTATTTATTCACGTTCTCCATAAACGGCTGTAATGATTTGTGTGGGAGTTCTGGACTGTTTGCAGATAGGAAGCAAACAGGAACTTTTTGCCGGACTATAGAGTTTTCTGAAATGCCTCTCAGTCTTGCTAATGAGCAAGCTTTAGGAGACTGTGTTTCATCCTCATTAATATGGGCAGTAGCTAGCTTGATTTCTTTAGAAAATGGTGTTGATGTAAGCCGTTGAGCGAACACCTGCCAAAGGATGCTTTCCCCGACGCTTTTGTTTAATTGTGACTGATGACTCAATTTAGGCCTTCGCATCAAGAGGCAAGTCTTGCTCAAGTGTCTGAATTATTCAGCCATGGAATCCTCCTGAATCAACACAACATAATGGTCATTATTTTCCTGGAATAAGCTGATTTTGTCACTATTATCTGTTGTACTTAAAAGTGGTAAGATGAACCCTAACTTTAAATCATCTGTTATTTTCTTTTGATACACAATCAATTAATGTGTTAAGATGACATTTGGTTACATCAACATTTGTGAGATTTATTCCATTTTTGCTTACATTTTCTTTTCTTTTTTTCTCATTAGATAATTGCGATTTGCTGAATTAATTTTATGCTGGATAATGGGCAGGTTTTTATTTATTTATTTATTTTTTGCTATAACTGCTAAATTAGCAAAGGTATCCATTTATTTCCCTCAAATAGTATATTGGATGATGCATCATAATCCTGTATATGCTAAACTCATCTGTAAATATGCTAATTTTATGTAAATAAGCTCATTATACAGAAGATACGAAGCCCACCGCAGTTTTCCTGATCCAATTAATGATGCGTTACTCCTGCCTGAGGAAAGCAGGTGGTAAACTGAAGTTTTAACAATACATGTTCTTGCATATGTTCTTACATTTTCTATTGATTATGGTAATGATAAAAAAGTAAAAAGTAATTTATCAAAAAATGTAGAAGAGCATTATAACTGGGCAAATATCCAAGTCGATTGCGCTTTAAAGAGCCAATATTCATGTGTCTGGGATGCTGAACATCACAGTGATGTTGTACAGGAATTATGCTGTTCAAATTGCATTCATCCTTAAATTTTGGGCCATGTTGGCACCATTACTTGATGTGCATTTGTAAAACAACACAGACAGTGCATGCAAGTTCCTAATGTTTTGATTTGTGAAACACACCTGGGATTTTTTTATGTTTTCCAGAACAATCAAAGTGGAAGTGTATGACTGGGATCGTGATGGCAGGTAAGCTGATGACTGGCTTTTAATGTGAATAACAAAAGAGTTTTGTGTGGTGATATTTCACTGTAGTTCTCATCTTCTCATCTTTTTAGCCATGATTTCATCGGTGAATTCACCACCAGCTACAGAGAGTTAGCCCGTGGTCAGAGCCAGTTCAATATATATGAGGTGAGATGTTGATCTTGTAATTCTATTAAATAATGATTTCTGTGTGGTGGTGGGTGCTCAAAAAAACATGCATTTTCTCATAATATACCTTGTAGCATCAGCTCTTTTTCTCAGTGTCTGAAACTGTTTAATAACGGATATGGTCTCTCTAAACCAATGGTTTGGCCAAAAAACCAAGCAAATTTATTTCACAAAAATTGTTGTCACACACACAAGTTGTAAGACAAAACTGTGAAAGATAAGGCTATTAAATAGCAGTCCCAAACTAGTTTTTGTTTGGTGGCATGAGCCACCACAGTCATTTAAAAATATAGAAAATAAGTGAAAATAAAGTAGCATTTTAAAAACTGAAGTTACCATTGTAAATACACAACACTAACATGAACTGTTAATGAAACATCTGGACACTGATCCTATTGAATAGAATGAACATTATACCTGCATGCAAATACTTCCCTCATGTAATGTATATAGTACTTGATATGCTTATATATATATATATAGACACAGTTCACATGCCGCGTCTAAAAACGTTTGGAAAAAGGTTGGAAAACTTTTCAGACCCACTTTTGGGTCGGGACCCACCAGTTGAGGAAAACTGCTCTAAAACCCTCCTTTCCGAGAGTCTGCTCTGCTCTGATTGGTCAGATGGCCCAGTCTGTTGTGATTGGTCTACTCTTCTCTGATTGGTCAGATGGCCCAGTCTGCTGTGATTGGTCTACTGTGCTCTGATTGGTCAGATGACCCAGTCTGTTGTGATTGGTCTACTCTGCTCTGATTGGTCAGATGGCCCAGTCTGCTGTGATTGGTCTACTGTGCTCTGATTGGTCAGATGGCCCAGTCTGCTGTGATTGGTCTACTGTGCTCTGATTGGTCAGATGACCCAGTCTGTTGTGATTGGTCTACTCTGCTCTGATTGGACAGATGGCCCAGTCTGTTGTGATTGGTCTACTCTGCTCTGATTGGTCAGATGGCCCAGTCTGTTGTAATTGGTTTACTCTGCTCTGTTTAGTCTGTTGTGATTGGTCTACTCTGCTCTGATTGGTCAGATGGCCCAGTCTGTTGTGATTGGTCTACTCTGCTCTGATTGGTCAGACAACCAGTCTGTTTGCTGCTCGATACACAGTGATACGAACGGTAACAATGGTTTTACCGTACCGTTAAATTCCAGCTCGAGTCTCATCCTTTGGAACTGCCTCAAAATGGATTTGCAGTGCAGAAAACAGCATCTTTTCCACATGAACAACACAAACCAAACTCTTCCAGTCTCACATACAACTAGTGTTTGAAGGTCATAGTAGACATTGTTCATGGCAGCCAATGAAAACTATAGACTTTGTTACAAACCTACTAGGAAATGAGAGTTACTGACGACTCGTTTCAGCACTTCAGAAGGTTCTTTCTTTTGGGGGACAGTAACTCTACTCAATAACAATAAGCCTTTTACATTCACAAACAGCTATATTACAGTACACTACATGAAAGGTAGTGTTTGCAAAAGCATAAATGGGGCACTTTTAAGGCCATTTTCTCAAAAACAAGTTTTATTAAAGCAACCATTTAAATCATTATATGTCAGCAAAAGATTGTATATCAAAAACATTGTTAGAAAGATAATTATACAATTAGAAAAGTGTTTCCGGGTCAAAACAACTCATAATGATGGAGCAAATGAAATATTCAAAGCCATTTGGATGCTTTATTTTTTCAGCTAACACATAAATCTCCCTCGAAGTCCCCTCAAATATTTTCATTCTTAATTTAAAATTGATTCCTCAATCTGAAAGACACAGTAAAAATGTTCAATGCACGAGTCCTATGTTTTTCTATTTCTAATTCTAATTTTGATTCTTTTTTATGGATATTTCATAATCCTTTCTATAGTTGCCAACCACCCCCATCCTCATTAAATGTTGCAGGGATCTAAAAATCTTTGGTAAGCATGCAAATGGGAATTACTATGACAGTGTTCCCGGGATTCTGAATTATTACAGTGATTTACCATCCCCTTCCCAAAGGATCTGATATCGCAAGCATTCCCAGCACTCCTACCTTCTAACGTGCTGATGCCAACACATCATCAACACATTATGAAATATCTCATGGCAGACGAAGCAGGGATTCAGGTGGCCTGTGGAAATGTTGTTGGGCTGATCAAACATTCATAGTGTCTTTTTGAGAGAAAGCGGTTTACGGTTGAGGCTTAACCAAAAGCGTCAAGTCCGTTGATTTACCTTGGAATGAGTTCTGGTGTGTTGTATAGGGTAAGAATATTCCACAACACAAGAGGATGTTTTGCCTGAAGCATTTGTAGGAAACAATGTAATTACAGTGCAATAAAACGTTTTATTACAGTATGTGACCTTTTTATACATTAAAGTCTTTAGATTTACATCTTACACATTTCTACCCTGTAATCTCTCAGGGTTTCGTGAACCTGAAGGAGTGATCGGTCATGCGTCTAGAGCGAACATGTTCAAAAACTCTTTTCAAGTTCAGATCCTTGCATTGATCTCAGCACAAAGAGTCTATTTGAGCTATTGATTACTCTGTGTTGTGTCATGAATGGGGACGAGCAGGGGTTGCTGGTCCTTTCTTCTATACTTCACCCCTCACAGCTAAGAGGTCGCATTGATGGTCCCACTTTCATTTGTGTGCGTTCCAGCATCATTATCTTATTCTTCCTCACTCTGCCTCTTTTCTTCTCTCTTCTATAGACAATAATCTTGACCAAGTCTATCTTTCCAGCTCCTTTTTGTCAATGCATTGCCCAGCACTCCTTCATGATTTCTAACAATCATAATACAAGTGGGATGCAATATACAGTAAGGAATCATTGTGATTTCATAGATCGTAAATGAAAGTGTCAAATAAAAGTAAGAAGTAAAGCAACACTACTATTGTTGCTGATAGTTAGGGCAACACTACTGTCACCATTATGTTCTGTTAGTGTCATTATCATGGATTTTTAGTTTATTAAAATGATCTCGCTCTGTGAACGCGTGCAGTCGTATCTCATTCAAAATGGTGCGTTTGTGCCATGTCGTAATTACCGTAATCGTTTTCATTCTCATCATGTGTTCCATTGTTCAGTTTTCCCGCTCCTCGTTAGTGTTCATTGGTTTCAGCTGTCTTCCATTAATTATCCTCGTTTGTGTTTGCTATGTAAGTTGATCCCTCACATTCATTCTCTGTTCGGTCTACGTTGCATTTAGTGTGTGTGTTGCCCTTCCTGTATTATTAGTATTACCGCCATTAAACTTCGTATTGGAATTATACTCAGCATCTTCATCTACCTTCCTGCATCCACCCATGACAACTACACTGCAAAACTCTTCTTGATACGTTTTTGCTATGGACATATGTTATAGCTCTCAAATTGTATTATGTATTATATTTTGCTCATTATGTTCTTAATTTGATCGCTCAATTTCTTCTTAAAGAGATAGTTCACCTACATTCTGTCATCATTTATTCGCCCTTTATTCTGTGAAACACAAAATGAGATGTATTTTAAAGAATGTTTGGTAACACTTTCTGTGAAGGGTTCTTTCTATGAGGTCCATTTATACTTATTTATGAGTAAGTATTACTACAAATATATTAAAAAGACTCATTAAGTCCTATACTGCATTATAAGAAGAGTTATGGTTACATTTATATACATGTTTTGCTTTTTTAATGCGCATGCTCATAATCCATTATACACTGATTAAGTATTAATTAATCAGTCGTATGGTTCCGTGAATGTATTTATAAAGATGCAACCTGCATTGCTATAATGTTATTATATTTATAGTTACAATGACTTTTTAGTAATTCAGATGTATTTCTGTCAAATAAGTGAATATATTGTTATTAATAGCCATGTTGTGTTCTAATAAATACTTCATGTAAGTGATGATAGTTACTAACCTCCATAAATGCATCATTGATGGCTTTAAGTAAAGTGAAAACAAAGGATGCAGTTTTCCTAAAGCAAATGTTAAGAAATCATGAAGATGGGCTAATTGTACATTTTAAGTTGTTTATTTGTAAATGTAACTAATGAACAATAATTCCTGTAATAAAAATAAAATTAAAAAAAATAAATCATTAATACAAACAGTTGGAATTTATTTTTTTATTTTTTTTATGTTGCATACTAGCAAAACACTGCAAAAATATTTTTATAAGAAAAGTATAATTTCTGCTATAAGCAATGTCATTAATATGGCTGAGTGATATAGATTTTAACAAATCAAAATTATCATTGATGACCTCTAATGCAAACATTAGCCATTAAAGACATCATTGATAACTAACTGGTACAGCAAACAAGTGTCTCTGGATCTATTTTATCATTTGACCATTTATAAATCAGTGTATAATGGATTATGAGCATGTACATTGAAAAAGCAGGTACATTACTTGTAAGTAATTATAAAAACAAATAAGATAAAAGTAACTGTTGTTATAATACAGTATAGATCTTAATGAGTCTTTATGAATATAGAATAATACTAATATAAATGGGGCTATAATTCATTATAAGCATGGACTTCATAGAAAGTGTTACCGAATGTTTGAAAAATGACTTTATTTTTTTGCGTTCTCCACATCTACCATCTGTAGGAGCTTATTTTGATTTCTGTTTTTTTTTTGTTTTTTTTTTCTTTTGTTTTTTTAATGGCTCTTAGGTGGTGAATCCAAAGAAGAAGATGAAGAAGAAGAAATATGTCAATTCGGGCACGGTGAGTGGTGGCTTTCAGAGATTAGCTTACTAACATGTGAGTGTGTATGTGCATATGTATCACAGCATACGCTCACACACACATGTATGCACACACAGACAGAGCCTTTGATTACGCCGGTTCAATTATGTGATGGGAAAAGCGAAGACATTCCCAGTAGTTTTCAGATCTTGCATTAATGAGGATCCCTTTTAAACCCGTGCTAATTAAGACAAGTGCAAAAAACAGGAGAGCTTTGCTTTGTTTTCCTTCGACTGGTCTGTGGTGTTTAAGCGCTTGTGTGTTTGGCTCATCAACATATAGTGGAGGTTGACGTATAAATGTGGAAAATAGCTCTGTCAAGACGCACGTATTAAACCAAATGGCACACCGCTGTAAATATCTGAATATGTGTGTGTAAGAGAAAGGGAGTGTGGGTGGAGAGAGATCGTGGAAGTGAATATGAAAGCAGGAATTTGTAGATAATTTGAGATGAGCATCATGCTTTGATTGATGGCTGTGCCAGAGTCGTCTTATTGCTCGATATTATGAGATCAGCCTGAGAACGTCTGACACACACATCGCCCGCATTCAATCACTGCCTCGTTCACACCACCTCAAACAAGGTGTATTAGGACAGTTTCTGACATGACAGAATGACATCATCTGCATATGTTTGTCGTGTGTGTTTTGTTGTAGATTCAGTTGTGTGTTTTGATGTGTTTTGGATGCAGGTGACACTGCTGTCCTTCTCAGTGGAGTCAGAGTCCACTTTCCTTGATTACATCAAAGGAGGGTGAGTAGAGAAGAACAAATCACACCTATTACTGAATATTCAATCGCAGGGTGGGTCACATGACTTTACAATTATGGTACACAGATTTTTTGCTGTTACAATGAATAATTATTTTAATATTATTTATATTCTGTTATAGGATTTATTAATATTTTATATTGCCTTTTATTTTTATATTTTCAGTTTTTATATTTTTATATTCTCATAAAATTTTCACTGTTATTATTTTTTTTAAACAATTTTATTTTACTTGAATGTATCTTTATCTCAGGTTTAGTTTGTTCTAGTTTAAATGTTTCATCTAATATTTTTATTAAATTTTTTTCAGCTTTATTTCAAACAAGTAAAAACTATTTAATTATTTTTAGTTTGAATTAAAACTATATATATATGTGTGTGTGTGTGTGTGTGTGTGTGTGTGTGTGTGTGTGTGTGTGTGTGTGTGTGTGTGTGTGTGTGTGTGTGTGTGTGTGTGTGTGTGTGTTTATATATATATATATATATATATATATAACAAATACACAATTTGATTTAATCTAAAATATAAATATTTTATATTATTTAATTATTTTTTACTAAGCACACAATAATAATAAAAATTACGCTACATTCTTACTATGGAAATTTAATCTCAGTTCTTGATGTTGTTTAAAAAAAGAGATCACAGACCTAATGTGTCAACTACCAATTATTCATGCATATTATTCATGATAATTTCATGCTTTAAATTTAGAAGACAAGATCCTAAGATCACAGAGGCTGAACAGGACTCTCTTAAGCAAGGTTAAAACGTTTTTGTGCATCTTAGAAAAGATCATTTGAATTGAAGGGCTTGATCTGAGGACAGTGATCACTACACTGGAGTATGCAGAGATTGGCTGTTCTCTTCAATATCTGGTGTTTCACAAAAAAGTACAGGGTCATCTCTTAGCATCAATCTGTGCGAAGCCCTCCAAGGCTGTTTGACTGAACACCACACGTTCCATCAAAATCAGATTTATATCTGAGATATGCCTCTCGACCTTGAAGATTGTGTGGTTAATATATCTGAGATTGTGGTGGGTTATTCTAAGCACTGGCTCAGATATGTTAGATATGTTATCGTTCACACAGCCAGAAATCTCACACTTTCTCAACTTTCAACCTTGAACATAGCGTTTCTGGGATGCGTTTCCCAAAAGGATAGTTCAACAAGTCTGTGTTTCCCAAAAACATCATTCCAACGACCAATCGCAAACAGCATCGCAAAGTGTGTGTTTGGAACGACAGCTCTCAACCTGTGGTTAGAAGCAGTTTCTTGTTTGCCTGACGTGGACTCAATAAATCCTGATCTTGAGCCAAATAAGCAAGCTGACATTCAGTAAAATCTATATGTTTTATTTAGAATACATATAAATGTCATTTACGTCTTTTAGTTTGTCAAGAGATTTAAAGTGTCGTTTTTGAAGAGTGCGCATGTGTGAACGTGCTCTACTAAGTAAGAACGAGCCTATGATTGAATCTGGAAATAAAGCAAAATAACTGAGAAAAATTATAATTATTCCTCAGATGCCATGCACATAATTTAAAACGAATTCATTAATAGAAGTTATTACTCCACCCTGTGTGTGACAATACGGTTTCGGGAAACAGTCGTGATTAGCTAGTTGATTTCTTCAACGATGTATCGTACTATAGTAGTTAATCAGTGAGTTACGTCGTTGTACGGGAAACACACCCTGCACAGTATGATTTCATCAAGTAGGATATTTTCCTTTATCAATATTTTGTTGGTCCTAGAACAAACTTAGTCCTCTCATAGTTTCTAATCTTAAAGGAGAACTTGGTAACTTTTTTAACTTAATAAAACTGTCTAGAAATTATTTGGATGGTTAAACAACCTGTTCTGGTGATATTGGTGACTTTCCCCGCTCCCCCCAGCGTTCCCAGGCGGAAAACCAACCTTGCAACTTGGGGACTACCGTCCCGGCAAAATAGAAATTGGAAGTCTCGTGAGAAACGAGAACGAGAACGAGCGCGAAACACGAATCGCTTTACGGCAATTCAACATAAACACACACGCATGTATGATGTATTACCAGATTACCCACCTCGGTAGACATAACTCCACACTATACAGTTGGCTTGCTCCGATCAAAACAAACGCACATGAGCAGCGGTAGAGAGGGGGAGGAGGCCGCCGCAAGTGAGTTTTTTACGACCGTGTTGTGAAATATACGCCCCCCCACAGCTGTAGGGGGAGCTCGTGGGGAAAACATGCGACAACAAAAGGGAAAATCAGTGAAGAAATGACTAGAGTTCGCTAGAGTTGCCGAGTTCTCCTTTAACAACTAACTACCCCTGAAATTTTTCAACCCATTATGTCTGTCATCATTTCTGTAATATGATATTGTGATGCTTCTTGCATGTTTCATGACTCTTTCCGAGTGAAATGTCCAGTGAGTGGCGCTAAAAGTGTGTTCAGTTTTATCCGAAACAAATAAACGTGGATCTGGCAACATTTTATTTCAGCGTTTGTTGTACTGTACTAGTGTTCATTTCAGCTGCAACTTTGACTGACACTAGTGCACATTGTACATTTATAATGTTCTCCTTTCACACCATATGCCAAACGGTCTATGCTTTGATTTTCCTTTTATCCACCCCAAAGAACAGTGAAAATTGACTTTTTTTTTAGAGGGAAGTGCACACATTAAGATAGTATCCGACTGAAGGAATGTGTGGCCATCTTCTTCTGTCATCTGGAGTCAGAGCTGATGGTCAAGAAATGTTTTGTTTCATGTTGATTGAATTACGGGACCAGTAGATCTTCTCCTGGGGTTTTACTGTATAGAAGCCACTGCAGTCAGTAGTGAAATATGACCGTGAGCTGACGAAGAGTGGGGCAGACGTTTTGAGGCTAATGTAAAGTGACATTTAGGTGAATCCCTGTCAGTTTCGACTGACTGCCCTGATAGAGTTAGAGGGTTTACTGCCGCTGGGTTGTGTCAACACCGAGAGACCGCCCGCAGGTTCACGCTCACATGAAGACAATGCACTGAAATCTGGAGAAAACAACAGCGTGCGTGGGCGCATTTGTGTGCGCATGTGTATTCATGGAGCTGCAACATTGTGTTTCAGAGCGCACGCAGCATGTGGGATTGTTTAGTGCTCTGACAGACCTTAAATTGATTAAGCCCTCAC
Source organism: Scardinius erythrophthalmus (assembly GCF_964197995.2). Lineage (NCBI taxonomy): Eukaryota > Metazoa > Chordata > Actinopteri > Cypriniformes > Leuciscidae > Scardinius > Scardinius erythrophthalmus. The sequence continues at coordinate 4,746,316 of NC_138245.1, forward strand.
CTAAATGAAAACAGGAAATTGCCACTTAGAAGAAGAGCCCTCTGCATTATTGACAAATATTACTCCCTGAGTGACTGAGTCGAGAACAGCAATAGAGACGATGGGTGGAAGACGGGGAGAATTGAAGCACATCAGACCCGAGCTGCTGAGGAGAGAGCCAATCAAAGTCTAGGACCTCGCCATCACTCGATGAAATGACCAGACAGCACTCGGTCTGCTGAGGAAAATCTATTACAATCGTGAAAATGTTCTGCACACTGCAAATAATAGGTTGCTACATCAGTATTTTGCCATTATTTTTTATTAGAAAACATTGAAACAATCTTAAAATAGAATTTTAATGAAGAAAAATTTGAAAACATTTCAGCATTACAACAAACGCTGAAATAAAATGTTGCCAGATCCACGTTTATTTGTTTCGGATAAAACTGAACACACTTTTAGTGCCACTCACTGGACATTTCACTTTGAAAGAGTCACGAAACATGCAAGAAGTATCAAAATACTGTATATACACACAGACACACACACACACATACACACACTACCATTCAAAAGTTCAGGGGCGGTATAATATTTTCAAATGTTTTTAAAAGAAGTCCAAGAACAAGGCTGCATTATTTGATAAACAAATTGAATACAAAGGGAAGCATGACTATTTTCTATGTGAATATATTTTAAAATGTAATTTATTCCTATGATGGCAAAGCTGAATTTTCAGCATCATTACTGAAGTGTCACATGATCCTTCAGAAATCATTCTAATATGATGATTTGATGCTCATTTCTGATTATTATCAATGTTGAAAACAGTTGTGCTGCTTCATATTTTTCTGAAAACCGTAATCTAATTTTTATCCTATTGATTCTTGGATAAATAGAAAGGTCGAAAGAACAGCATTTATTTGAAATAGAAAATGTTTGTAACATTAAGAACATCTTTACTGTCATTTCCTAATAATTTAATGAATGCGTACTATAATTCAGTAAAAATGTAAGCTTAAATCAAGAGAAAGCAATGTGCCAGTGAGGTAAGTTTTTTTTTCTTCTGATTCTCATATATATGTATCTTGTTTAAAATGTCATTATATTTTTATTTACAATATGATTTTTTACTGGAAAACAGGACACACTGATTAAAAATGTTCTTTGAGTGCAGCCAAGCTTAAAAAGATAAATATTTTAAAAACCCAGTAACCTACGAATAATTATTTTTTTTGGCCCTTGCCAATGAAGAACGTATGCTCTATGCTGAGCTCCGCCTTCATTGCGGTGAGTGTGTGTTCTGATTAAGCGCTGACCTTTACCTGCATGGACGTACTTATGGCTGAGTGGCAGATAACCTGTTATAATGTGCTCCGAGTCTCCAGCCAGCTTGTGCATCCCACGTATAGGACCAGCTTTGACATTTCTATTAAGGCAGATGAGATTGTGCTGCCCAGGGTGAAAGTCTGTTCTTTCTGCTGCTGAGAGTGACGTCTAGATGAATGTGTAAATATGTGCTGTATGCTTTTGTTTCAGGAACAAAATAAACACAACAATAATGACAGTGGTGAGAAAACAGTAGTTAAGAAAGCATCTGATCATAGAAATGTGGATATGTTTGCGCACACTGAAAAAGTAACATTTTTCTTTTACAATTAACAAAGAAAATAAGTAACTTTAACCTTGCCAGTTAATGTTTGTTGAGTAATTTATACTTAGTTGAAGTTTACTTTGCAATACTCTGTTTCAAGTACATTTTACTCAAACAATATTACACTGAATTAAACCACGCTTTTAAAGTGTGTGCTTTACTTAGAACATCTAAGTAAATAATACAGTAGATATATCATATCTGCATAATAGAAGCAATGTGGTGCCCACCCGAACATCGAGACCACAATACAAAATAACAGTAACATTCGTTAGATCATTTTTTAGTATGATTGTGCCATTTTGAGTAGAAAATGATGACACAAAAACTCCAGATGTCACAAAACAGCAAGTTACTAAACCTAACAACAAAGGCAACGATAAAACAGTGTAAATACAGCTGGGACACTGTAAAAAATGCAACCTTATTAATTATTTAGTGCATGATGGGAACACCAGTATCAGAAAGTTGAGTAAGTTTAACTTAATTTTATAACGTTAATATTTACACTTTAAATTCTACAAGCTTAAATTGAGTACTAATAGAATTTACTCAGTTTTTAAATCCTTGCCTGAACTAACTTCAGGTAGAGACTAGATTTGTTTTTCCATAAAGTTTGGTTTGGCAAGCCATTTCAAACTCTTGAAACGAACACCAAACAAACGTTTTTGCCTGATTTTGTTCAAAATGACACCACACTAGTTCGTTCTTTGATTTAGCTTGATGTCCCAAGTGGAAAAATAAATACACTCAAAGGTATACATTTATTTTGTGATAAGTATACTACAAATACATTTACATATTTACGTGCTTAATAAAATACCCTGCAATTGTACTTTCGGTATACTACTTAAAGTCTGCTAAATTGAAAGCTAATTTTGTACTTAATGCACTTTAATTGTGCGGAAGTAGTGCTGAAGTCCAACTAAAAATATACTTAAGTATTTATGATTGAGCTAAAGTGGAACTATTGCAAGTATACTTTAGGTACACTTTAAATATCTTGCATTTAAAGACTGATATTATACAAAGATCATACAATCCTTATTAATAGTGATATTAAAACACATTTTAGGCATGATATTAAGAAATGTGCAATAAAGAAATACTTAAGTTTAATCATAATTTTATATCATTAAGTTTTAAGTGAAATGTCAATGGATTTGAAGTATACATTGTATGAAATAAATGTATTTTAAATAGATTTTTTTGTTTTGTTTTGTTTTGTTTTTTAACTAGGGATATATCGGGCCTTAATGGATTATACTATGTAGAGACAGCATTATCTGTGCTGTGCGGTCCAGCCTCTTCCATTAGATGAAGGTGTTTTATGTGTGTGTTTTTATGCAGGGCTTCCCTGCCTCCCACAGCACTGCACCTGACAAATGAGAGGGCGACACATAGTGACATGCACGTCTCCGAAAATCGATTCTTCTTGTCCTTCTGTTTACCCCATCCCAAGAGACTCTGCTGCACTGCATTACACTAACCCCTATTGCAGGGGATCCTTTTTACAGCCTATTAGGTTTCTGTGCCGTGGAAATGCCCCAGTGCCACAGGCTGAAACGGCTGGCAGAACAACAGCACTGCTCAAACTAGCTCAGGATTTGCTCTGATTTGGAATGGCACATTCAAGAAAGAACAAGAGGAAATCAAAATGAAAATTCCTCAGTTTTATTTTCTTCATAAATGTATAATTAAACAGTCTTAATCAAAGATAAATTCGATAACGTGATCCTTAGGAATTGCTTTAGTTTATGTGATCTTATTTTCTAATCACGGCTTCGGTCACCTTGATTCCCAAACTGTTTTTTAACGCATACGCTGGCACCCGAGAGTAAACGGCTTTTAATGAATTAATAAAGAGGATAATTACTCTCCAGGCTACACAGGGGCATGAGTCATGTATTAGCCTGGGATTCTAAAGGTTAATGTAATTTTCTGTGCTTTCCATTATGTTTTATCAATTTATTTTTCTTCCGACCGACTGAATCCCTAATTGGCCACTGACTTTTTGGGGAAAGTGATTTGAATGTTGTCTGATATCTTGCTGTTGGCAAGCTATTATTATTATACAATTATTATTATTATTATTATTATTATTTCCTTTTTAAGTGCTCTGTCATTTTAATTACTTGGCCTTAAACATATCTGTGATATGCTAATGTTGCAGTATGTTAAAGGTGCATTGCGCAGGTCTCTGAGTTTTTGCAGAACTATGCCCCCTCTGGCGGCAAGCGAAACTGCAACCAGAAGTGTGCACGCTCACAGACAAAAGTTTTCTTTTTTTTATCTTACGTGGAGTTTGCGTTGGTGTTTGAAATGAACTACAAGCCGGTCTCTTAGAATCCATCTTCTACGGAGAATGGCGGCGAATACACAAACCTGCCAGACATAGCCAGGTGAGCGTGCCGTGAACGAGCATGACGTCACGCCCAGGCTAAAATTCCGGCCCGAATCCCTCTTATTTATTTTACTTTACAGGATTATAGAGACAATCTCAGTGATCAGAGAAGGGCTCATTCAGCCCATCAGGCAATTGTTTAAGCATGTATGGGTTAGAAAACGGGTATTTTTAACATGAAAAGTTGCTTAATGCACCTTTAATATACAGCAGGGTATTTTATAAAACAAATTTTACAATAATAGTGTAAGAATTCCACTGAAGGCGAGCTTGATAGAACCCAAGTGCAGTATTTATTAACTTCCAATGTGAACATATACAAAATAAACGACTTGACACGACTTGACTCGACATGACTTGGCTTGACTCGACATGACTTGACACGACACGACTCGAAATGACTTGACACGACACGACTCGACACGACACGACACGACTTGACACGACATGACACAACTTGACTTGACTTGACACGACTTGACACGACACGACTTGACATGACTTGACTTGACACGACTTGACACGACTTGACTTGACACGACACGACTTGACACAACTTGACACGACACGACTTGACACGACATGACAAGACACGACACGACACGACACTCACCAACAATGGTTACAGGGACAATACAAGACGAAGTAACATGGCAAACATGAAGGCTTAAATATACAAAGACTGATGATTAAAGACACCTGTGAACAATCAAGACAGTAAACCACTAGGCTTGTTCGACTTGAACTGGCACTGCACAGGCCGATCGGTTTTAACATCAAAGTACCTCGAGAGCGATTCAAAAGCATATGGAGCCGTCTGCTCTCTAATCGCTCTCGCGGTACTTTGATGTCATTCACCGATCAGTCTGTGCACCGCCAGTTCAAGTCGAACAAGCCTAATGACAACATAACACATGAGACTTGGGAATCACATGACATGATCACATGACAAAGGGGAGCACATGTCAAACCAGGAAACATGAACATGAAACCAAAACCAAAACTATACATTATACATCGCCGCATCTTCTGTCAAGAAGCATGTCATCCTTAAAGGTTCCTATGGGACTCATTTAGCTAACATGCCGCACATGGTGTGTTTGTGGCCAGTGGGAAGCCAGGGCTGAAGGAAACACCGTGTGAAGGTATCCAGATGGATATGTGGAGACTGCATTACCCTGCTGTTGAGCACAGTAAAACTTGTAATGTGGGCTCAAAGTAATGGCTCTTCCCGTTTATCCCAATTAGAGCATGCAGCTGGGGTTGACTGCACACATCAGACTCATTCACACACCACACACAGACATATGTACCTGTCTCTACAGAAAATACTAAATCACTGCAGAGAGCATTTTTGCTTACTCTTGTTTTCTCATTTCTGCCTCTTTTCCCAGGACCCAGATCAATTTCACAGTGGCCATTGATTTCACCGCCTCTAATGGTAAGCAATTAAGTGGAGAGAACGGTATGTGACCTCTTAAAAGGTTGGGTGATCCAAACCCAATCGTTGGCCTGCTTATGTCGCTCAATACGCTCCCATTAGTGGTCAGTTTGCGTCCCCCTGTGCTGCGGGGCAGAACGGAGAGTCGTGGAAGGGTTCGAGTCTTGCTGAGAGGTGAACGGTTAAATAAAACTGTCTAAAATGGCCCAGCTACACAAGCCGGCGGTGAATGCGTTTCCCTGTTGTTTTTGAGACCTCACTTGCTGGGAGTGTATATGCAAATAATTACTGTTCATTCACAAGTAAGTGCTTCCAAACATCTTTGAATTATTTAGCAAATTAACTAGATTTGTTGAGAACAGTGTAGCGAGACGATGGAAATCTCTTTTGAGAGATGTATTGAAGGTGGCTGCCTGAAGTGCAAGAGAGCTGAATTGTAAAGTTAGTTTAGTTACAGTGCAGCCGTCGCTTAACAACTGTTTGGATCCCAACTGTTCCAAGCCTTGAACAACATCAATAGCTTGACAACAGAATTGCAGCACTCATTTGTGTTTCTTAAATATACTTCATGACTTTCTACGGTGGACACAGTTGCTCTGTTACAAAACCTAATGAGCTGCATTGATGCCAACATAGGTTTTGCCTTCTAACACCATGAGTCAGCCAGATTGACTAATAGCTTGAGCCAGCGCAAACCCTCTTGGATTTACTAAAGACACGCAGTGAAAAATCAACGCTGAAAATGCGTGGACAGGGTTATTTTTGCGGCTGAGCTTATTGCATATGCATTTGTAGGAGTTTCCCTTTCAGACGCAATATTTTTGGGAGGAGAATATTTAAATTAATCATGCAGTGTGCGCTAATTTGCGCTAATCAATTTACTGGTATTTGTGCCATTATTTAACGCCCAAAAAACCTTAAACTAGACACAAATTTGCGCTGCTCTTGGTAGATTGCATTGGTCATTATGGAAATGATTCGCTGCGTCTATGTTCTTTAATTTGCATGTCGTCAGTAGATCACGCGCTGAACTTTCCTCTCTCATTTGTGCTTTTTTGGTATTGCGTAGTAATAGTAAATAGTAAATCTGGCCCCATGTCTTCACCATTATAATCAGTAAATCTGTCTACCCTGAATGTGGTGCGACATCATTTAGTGTGGGGAAACGAGGAAGCAATTCCTACTGAAAGGGCAGATGCCATAGATTGTGCAGGGGGCGCATAAAACTTAGCTACGCCAGTGAACAGGACAAGACAGCATCTTTACCATCAAGAACCCTCATAAGTGAAAGATTTGGAGTGCTTTATCTAAGCAGCATCTTTTTAAGTGGTATTTGGGCATGCAAATAGTACTCTGCAAATGAGACATGATTCAGAATTGATAACACTAGAGTTTGATGTTAGTATGTTGCTAAGCTTACTGCGCAATACTCTAATAAGCTTAAAAATACACAGAAAACAACAATATTGGATAAAATTATACATTTTTAATTACTCTGGTAATTAAATGAACCTCTGGATGGAGCAGGCTGATAGACCCTTTACATGCAATCTGCTAGCAATCACATCACTTACTACAATGCAAAAGCTTAGCCTCAACATTTTTGCTTGCTTAAAGGTATAGTTCACCCAAAAATGTAAATTACCCCATGATTTACTCACCCTCAAGCCTTTCTAGGTGTATATGACATTCTTCTTTCAAATGAATACAATCGGAGTTATATAAAAAAAAATGTCCTGGCTCTTCCAAGCTTTATAATGGCAGTGAATGGAGGATGAGATTTTGAAGCCCAAAACAGTGCATCCATCCATGATAAAAGTAAATCCACACGACTCCAGGGGGTTAATAAAGGCCTTCTGAAGCGAAGCAATGCGTTTGTATAAGAAAAATATCTGTATTTCCATCCATCCATCCATCTTCTTCCGCTTATCTGGGGCCGGGTCACGGGGGCAGCAGTCTAAGCAGGGATGCCCAGACTTCCCTCTCCCTAGACACTTCCTCCAGCTCTTCCGGAGGGACACCGAGGCGTTCCCAGGCCAGCCGGGAGACATAGTCCCTCCAGCGTGTCCTAGGTCTTCCCCGGGGTCTCCTCCCAGTGGGACATGCCCGGAACACCTTCCCGGGAAGGCGTCCAGGAGGCATCCAGAAAAGATGCCCGAGCCACCTCAGCTGGCCCCTCTCAATGTGGAGGAGCAGCGGCTATACTCTAAGCTCCTCCCAAGTGACCGAGCTTCTCACCCTATCTCTAAGGGATCGCCCAGCCACCCTGCGGAGAAAGCTCATTTCGGCCGTCTGTATCCTGGATCTTGTCCTTTCGGTCATGACCCACAGCTCATGACCATAGGTAAGAGTAGGAATGTAGATTGACTGGTAAATCGAGAGCTTCGCCTTGCGGCTCAGCTCCTTCTTCACCACGACAGACCGGTACAGCGACCGCATTACTGCAGAAGCTGCACCGATCCGTCTGTCAATCTCCCGTTCCATCCTTCCCTCACTCGTGAACAAGACCCCAAGATACTTGAACTCCTCCACTTGAGGCAGGAATTCTCCACCAACCTGAAGCGGGCAAACCACCCTTTTCCGACTTGAGCCATGGCCTCGGATTTGGAGGTGCTGATTCTCATCCCAGCCGCTTCACACTCGGCTGCAAACCGTCCCAGTGCATGCTGAAGGTCCTGGTCTGATGGGGCCAACACAACAACATCATCCAAAAAGAGCAGAGATGAAATCGTGTGGTCCCCAAACCTGACCCCCTCCGGCCCCTGGCTGCGCCTAGAAATTCTGTCCATAAAAATTATGAACAGAACCGGCGACAAAGGTCAGCCCTGACGGAGTCCAACATGCACCGGGAACAAGTCTGACTTACTGCCGGCAATGCGAACCAAGCTCCTGCTCCGGTCGTACAGGGACCGGATAGCCCTTAGCAAAGGGCCCCGAACCCCATACTCCCAGATCACCCTCCACAAGATGCCACATTCAGGGTATAGAGCTGGTCCAGTGTTCCACGACCGGGACGAAAACCACACTGTTCCTCCTGAATCCGAGGTTCTACTATCGGCCGGATTCTCCTCTCCAGTACCCTGGCATAGACTTTTCCGGGAAGGCTGAGAAGTGTGATCCCCCTATAGTTGGAGCACACCCTCCGGTCCCCCTTCTTAAAAAGAGGGACCACCACCCCGGTCTGCCAGTCCAAAGGTACTGTCCCCGACTGCCACGCGATGCTGCAGAGGCGTGTCAGCCAAGACAGCCCCACAACATCCAGAGACTTGAGGTACTCAGGGCGGATCTCATCCACCCCCGGTGCCTTGCCACCGAGGAGTTTCTTGACTACCTCGGTGACTTCAGCTTGGGTGATGGATGAGTCCGTCTCCGAGCCCTCAGCCTCTGCTTCCTCAATGGAAGACGTGACGGCGGGATTGAGGAGATCCTCGAAGTATTCCTTCCACCGTCTGGTGAAATCCCCAGTCGAGGTCAACAGCTGCCCACCTCCACTGTAAACAGCGTTGGTAGGGCACTGCTTCCTCCTCCTGAGGCGCCGGACGGTTTGCCAGAATCTCTTCGAGGCCGACCGATAGTCCTTCTCCATGGCCTCACCGAACTCCTCCCAGGCCCAAGTTTTTGCCTCCACAACCACCCGGGCTGCAGTCCCCTTGGCCCGTCGGTACCCGCCAGCTGCCTCAGGAGTCCCACAAGCCAGCCAGGCCCGATAGGACTCCTTCTTCAGCTTGACGGCATCCCTTACTTCCGGTGTCCACCACCGGGTTCGGGGATTGCCGCCTCGACAGGCACCGGAGACCTTACGGCCACAGCTCCGAGTGTCCGCGTTGACAATGGAGGTGGAGAACATGGTCCACTCGGACTCAATATCTCCAGACTCCCTTGGGATCTGGTCGAAGCTCTGTCGGAGGTTGGAGTTGAAGATCTCTCTGACAGGGGATTCGGCCAAACGTTCCCAACAGACCCTCACAGTACGTTTGGGTCTGCCGAGTCTGTCCAGCTTCCTCCCCCGCCATCGGATCCAAACACCAACAGGTGGTGATCAGTTGACAGCTCCGCCCCTCTCTTCACCCGAGTGTCCAAGATATACGGCCGGAGGTCAGATGAAACAACCACAAAATCGATCATCGACCTCCGGCCTAGGGTGTCCTGGTGCCATGTGCACTGATGGACACCGTTATGCTTGAACATGGTGTTCGTTATGGACAAGCTGTAACTAGCACAGAAGTCCAATAACAGAACACCACTCGGGTTCAGATCAGGGGGGCCGTTCCTCCTAATCACGCCCCTCCAGGTGTCACTGTCGCTGCCCACGTGGGCGTTGAAGTCCCCCAGTAGAACGACGGAGTCCCCAGTCGGAGCACTTTCCAGCACCCCTCCCAGAGACTCCAAGAAGGCCGGGTACTCTGCACTGTCGTTTGTGCCTACAGGCCAAAGACCTATCCCCGACCCAAAGGCGCAGGGAAGCGACCCTCTCGTTCACCGGGTTGAACTCCAACACATGGCGGCTGAGCTGGGGGGCTATAAGCAAACCCACACCAGCCCGCCGAGTCTCACCATGGGCAACTCCAGAGTGGTGAAGAGTCCATCCTCTCTCGAGGAGTGTGGTTCCAGAGCCCAAGCCGTGCATAGAGGTGATCCCAACCATCTCTAGTCAGAATCTCTGAACCTCACGCACAATCTCAGGCTCCTTCCCCGCCAGAGAGGTGGCGTTCCATGTCCCTAGAGCTAGATTCCGTGTCCAGGGATCAGGTTGTCTAGGCCCCCGCCTTCGACTGCCGCCCGATCCACTTAGCACCGGCCCCTTACGGTCCCTCCTGCAGGTGGTGGGTCCACGGGAGGGTGGCCCCATGTTGCTCCTTCAGGCTGAGCCCGGCCGGACCCCATGGGGGGAGGCCCGACCACCAGGCACTCGCATACGAGCCCCAACCCCGGGCCTGGCTCCAGGGTGGGGCTCCGGCTGCGCCATGCCGGGCGACGTCACGGTCCTCGAATTTACAGACATCATAAGGATTTTTGATTTTTGATTTTCCTATATCTGTATTTATCAACTAAAATAACTAGCTTCCGGCAGACGGCCTATGCAAGTCGACTTACGCCACAAGAGTAACACTTGATGCGATGTATGACGTAGGATGTAGGAGTAGCGTAAGCTTTGAACAAACAAACAGAGCTGGGCGACAAACTCAAGCTCTTCCGACATTTTTCTTTAAAAATTAACGTTTTAGACTTCTAATTCATGACTGGTGTTTTTTTTGCATCTCTGCGCTTCCGCGTTCATCATTACGTTGTGCGTCAGGTCAAGTGTTACTCTTTCGCCGTAAATCGATGCGTACGGCCGTCTGTTGGAAGCTAGTTATTTTAGTTGATAAAGTTATAAATATGGATATTTTTCTTACACAAACGCATCACTTCACTTCATAAGGCCTTTATTAACCCGCCAGAGCTGTGTGGATTTACTTTATCATGGATGGATGCACTTTTTTGGGCTTCAAAGGGGCTTTACCTAGGAATGCTTGAGGGTGAGTAAATCATTGGGTAATTTTCGTTTTTGGGTGAACTATCCCTTTAACATTTACATAGTATTGTTCAGTGTTCGCTCCCTCAGCTCCACCTGTCTAGATCTGCTATGGGATTTATGTATACCTATTATACAGCAGCGGCATGCCTTACATGCTCACAGCAACATGTATGTGTGTTTATTGGCAGTAGCAAGTCTATTCTTGCTATACAATTAACAATTAAAATTGTCATAGCCATTAACATACCTTAACTAGTTGTGTTGATAAACTGATTAAACTGTTTAGCAATAGCTTTTATTATTTGATGAAATATATAAGCTTATTTACTATGCTTTACTATCAGAATTTCCATTGCCTTATCAGCCATCCTGAATTTGTGTTTTATTTTTATTTTAGCTGACAGGTTTTGTAACAAATGTGTTAACAATTGAATATGAAGAGTATTATGAATTTTTTTACACACTTGAAAAATGTTCTCAATTTGTTTTTCTAATATGTTTGTAGTAATAAACATCTTTTTGTTTGCCGTTTAATTTCCAGGTAACCCATCCCAGTCCACGTCTCTCCATTACATGAACCCCTACCAGATGAACGCCTACGCCCTGGCTCTGAAGGCAGTGGGAGAAATCATCCAGGACTACGACAGTGACAAGATGTTCCCTGCGCTGGGGTTTGGAGCCAAGCTGCCCCCCGACGGACGGGTGTCTCATGAGTTCCCCCTGGTGAGTGAGCTCATGTTCAACTTCCTTTTGTCCCAAACTCCCTGTGATTTGTCTAAAAAAAGTTTTTTTTGATGCAAGACTCTCAATGTCTTCCTGTTTTTCTCACTTTCTCGGTTGTAAACTTGAGAGCGTGAGATGCTGTTGTGCTAGTGCTTTCAAAGCGGTTCAATGTTGCTGAGACAAGACTGTGTGGGAGATGTCTATAATTGGCAACGTCTGCTGTCATATTGATTGACACAATCCATGTTTTCTCTCCTCAGCATTGTTTTCTGTTGATCTGCTGTTGGCTTAAAATGAAGGCACACACGTGAACCATTGATTCCTGTCTTTCAGAATGGAAATATCGAAAATCCCTACTGTAATGGTATTGAGGGGATATTGGAGGCGTACCATCAGAGTCTAAAGACCGTCCAGCTTTACGGACCTACTAACTTTGCTCCTGTTGTAAATCACGTGGCCAGGTAAATTTCTCCAAAATCCTTGAAAATACACAATCATTTTTAATATCAGCTTATATTGTCAGTGTGTTCATGAACCTTTTTTTGGGTAACTAAAAGTAAGATATTATTGGTTTGATGCCAGGTTCGAAAGATGAGGAATTTTTTTGTTTTTGTTTTTTTTATTAGTTTTAATCCTCCTTTTTCAGTTTAGCATAAGTTTTAGTAGTTTTTTGTATGTGCTTTTGTAATTTTTTTTTGTTCTAAAATCTAGTTTTAAAATCTATTGAAATACCTTTCTAAATATTTCTATTTATCTTACATTTATTTTGATTTGTTTTTAGTTTTAGTTTGATTTATTTCAGTTAATTCCATGACAACATTTCTAATTTTTGTTTGAGTTTTTCCAAGTTTGTTTTATTTATCTAATATTTATATTATATCGAGTCGGGACTCAAACTCTGGTCAGCTGAAGGTCAGCTGTGCCATGTCAGACCGCTTCTCATAAGGCTCACCCTGACAACATGGGTTTTTAAGATTGATAAACGATTACATTTTGTACCCGCCAGTCCTGAATATGTGGTTACTGTCTTGAGTAAAAGCATCTAAACACAGCACAAATTGATATTTATTTAGCACTCCTCCACTAGCTAACCTTGGCTTTGACCGCTCTTGTGTCATTTCAAAATTCAAAAGCGATTCCCGTTGTTTTTGTTGCCATGTAAAATGTCAGCCTGTTTGCATTTTGCATACAAATGAAAGATCGCCCAGATTTAGTGGAATGCAATGCAAATGTTATTTACTGCATGAATAGCAAAATTGATCTTGGTTTAGATTTTCAAGTGCATGGCATATATGAACAACAGACACATCATGAATCAGAATAAGAAAAACTGTTTGCCTGTGCACTTTCTCTATGGATCATATCCTTGAAGACACTTGAGATGATTTCCTCGGCTTCAGCTTGAATGACTCTCTGATATTCTCTAAACGATGGTTGTGTCTGTCCACAAAAGCCAAACTCTCAGGTTTGAGCCCATACGCTGCTTGTGTTAGCCCAAAAACTGACAAAAGAAAGTTGCTGACATGGAGCAAGCTTGTTATCCCATTGTAAAGCTCACAGCATAGGTGTCATAACAGAATGACTCAGTACTGACTGCAGCTATTTTTTAATCATTATTGATAGGATAGTGGGTGTATTTCCAGAAAAAGCAGACAAAGTAATTGTCTGAAGACATCTCCACCCCCTCCCTCGTGTCACAGCATCACACAACCAAATCATTTTCCATCTGATTACACCGCATCCACTGTGGTAATTAAAAATGCCATCTTCCGCAGATTTGAATTAGACTTTCTAAATTGAAGCATGATACACCTCCTCAGGCTCTAGCTCAGAACTGGCGGAGGCAAAGGTTTATTTAAACAAACAAAGCAGAACATGGTGAAATGAGTTTGAGAAAACCAGGAAAAGGAGAATGTAGCAGAAAGAAAAATGAGCAGTCTTGAAGTGTGTATTGTTTTTTTTTCTTGTCTCTGAAGTTACGCAGCTGCTGTCCAGGACGGCTCGCAATATTTCGTGCTCCTCATCATCACAGACGGGGTCATATCAGATATGTCACAGACCAAAGAGGCCATCGTGAATGTAAGTATGACCACTAAAAGAGGACAAGTGTCCCAACAGGATGGGTTGGAGAGGGTACAGACCTTACTTTTCAGGCTTCTTCCTAACTGAAATGAAACCTCATAAGTGAAGTGACTGCAACTTCACACGCTTCATGAAAAAATCTGTTCTCTCGAAGGAGCGCTCAGCTAACAATTGATTCCAATGGAGTTTTGCATTAGCATGTCGCTAAGCATAGTGCTTCAAAAAGCATAAGAAACACAAGTAGAGGATACATATTCAATAAGATAATCAATTTCTTTCGTCCCACATCTTAGGAAGTTGTGTTGAAAAATTTGAATTTTTATTTTATTTTTTGGCTATTGCAAAGCCCGTCTACGGAAAGCCTGTTCACTCCAACGCCCTATTAAGTCCTATTGGTTGTAGTTGTAGTTCCACTGGGGGCGCTCGCCATGAGTGCAAAATTAATGGGAGTCAATGGGGCTAGACGGCTAAATGTGTCTCTTTCACCCGATTGCCGTTGAGAAATCTCAGATTTTATTGTAGGTTTTGCAAGTTCAAAATGGGTTATAGATCGAAAGTTGAATGAACAAGTACTTATGTCCTTTCGATTTCTTACAGGTTGAGTTGTTGTTGCCCATAACACGCTAGCATTCTGCTAATGACGTCAGCATTCTGACGTCATTGACATTTTCAAAGACTTTTTAAAGCAAATAAGTGACTCTAAAAAATCTAACACCAAGCAATGTGTAATTTCTTTGCATCCCCTTTCGAAAACAACATTTAAATTACTAGACAAAAAATTATATCCTAAGAAAAGTGGATTTTGAGCGGTATAGCTCCATAGACCTCCATTCATTCTGCACTGGTCATGTGAGCGCCCTCATATGGAACAAGAGTGAAACTGCAACCGGAAGTTTATTGAGTGGCACTTCTCCCCTCATTAGACTTTCTCTGGCTAGTGCCTCCATGGATTACATGGAGAGGGCGGGGTTTATGAGCTATACTGCAGCCAGCCACCAGGGGGCGATCCAAATGCTGTGGCTTCACTTTTCACAACATGTGCGCCGCCCACTTTTCCAGCTGCGTTGGTTCCGGAAGTATTTTTTCCATTCAGTTTTCCCATAGGGATTGATTAATCATATCATTACAAAGTTTTATTTTAAGCAAAAAAGTATTTTAAAATTGGGCAAAAAGACTACAATCCCATGCATCACTGTGAATAACAATTAAATTAAAAAACGTAAAAATATGAAATAATTAATTCAAAGTTGTTCTATAGAAACAATATAATTTAAGTTTGTTGCGTAGTATAGATATATATATATATATATATATATATACACACACACACAAATACTTAAGTATTTAAAAGTTTGAAAGCATAGGGAGACTGACTCTTACATCATTCACTGTGCTTCAAGGGAGTGGGAGGAGCTAAGAGCTCTTTTGGCGTAATTTGCTTGTTGCTACTCTCTGATTGGTAGAACTTTCTGTACAGCATCATGGGTAATGTAGTTTTTCACCATGAATTCAGCTGTTAATCATGATTAGTAAATAAAATAAGTTCAACAAAAGCAATTAACAACCTCTGAGTTCACAGTAGGTAGGAGTTTTTACTTCCAAAACCCGACTGTTTCACTCCATCAAACTTGTCACAATGCATTCTGGGATTTATAAATGGAATGCTTCCTTAAAATTTGTCCTAAACAAAGTATTTTAGGAGGAAGCGCACCTATTATGTGTCAAAATTCTGCCTACAAAGGCGCATTGCTAGGTTTCGCATCAGAGCACGTTTTGTATTAGGTCCTCTTCTCCAGTGTGCTTAAAGCATCGGCGGTGGTTGATATGGGGTTTTTATGATCTTATTATAGATGATATATTGTTATAATCTATTAAGGCTGCATGTATGTCACATGCAAAGTGGATGACTCACGATGTATTGAGGTCATCATTTATGCTGAAAAGGTCAATCTCGTCTCCAGTGGTGTATGTCATGTCATTTATCCAACCAATGAACAGGCCCGATTTCCCAGCAGACTGGATTTAAAGGGAATTTGCGACTGTTAGTCAGATTTGTAGAACAGCCACACCTTCCTTTTAAGATCTTGCCTGCTGCTCTTTCCCCAACGGCCTGCATCTGCCAAGACGACTCACATTTCTGCTTGTGTGTGACATTTAAGACCTGAACGCAAGGTAAAAAAAAAATGGCCTATGGTGAAAGCTATTTTTGTTTGTGTGTTCAAAGGACTTTTTTTTTTTTTATCTAAATCAGAGTATTTGAATTTGAAACAAGACATTTTAATTGACATGTAATGAAATAATTAAATATGACGGATGTTACGCTGCGGTACGGATCTGATTAATGGTTTCAGGAGGTGTTGAATCAGAAACAGGAGATATCAGCATAGAAAAAGACTAATCTAATCATGAAGGGGGCTGCATCTCTTAATCAAATGAAAAGGTCATGTGGTCTTGGGTATGTGATTAGCCATGTGTGCATCAATCCTATAATTACTATATTGAAATGTGAAAATTGTTAACTATTTATATATTTTAATCCTCACTGGGAAGGTTCACCCACATGAAAAAAAACAACAACAACTGTCATAATATTATATTCCAACATTCCAATATTCATATATTCCAACATTCAAACATAACTTTCTTTCTACTGGGAACCACAAAGAAAGATTCTTATTCATAGTGTTAGATTTTGGTGTATTTGGCCGAGCAGTCGTTTGGGTGGCTCGCCAATGTATTAGATTTCTCCAATACATACATAAAATAAGTAAGCTTGACCAGAGTTCTTGTGGGGAGAAGAATTTATTGAAGGTTTGTAGTGTAGCAGTCCTTCAGCAGCGATGTTATCATGTCGCCCTTCAACAATCTTAACCCAAAATTCTGTCTGTGTGACTGAACTTTATACATGAAGACAAAAGGGCTAAAAACAAAGGAAAACTGTTAGGACCTCCCACAGGAGATCGATCTAACTTGCTAATCCACTCTGAGCAATGCGGATTCTTTTTATTCATTCACACCAATCAGTTTCATTTGGCACACACCTTTGCAGACACAGACAGAGTGGATTACATCTGATACACAGTCACAGTGTAAATGAATCTGATGACTGAAAATACAAAATCTTTCAATCCCTCATCTGATCATTTTTGATCACAAAACAAACTTCATTTTTCATTGCAGGACACTACTGTGTTTATCAGTGGCTGTAGGTTTATGTCTTTGTCCTCAGGCGACAAGATAGAGCCTAAAAACCCTAGTCCCGCCATATCTGGACTCTGATAAACACTACTGCCGTCTATCCCTCGTCTCTAGGCATATGTTTCAAATCCCAATGGCTCACGTCGGTCCACTCATCTTTTCTCTGCACCTTAACTGCTTCATCAGTTACCATGAGATCTGAAGGCTTTCCCTCCTGGATTCTAATGGTGAAAATTGATTCTTGGCATTGTGTCCTACCAGGCTGAGTCTTTCATCAGTTTGGGCAAGGCTGTCAGATGTTAGGTTTTCATTGGACATGGGCCGGCCTGTGACATGTTCAAAAGGGCATAGTCCAATTTCCTTGTGGTTATCCTTACTGCATTGCTTGTCATTATGCAGTTTTGTATTTAGCTTCCGTTACTGATTGCATTTGTTTTCTGGATGCTTCATTTTCAATCAGTTTACATGGCAAAACTTGCTGAAGTTGTCTTAATGCCGCTGTATGTGCACCTCTCTCCTTTACGGCTTGTATAACAGCACCTTCTACTAGGACATCATCTTTGGCTTCAGTTGTTGAGACTTCTGTGTATGCTTTTACCTTTGGGGTGGTGTTTTCATTTGTCATTTTTGCATACACATGGATTCCATCAGTTGTCTGATGAGATGTCACTAGTTGGTGCTGCAGAGAGAGGCTCTTCAGTTTCCCTGCGGCTCAACAGCATTTAGCAGAATCTGTTTTTGTTTGGCTGTCAAATGCTAAAACCTCCTCAACAGGTTGTCCTCGTCATCGCTTTGATGTTTTAAACTCAGCTTGCAATCACGAACCCAATGTCCTTCTTCGTTGCAATACCTGCATCTTCCTTGAGTTTTTGACTGTCTATTATCTTCATTTTCTTTATGCTCATTCCAGATTGTCCTGTTGTTGTATGACATTGTCTTCGATCGCAATGCTCTGAGTTTGACTTCATGTGTTCTTTCAATCTTTGCAGACCACTCAACAATCTGATTAAAAGATTTTCCAACACTGTCCCAGTCATCATATTGGATTTTGAGGGCTTTTGAAACTTCAGGTTTCAGTCCATTTACAAAAGCAGTTTTCAGAGGCATGCTAGTGTTCTTGTCAAGATCCTCACTGTCATTTAAACCAGCATGTTCCAACCAAATTTGTGTGAAGCGTTCTTCAAACTCTGCAACACTTTCTCCAGTCTTCTGCATGCATGAGGTAATTCTAGCCCAATTAACCTCTGCTGGTTTCAGTTCAAACAAGAATGTTCGTATAGCTTCCCATCCAGCCTCAATGTTTTCTTGAGACTCGCCTACCCTGTTTTCAACACTTTCAGTTAGCCTCTTTTGGTCTTTGTCCCTTAAGTTCACATTAACAATCATCACACCATCTACTGGATGTAAATTGTAGATTTTCTGTAAGCGTTGAAGAAATTGCCAAGCTTTCCTTGGTTGCTTGTACACGTCTGGCAATTCTTTTGACCATTTGTCAACTTGCTCTGGGGAAGCTGGTTGGTATGTTCTATGTGGAACATATTTCTTAATTGTTCTTTTCACGATGCGAGTTCGTCTTTCGCCTTCCTCCTCATACTCCTCCTCATTGTCAACTTCAATTTCAGTCCTTCTGTTCTTGACAATTACAGAAGCGAGTCTAACCTTTTTGTTTTTCTTGGTGACATGAGCATATGTCCCAGATTCAACATCACTGTCATCAGGGTTCCAAGTCGAGCTGCTGTCACTTTCCTCTAGCAGGTAATGACGTTGTTGATCCTCAATCTTCTTGAGGTCTTTAAATGGGTAGATTGACTCTTTCTCTATCTTGCTGCTAGATTTCATGGGATTTTTTCATCCAGAACCGTCTTTTGATTCCAGTTGTGTGGATAGCAACTTTAACCCTCTGGGGTCTGGGGTGTTTTTGGGGTCCTTGAAGATGTTCTGACATGCCCTGACATTTGTGCTTTTTTCAGTTGCTTATAAACATATCAATGGCAAAGGTGTAAATTCACTCTATATAGCACAAACAGGACTTCCATAATATGTGAGCCACATGTATGTACATGTTTTCATTTTTGAGAGAATAATGTTTATGCATGGTTATCGAAAAAACTAAAAATTAAAGTTTCTGAAATAAGGCCACAAAACACATACTAAATATGTGGCAATAAGACTTTTGACTAATGGATGTCATCGCCTAGATTTTTTTCTTCAAAATGATGTGAAAATCATCCTGCCTAATCATTCACATAAAACGATACATTGATTTTAGTTTTGTGAAACACTTTTAGTTTGGAAAGCCAATATGCGGATGGGGCGTAAACGCTCCAACAGCATCATGCATATTTAGTAGTTCACACCTGGTGAGACTACGTCCCTGCATACTTAATGAGCCATTCATTCAGGTGTGTCACCTATAGCTAACTTAAATATACAAGCTTCATAAAAATGATCATTCTAGGAGAAAATTTCAGATGGCATTTAGAGGCTTTTGCATCTGAACTCTTCATATATACACACACATATATATATGCATGCACATACATACTTTATAATCTTTTCAAAACTAGTCAACGTCTTTCAGAACTAAAGTATACATTTTATCATACGTATTTCAAAGTAAAGGATTCATTAGTTAGTTGATGACTTTATTTTTGACAAAACACATACAGTATATATTCCTCATCTCAGTATAGCAATAGAGTTTGCTAAAAGCTGTTCATTCAATACAGCAGTATTTGAAAATTGATCATATTTTGTAAAATTACATTTATATTTGCATTTATGTCAAAACCTAGACACTTTTAAACATCAAAAGGACATTTATTAATATGTATTCGTGTCAAAATGACAAATAAACAGATTTTCCTATTCAATTTTGCATGGAAACGCTTCCAAGACGCTTGCGTGTCGCGTGAAAAATAGGCGTTGGTCCTATTTCTAGAATGCACGTGTTTTCCACGCGGCTCGTGCCGCGCCTGAGACGCGCGTCTCACACAGGCAGTGTGCAAACTCTAAACTGTTAACATGGGAGCCGAAATAAAAACGGACACGCCACGCAGCTGAGACGCTTACGCCACGCAGTCAGGGTTTCACCGGCCTTATCCAGCGGATGTAGGCGTTTCACAGGTTTGTATGGATCGCCTCACATTTGCGTTTGAATAGCGCGGTCTCCATAGGCGGAGTCACATTAAAACTTAATTAGCTGAGATGAGAACGACTGACATCTCTCTCTTTACATACATATTATATAAACTGTGAATATTTGTTTTTTATAAAAATTACTTAATTTAAAAGACGAGAATTCAAGCTTCATGCCTGTGTGTTTGTATGCCTGTTTGACTGAGTATTCGCTGAGTTACAGTTCATTTTCGGACGCGTTTCAGAATTGACTTCACTGACGGAGAGTAGGCAGAACTCGCATCATGTTTATTTTTCTTTATTTAGCGAAAAGCACAACACTTTGTTTTTATTATGAGCACACACAAAAAAAATACACACTAAACAGGATCGATTGATGTATAACACAAGCATATAAGATAAAAATTATTATTATTATTATTATTTTTTTTTTGCACTCATACGGAAAAAAACAAGCCTATCACGTCAGCGCGATAGCCGACCCCAGGGGGTTAATAGCTTTTCATTATCATTTAAGAGTCTTTATTTGTCCTTCTTCTCATTCTGCAATTGTTCAGCCAGTGCTCGAACCTTTGCTTTCTCTGCATTGTACTCACGCTGTGATTTGTCAATCTCACACTTCTGTCGATGCTGTAGAATTTGTTTAACCAAAATCACAGACAAGCCATCTCTGTTGGTGTTTGTCCTTAAGCGCTGCATCTTTCCATAAGCCCTTTTAATGTCCGGCAAAGCCCATAGTCCACTCTCTGAGTGCTTGATGCCGTACTTCTGGCACATGTCATCATGGCACTTCCTTAGTCCCAGCCTTTTTTCCCAAATATGCATTCAGATTGTCCATCATCTGATCAATGGTAACGTTTGGAGGTTCTGTTCCATATCTTTCTGTTGTTGCCCTCAGTGCAGGGCCATTACCATTTTTTAGTGCAGACTCAGCCATGGCAAGTACAGGAGAAGTGCCCTCAGGGGTGTGGAAACAAAACAAAAGGTGTTAGGACCGTTAAAGGTGCTTATTCGGATTTAAATTCTCAGCAGTCTGAGAACTGACCATTTCAGTTACATAGACAAATCATAAATTTACTAACTCAGCTTAGTTTTCAATCCTACATTCAAAACAAAAGATTCACTTTCAGACTAAGTTTCCTTGTTTCATTTCTGAAATACTCCCGACTGATAAGAATTGTTCAGTTCTTTCTGAGTCCTAACTCAGAAGGCTGGATTACCTTGGTTCAAATTTGTCCCTTAGACAATATACTTTAGATCATTCTGCATCTTTCATCAGAAGGCAAATAAACTTATAGTTTCTAACCCAATTAGTTTGGGTGCTAATTCAGTAACCAATATTTTAGTTTTGAATTAAACAGTCAAGAATTACCAATTCTTGCAGCAACATCAGTCCCAAACATTTTAATCTTATATTGGCTACTGAATTAGCACCGTCAATAATTCCCAATCCAATTCTTGCAGCAACATCAGTCCCAAACCTTATACAGTTTCTGCAGTCTCTGGACGAATGGACTAAATTGTTTCTTTAACAATTCCTACAGACTCTAGAGAAAGGACCAAACTTGTACTTTTTTTCAATAGCTCCTACAATCCCATGAGAAATGACCAAACCTCTTTCTTAAATGATTCTTAGAGACTCAAGAGAACAGGGCCAAGCTATAAAACTTATTACTATAGCTCCTACAGTTTCAGGAGAATTAACTAAATCATTTAACAGGTTCCTACAGACTCATGAAAAAGGCCCAAGCCTAAAATTCTCAACAATACACAGTTTGTGTGACTACACTACAAATCTTTACTGGTCTATTATTATTCTTTTCAGAAGATGTTATTTTAGAGAGCTGATAAGTTTCACTCACCAAATTAGGATATTTGAGACCGGATCCAGTTGATTCAAATAAGTTGTGTCCACAGATGCAATCTTTTGAACTTCAGATGCAATCTTTTGAACTTCAGATACTCGAAAACTATTCCGTTTACTTCTTGTTGCAGCTGGTGAGTTCTTGGTTTACTCCTTGTTGCAGTTGGTGAGTTCTCTTCTTGTCAATCTCTCCTGGCTGGCTCGCCAAATTGTTAGATTTTGGTGTATTTGGCCGAGCAGTCGTTTGGATGGCTCGCCAATGTATTAGATTTCTCCAATACATAAAATAAGTAAGCTTGACCAGAGTTCTTGTGGGGAGAAGAATTTATTGAAGGTTTGTAGTGTAGCAGTCCTTCAGCAGCGATGTTATCATGTCGCCCTTCAACAATCTTAATCCAAAATTCTGTCTGTGTGACTGAACTTTATACATGAAGACAAAAGGGCTACAAAGGAAAACTGTTAGGACCTCCCACAGGACATCGATCTAACTTGCTAATCCACTCTGAGCAATGCTGATTCTTTTTATTCATTCACACCAATCAGTTTCTATGGGCCATACATCTGTATGGGCCATTTGGCACACACCTTTGCAGACACAGACAGAGTGGATTACATCTGATACACAGTCACAATGTAAATTAATCTGATGACTGAAAATACAAAATCTTTCAATAGTGAGGACTGAGACTCAAAAAAGCATCACAAAACATTTATTTGCAAATGATTGATTTAGCAGCAGATTTCATCCAAAACATCAAAAAAGTAGTTTGTCCAATTTGCACACTTTTTTCCACACTGTAGGCGCCGTTTGTCCTATTTTTAGATCCTTTGTTTTAACACGTATGTTTGTTGAACAGATAAAAAGTAAACCTTTGAAAATAAAGTTGGATATTCCGATCCATTTATTGTCCGTTTCTTTCAAGATTAAACAAAAACAAAAAAAAATAGGAAAGAAAAGAGTTGTCCATTTCATGCACCTTATCAAAAACGATCCATTCAAGTCCGTCACGGTCAAAAAGTGCACCCTTCTGTGTCGATTTGACAACATAAATACAGCATGCGCCCTCTAGTGGTGTGAAGGAAAATTACATGAACCCATTAATGGCTCTTACACACATACAATAACTTTGTGATAAACAGTCTGAAATTTAAGAAAATATTTGGCATTCATCCCCTCTGCCATAGCTCTCAAATCTCATTCAATTCAAATATGGAGCATGAAGACACATTGCACTTGGTTTGACATCAGTGAGCATGTTTACATACACACTAATACGTGGACAACTAACAAAAAAAACGTTTACTGAAATAACCCGTTTTAGCATTGTTTTCAGCCAATGATCTTGCAATGCAAGAAAACGTCTCAGATTATGACTGTAACCATGTTTCCCTGAGAAGGGTAACGAGACACTGCGTCTTGGATTGATGCTCTGAGGAACGCCATCAGCGGAAGCAAGTGTGACAAACACACCAGTTTTATTGGCCAACAACAGACCATGACATCCCTAGCGGAGCCCCTGTAATACACATCATGAGCTCTACTTTATGACCCAACACCAGTTGGGGAGGGAATACAAATAGCTAGTTCAGGGGGAGAATGCAACCTTCAGTTTCATCTGAAGGGAGGCAAATATGAGAGCGGCGTAATATAGTTGCCAAAGATTCTCGCCATGAAAACTCAACCCCTAGGGAAACACACAGGGTGCTCCAGATCCACTTAAACACCCTAAAACAATTAGGAGAGAAAACAATTACTTGTCAGGTTCTTTAACCCTCTGGAGTCTGAGCTGTTTTCTGGGCCCTAGAGGTGTTCTGACATGCTCTGACATTTGTGCTTTTTTCAGTTATTTATAAACATGTTAATGGCAAAGGTGTAAATTCACTCTATATAGCACAAACAGGGCTACCAAAATATCTGATCAACATGCATGTATATGTTTGAATTTTTAAGAGAATAATGTTTATGCGTGGTTATTGGAAAAAATAAAAATGAAAGTTGCAGAAATAAGGCCACAAAACACATACTAAATATGTGGCAATAAGACTTTTGACTAAAGGATATCATCGCCTATAGTTTTTTCTTCTAAATTATGTGAAAATAGTCTTGCTTTATCGTTCACATAAAACCATACATTGATTTAAATTGATGTAAAACAGGTTTTGCTTGGAAAGCCAATATGCGAGGGGGGCGTGAACGAGGAGTGGTTTTCACCTGAATTACCACCCACTCTGCATAATGATGAGCCATTCACTCAGGTGTGACAACTGACTGAGCCACAATGCAAGGACCATTTAAGATTTTGCTTACATCTATCTTGTAAATATGTTTTGCTATTTTATTAAAAAGGTTACAATTACAACAATAATTACAATTTCAACAATATTTCAAGTGTACTCTTTCTTTGTAAAAAAAGATTATAGGCCTACATTTTATCTATGTATTCATTACTTTGAATATAGCCAACATTGGAACAGCTAACATCTTAGTTGATGACTTTATTTTTGACAAAAATAGTAGGCTATTTTATATATAGAAATTGCTAAACAAAAGCTTATTTGACGAGGCAGTATATTCTACAGTAAAAACTGTACCCAAATCTACTAAACAAAATGTTGTCTTTCATATTTCACCTGACTGTAACGTTGTTTTCATGAAATACGCTTACACACGCTTAAAATGATGATAATTAAGTGTAAAGATAGGTATTACTGAAAATATTTGGTGTTTGGGGTGAGGATTGGGGTTGATCCATTTATAAAGTAGCTGTTTTTTATTTATTTTTCTGATGTGCACAAATAAGCGACAGGTATCATAAGATTTTCTTCTCCATGTTCCTTTTTTTCTATTTTATTCGTTCACATGTAATAATGAATGAATGAATGAATTTATGTATGACTTGTGCAATAAATAAATAAAAATATAAAAAAAATACGATAGGCTATTGACTCGCGATCTTCGCAGTAGGCTAGTGAACGCACCGGAGAAACGCACATTTATTAGGCTACATAGTTTTTTTGTTTTGGATGGTTTTGTTTAGAACCAGCTGTAAATGTAAATATATTTCACATTTTTTAGACATGTGAGGCGAGTAGGCTATGGTCTGGTTGATGATCTCCAGTTCAAGCACCTTATGTTGTGATTGCTAGCCTATATTTACTTTAAATCCAGGAAATTTGTTAATGAAAAAAATATTAAAATTAAGATACAATTGATACAAAACGAAATTCGTTTTAAAGAAAGGATTTGTACTTTCTGTTTTGAGGTATCTGTGAATGTTTGAAAGTCAACTGTCACGTAATATTGTTTTTTGCCAGCTGTGGTAAACAGCGCATCTATGCCGTTCATTCATTCATAAACAGAAACCTGAGAAGGAAAAACTTACTAGTATTCCTCAGCTCGTATTCCTCGTATTCGTCATTATTCCTCACAGCGCTGCGTTGTAAACAAGTAATGTTCTGAATAAACTGGTGTTTTGGTTTTCTTGTGCTGATGATAGGGGCGTTCACAGGATTGCGCGGATTACCTCAGCCATTTGCGTTTGAATAGCACGCGCTCTCTGTGGGCGGAGTCACATTACATTTGAATTAGCTCTAATGAGGTCGACTGGAATCGCTCTCTTTTAATACAGATTTCACAAGATGAGAATATTTGTTTTTTATATAAATTACTTCATTAAAAAGTAGAGAATTCAAGCTTCATGCCTGTGTGTCTGAATGCCTGTTTGACTGAGTATTCGCTAAGCTACAGTTCATTTTTGGACGCGTTTCAGAATGGACTACACGGACAGAGAGAAGGCAGAACTCGCTTCGTGTTTATTTTTCTTTATTTGGCAAAAAGCACAACACTTTGTTTTTATTGTGAGTATACACAAAAATAATACACATTTAACAGAATCGATTGATGTATGAAACTTGTTTTGTAAAATCAAAGTCAAAAGAGAATTTCGGGTCTCAATCAACTCATAAGGAAAAAAATCGAGCAGATCACGCCGGCGTGATCTCAGACCCCTGAGGGTTAAACATTGATCGTACTAGAGAGACTTTACGTGGAACCCAAACGAAAAGGGGAGCAAAGTTGGGGAGGGAATATAAATTGTCTGCCATACTTAAGTTCACCTAAAGAGCATCTACCAAAGGAAACGTGCAAGGCGCTAAAACATCAGTAATTAGCACTTCAGGCTGCAATATTTGCAATATAGGATGTAAGGGGAAGCTTACATCCTTACTCTTACTCATGAAGGAACAACTTACTCTAACCTCAAAGCGGCAAAAGAGGAGCTTATGCTCTTTTAAAAAAAAAAAAAACAATTGAACCGGGGCAGAGCAGCTCAACCCTGACTTGAATAAAGCCACTTCTTCCCGCTATAGAATTGAGAATTGATCCCGCTTAAAAGAGAGGCCTATGAAGTACCCATCCAAAATGGAGTAAAAAATACCTACTATAACAACCAACAGTAGTTGAAGAGGGAGGTAAATGAAGTAGAGGGAATCTAAACTGCCCTGCATTAACTATTAATGGGGTATTTACTAAGCAACCTGTTCCCAAGGGAGCATAAGTCTACTTTAGACCCTAAGACAGGGGAGTATATTAGCCTGACATCATCATACTTAGATTCTACTTGGGCTGTGATTATGGGGTGCGTTTCAACCAAACCAGGAAAGAAAATCCCATTGCACCTCTAGACCTACAACCAATCAGAGTAACGGAGTAAGTGACGCATGTTCTTCATTCATGTTTCCGATCTACAAATGCCTTGATTGCGGTTCTCTGTTCCTCTTTTAAAGGGGTCATATAATGGTACATGCACTTTTACAAGTTGATTGCACTGAAATGTCTGTTGGCAGTGCCTGTACACAACCATCCTATCATGATAAAAATCCATCCAGTGGTTTTGTTTTAATCTCCTTATATGTTTGACCCTCTCTGAAATCAAGCCGTTCGATATTGTGACGTCATAATATCCAACGCCCCTCCCGCGATTGCTGAGTGACAGCCGTGTTTCAACACAAGACCCGCCCTGAGCGAGCTGTGACAGCCGTCATAGTAGTCCGCCATTGTTGATATGCTGGAGCAGAATGGCGTCTAAGCGATTGTGGTGTTCTGTTCTTAGATGTAATAAGGAACACAGCAGTCATTTGGATGTTCCTAAATCCGAGCCGTTGAAGATGCAGTGGCTGAGTTTTGTTTTTGAAGCGATATGCCCAAAGGATTGACGCGGGGATTCCCTCACGGGGATTCCCCACGATCGTCCATGCTTTCATGTTTGCGCGAATCATTTCACACCAGACAGCTTTACAAACGAGAAACGCCAATTCTAACGCTCTGAGGAACGGCATCAGCGGAAGCAAGTGTGACAAACACAACAGTTTTATTGGCCAACAACAGACCATGACATCCCTAGCGGAGCGCCTGTAATACACATCATGAGCTCTACTTTATGACCCAACACCAGTTGGGGAGGGAATACAAATAGCTAGTTCAGGGGGAGAATGCAACCTTCAGTTTCATCTGAAGGGAGGCAAATATGAGAGCGGCGTAATATAGTTGCCAAAGATTCTCGCCATGAAAACTCAACCCCTAGGGAAACACACAGGGTGCTCCAGATCCACTTAAACACCCTAAAACAATTAGGAGAGAAAACAATTACTTGTCAGGTTCTTTAAACATTGATCGTACTAGAGAGACTTTACGTGGAACCCAAACGAAAAGGGGAGCAAAGTTGGGGAGGGAATATAAATTGTCTGCCATACTTAAGTTCACCTAAAGAGCATCTACCAAAGGAAACGTGCAAGGCGCTAAAACATCAGTAATTAGCACTTCAAGCTGCAATATTTGCAATATAGGATGTAAGGGGAAGCTTACATCCTTACTCTTACTCATGAAGGAACAACTTACTCTAACCTCAAAGCGGCAACAGAGGAGCTTATGCTCTTCTTAAAAAAAAAAAACAATTGAACCGGGGCAGAGCAGCTCAACCCTGACTTGAATAAAGCCACTTCTTCCCGCTATAGAATTGAGAATTGATCCCGCTTAAAAGAGAGGCCTATGAAGTACCCATCCAAAATGGAGTAAAAATACCTACTATAACACCCAACAGTAGTTGAAGAGGGAGGTAAATGAAGTAGAGGGAATCTAAACTGCCCTGCATTAACTATTAATGGGGTATTTACTAAGCAACCTGTTCCCAAGGGAGCATAAGTCTACTTTAGACCCTAAGACAGGGGAGTATATTAGCCTGACATCATCATACTTAGATTCTACTTGGGCTGTGATTATGGGGTGCGTTTCAACCAAACCAGGAAAGAAAATCCCTCTGCACCTCTAGACCTACAACCAATCAGAGTAACGGAGTAAGTGACGCATGTTCTTCATTCATGTTTCCGATCTACAAATGCCTTGATTGCGGTTCTCTGTTCCTCTTTTAAAGGGGTCATATAATGGTACATGCACTTTTACAAGTTGATTGCACTGAAATGTCTGTTGGCAGTGCCTGTACACAACCATCCTATCATGATAAAAATCCATCCAGGGGTTTTGTTTTAATCTCCTTATATGTTTGACCCTCTCTGAAATCAAGCCGTTCGATATTGTGACGTCATAATATCCAACGCCCCTCCCGCGATTGCTGAGTGACAGCCGTGTTTCAACACAAGACCCGCCCTGAGCGAGCTGTGACAGCCGTCATAGTAGTCCGCCATTGTTGATATGCTGGAGCAGAATGGCGTCTAAGCGATTGTGGTGTTCTGTTCTTAGATGTAATAAGGAACATAGCAGTCATTTGGATGTTCCTAAATCCGAGCCGTTGAAGATGCAGTGGCTGAGTTTTGTTTTTGAAGCGATATGCCCAAAGGATTGACGCGGGGATTCCCTCACGGGGATTCCCCACGATCGTCCATGCTTTCATGTTTGCGCGAATCATTTCACACCAGACAGCTTTACAAACGAGAAAAAACGGATCGGTACCAACCTGTTACTGCTGAACCTCCAGAAGATGTGAGTGTAATGTTTTATTAACCTTTATATTAGTATTTATATTAATCTTTGCGAAATTTGCAAACCTTGCTGCAGGCTTCACGATGAATGCATCTAAGGTTTACACTCAGGGTACATTACGGCATGTTTTCTATGTACGACGTTCTCAATATAATTCATAATCCCACGTTTATAATGAACAACGCGTGGTTATTGTGTTAGAAACGGTGTACGCACAGAACAGAGGGGCGGGGTGAGCAAAGCTCATTATCATTTAAAGACACATGCACTGAAACGGCGTGATAAAAACAGCTGTTTTTGACCAGGTAAAATTAGTGTTTTCTTACAATACTAATGAGAATTTTTAATTAAAGTATATTACAAACTTTTAATTTAGACCCTAAAGAATCATATTAGCTTGTACAAAAATGGCATTATATGACCCCTTTAAAATTAATGCGCTGTCGATATCTTCTATAACAGATACGATGGTGGAATCTACTCATCTCAATTCTCCAGCGGCAGCCATTTTTGTTGTAAACGAATTCAACCCAAACGCTCTTTGGTGACGTGGATGATTACGTTACTGCTGATCATCTGTCCATCATAGTATAAAGCCCGCCCTGCCAATTTGATTGGTACGAACAGCTCTGGTTCGAGCATAGTTGCTCCACAACGGATCAAGTCCAGACCGAACTTCCCGACCTCAAATGTTGTGGGCGGGGCTAAGTTCGGCTGGCATCCAGGCTAGGAGTATATAGCTCAACCTTGGAAAAAAATACTTTCAGGATAGCAGGGCAGAGCAAGAGAGAGGTATTACTATTACTATTGTAATACAACTGTAAAATTCAATAACTAACATGTACTGTGTGGCTGTTTTAATTTCTTAATTTTCAAACATTAAACCACCAAGCTTTTATTTTGTCAGAACACCAGGAGGAGCCCTTAAAGCTCTGTTTTTGCTGACAGCAGCCAGTTTATATGTTCGGGAAGCTGGTCGGTGCATGTTTTATTCCTAAATCCACATTATAATCGAGCATTTCCTGGGAATAACAGAGCTGCTCTGAGACACTGAAAACACTGAATCATGAGCTGTATAAAAACACACAGTGCTGCACTTCACTGTGAAACATTCAGCGTGTAGCCTTACCAATAACATCTCAGACCGCAAACTTAAAAGTGGCAATTTTGGTCTTGACAGCAAATGAGATTTAAGTGAATAACAAATTAAATATTTGTCTTTTCTTTAGCCAGAGTTGTCTTGTGCTTTCAGCCCACTGGGTGTATGTACTATATTTAGGATATTTTTATTGTGCTTTTTGTCATTTTTTAGAGCCCCCTTATGAAAAAGAGCACCCTGGACATTCAACCTAGTTTTCCACAAAAGAAAGACGTAATGCACATTTGGAGCGGAATGAGAATGAGTAAATGGTGACATTTTGAGGTGAACTATCCCTATTAGCAGAATCTGAAAGAAATTGTCATTCACATTTCTGTGAATGGTATATTTTGATGCAGTCTCTTTTCCAACTGCATGTTGGGGGAAATGTGTAAGAAATGAAGGCTATATAAAGTTCTACCACAATCTGCGCTTTCCTTTCATCTATGATGGTGAACAATGTTCACAAGTGTGAAATCAACTCTAAAACTTATCATAATATTGCTCGGTCTGTTAACACGTCCAGGTGTTACATTTTTATAGATCCCCTTGTTTTGGGTGGTCCTGAGCGGCACGCATTATGTTCAGAGTTTCATAACGGCGTGTGAAGTGTTCACAGAAAACACAGAGGAACACTGACCTACTTTTCTCCTCTACTCTGATTCACTGGGACAGACACATGTATCATTCATGAGAAAAGCTGCTACTCGAAGCAGCTGTTTGCATCTCATCCTCCTTGTTAAGTGAAAAACAGGTCGAAGAGGAATGGACATTCGCCCACAGAAGGCCTTTTTGATCTATGAGTGTTTCGACAACATCTCTTTACTTTCCACAACAGCTGACAGCATCTTGCCGCTAAGCTGTCTCATTACAGTTTCAGCAGAAATGTGAATGTAGACATGTGGTGTGGCATATGCGTATATAGCAATAAATGAACAAAGAACATTTTACAAAGAACATGTCACATGTCAACTTTATTTAGGATTTCGCAATATGGCTTCCTCTGTAGATGTCCAGCTAAACTTCCTCAAACATGTGGCTGTGTGGAGCTATACATTTACCATACACTCTTAAAAGGAATAACTTTTTTTGGTTCCCCAAAGAACCTTTAACTGGACAGTTCTCAAAAGAACTATTATTCCCTTAGTGTGTAGAACATTTTAAAACTCTTTAAAACTTTAAATCTCTTTATGGAGCCATGGATGCCAATAATGGACTTTAATTTTTAAGAGTGTATTGCAGTCTAAAAAGGAATAGTTCACCAAAAATGTGAAAACCATTTGCTACATTAGATACTTTATTTATTTGCTGGTATTTTTTCCATGTTACAGAAAAGGAGAATAAAAAAAAAAAGTGCATGCAGTTCTTTTCCATTTAAACATATCCAAACAACATAAAAGTATAATTTATGTGTCTATTTGTGGAATTCAGAAACCCTTGTTATTAGTGACATCAGTGGCCGTTAAGTTGATGAACACGCAGTCAACAACTTATTGCTCATGCTCGCACTTGCACACGTGACGTACAAGAGACTGAACGTGGTTTAATGCCAGATATACTTCTGGCGAAGTTCTTTTTTGTTCTTTGCTTAGAAGTAAAAATAAGTTGGAAATACCTTTGCAGCAATATACTGTTAACAAATATCCAGTTACTATTCAATCCAGATTGAATTTAGGCTTTTATTCACATGTAAGCATTGATCAGCGAATATAAATAGAAGCTCAACCAAACCTTCTTGACACGTGAGAACAAACCTCATTGGTTCTTACAGAAGCTCAAACGTGATGCGTAACACGAGACTGAACCTCATTGGATCTTACAGAAGCTCAAATGTGCTGCGTAACACAAGACTGAACCTCATTGGTTCTTACAGAAGCTCAAACGTGCTGCGTAACACGAGACTGAACCTCATTGGTTCTTGCAAAAGCTCAAACGTGCTGCGTAACACGAGACTGAACCTCATTGGTTCTTACAGAAGCTCAAACGTGCTGCGTAACACGAGACTGAACCTCATTGGTTCTTGCAGAAGCTCAAACGTGATGCGTAACACAAGACTGAACCTCATTGGTTCTTGCAGAAGCTCAAACGTGATGCATAACACAAGACTGAACCTCATTGGTTCTTGCAGAAGCTCAAACGTGCTGCGTAACACGAGACTGAACCTCATTGGTTCTTGCAGAAGCTCAAACGTGCTGCGTAACACGAGACTGAACCTCATTGGTTCTTACAGAAGCTCAAACGTGCTGCGTAACACGAGACTGAACCTCATTGGTTCTTACAGAAGCTCAAACGTGCTGCGTAACACGAGACTGAACCTCATTGGTTCTTGCAGAAGCTCAAACGTGCTGCGTAACACGAGACTGAACCTCATTGGTTCTTGCAGAAGCTCAAACGTGCTGCGTAACACGAGACTGAACCTCATTGGTTCTTACAGAAGCTCAAACGTGATGCGTAACTTGAGACTGAACCTCATTGGTTCTTGCAGAAGCTCAAACGTGATGCGTAACACGAGACTGAACCTCATTGGTTCTTGCAGAAGCTCAAACGTGCTGCGTAACACGAGACTGAACCTCATTGGTTCTTACAGAAGCTCAAACGTGCTGCGTAACACGAGACTGAACCTCATTGGTTCTTACAGAAGCTCAAACGTGCTGCGTAACACGAGACTGAACCTCATTGGTTCTTGCAGA
This sequence comes from Scardinius erythrophthalmus, assembly GCF_964197995.2. Taxonomy (NCBI): domain Eukaryota; kingdom Metazoa; phylum Chordata; class Actinopteri; order Cypriniformes; family Leuciscidae; genus Scardinius; species Scardinius erythrophthalmus. The sequence goes on from NC_138245.1 coordinate 4,779,142, forward strand.
AGCTCAAACGTGCTGCATAACACGAGACTGAACCTCATTGGTTGGTTCTTGCAGAAGCTCAAACGTGCTGCGTAACACGAGACTGAACCTCATTGGTTGGTTCTTGCAGAAGCTCAAACGTGCTGCGTAACACGAGACTGAACCTCATTGGTTCTTGCAGAAGCTCAAACGTGCTGCATAACACGAGACTGAACCTCATTGGTTGGTTCTTGCAGAAGCTCAAACGTGCTGCGTAACACGAGACTGAACCTCATTGGTTGGTTCTTGCAGAAGCTCAAACGTGATGCGTAACACGAGACTGAACCTCATTGGTTCTTGCAGAAGCTCAAACGTGATGCATAACACAAGACTGAACCTCATTGGTTCTTGCAGAAGCTCAAACGTGATGCGTAACACGAGACTGAACCTCATTGGTTCTTACAGAAGCTCAAACGTGCTGCGTAACACGAGACTGAACCTCATTGGTTCTTGCAGAAGCTCAAACGTGCTGCGTAACACGAGACTGAACCTCATTGGTTCTTACAGAAGCTCAAACGTGCTGCGTAACACGAGACTGAACCTCATTGGTTGGTTCTTGCAGAAGCTCAAACGTGATGCGTAACACGAGAGACTGAACCTCATTGGTTCTTGCAGAAGCTCAAACGTGATGCGTAACACGAGACTGAACCTCATTGGTTCTTGCAGAAGCTCAAACGTGATGCATAACACGAGACTGAACCTCATTGGTTCTTGCAGAAGCTCAAACGTGATGCGTAACACGAGACTGAACCTCATTGGTTCTTACAGAAGCTCAAACGTGCTGCGTAACACGAGACTGAACCTCATTGGTTCTTGCAGAAGCTCAAACGTGCTGCGTAACACGAGACTGAACCTCATTGGTTCTTACAGAAGCTCAAACGTGCTGCGTAACACGAGACTGAACCTCATTGGTTGGTTCTTGCAGAAGCTCAAACGTGATGCGTAACACGAGAGACTGAACCTCATTGGTTCTTGCAGAAGCTCAAACGTGATGCGTAACACGAGACTGAACCTCATTGGTTCTTGCAGAAGCTCAAACGTGATGCATAACACGAGACTGAACCTCATTGGTTCTTGCAGAAGCTCAAACGTGATGCGTAACACGAGACTGAACCTCATTGGTTCTTACAGAAGCTCAAACGTGCTGCGTAACACGAGACTGAACCTCATTGGTTCTTGCAGAAGCTCAAACGTGCTGCGTAACACGAGACTGAACCTCATTGGTTCTTACAGAAGCTCAAACGTGCTGCGTAACACGAGACTGAACCTCATTGGTTCTTGCAGAAGCTCAAACGTGCTGCGTAACACGAGACTGAACCTCATTGGTTGGTTCTTGCAGAAGCTCAAACGTGATGCGTAACACGAGAGACTGAACCTCATTGGTTCTTGCAGAAGCTCAAACGTGATGCGTAACACGAGACTGAACCTCATTGGTTCTTGCAGAAGCTCAAACGTGCTGCGTAACACGAGACTGAACCTCATTGGTTCTTGCAGAAGCTCAAACGTGCTGCGTAACACGAGACTGAACCTCATTGGTTGGTTCTTGCAGAAGCTCAAACGTGATGCGTAACACGAGACTGAACCTCATTGGTTCTTACAGAAGCTCAAACGTGATGCGTAACACGAGACTGATCCTCATTGGTTCTTGCAGAAGCTCAAACGTGATGCGTAACACGAGACTGAACCTCATTGGTTTTTGCAGAAGCTCAAACGTGATACGTAACACGAGACTGAACCTCATTGGTTCTTGCAGAAGCTCAAACGTGCTGCGTAACACGAGACTGAACCTCATTGGTTCTTGCAGAAGCTCAAACGTGATGTGTAACACGAGACTGAACCTCATTGGTTGGTTCTTGCAGAAGCTCAAACGTGCTGCGTAACACGAGACTGAACCTCATTGGTTGGTTCTTGCAGAAGCTCAAACGTGATGCGTAACACGAGAGACTGAACCTCATTGGTTCTTGCAGAAGCTCAAACATGATGCGTAACACGAGACTGAACCTCATTGGTTCTTGCAGAAGCTCAAACGTGATGCATAACACGAGACTGAACCTCATTGGTTCTTGCAGAAGCTCAAACGTGATGCGTAACACGAGACTGAACCTCATTGGTTCTTACAGAAGCTCAAACGTGCTGCGTAACACGAGACTGAACCTCATTGGTTCTTGCAGAAGCTCAAACGTGCTGCGTAACACGAGACTGAACCTCATTGGTTCTTACAGAAGCTCAAACGTGCTGCGTAACACGAAACTGAACCTCATTGGTTCTTGCAGAAGCTCAAACGTGCTGCGTAACACGAGACTGAACCTCATTGGTTGGTTCTTGCAGAAGCTCAAACGTGATGCGTAACACGAGAGACTGAACCTCATTGGTTCTTGCAGAAGCTCAAACGTGATGCGTAACACGAGACTGAACCTCATTGGTTCTTGCAGAAGCTCAAACGTGCTGCGTAACACGAGACTGAACCTCATTGGTTCTTGCAGAAGCTCAAACGTGATGCGTAACACGAGACTGAACCTCATTGGTTGGTTCTTGCAGAAGCTCAAACGTGATGCGTAACACGAGACTGAACCTCATTGGTTCTTACAGAAGCTCAAACGTGATGCGTAACACGAGACTGAACCTCATTGGTTCTTGCAGAAGCTCAAACGTGATGCGTAACACGAGACTGAACCTCATTGGTTCTTGCAGAAGCTCAAACGTGATGCGTAACACGAGACTGAACCTCATTGGTTCTTACAGAAGCTCAAACGTGATGCGTAACACGAGACTGAACCTCATTGGTTCTTGCAGAAGCTCAAACGTGATGCGTAACACGAGACTGAACCTCATTGGTTCTTACAGAAGCTCAAACGTGATGCGTAACACGAGACTGAACCTCATTGGTTCTTGCAGAAGCTCAAACGTGCTGCATAACACGAGACTGAACCTCATTGGTTGGTTCTTGCAGAAGCTCAAACGTGATGCATAACACGAGACTGAACCTCATTGGTTCTTGCAGAAGCTCAAACGTGATGCGTAACACGAGACTGAACCTCATTGGTTGGTTCTTGCAGAAGCTCAAACGTGCTGCGTAACACGAGACTGAACCTCATTGGTTCTTGCAGAAGCTCAAACGTGATGCGTAACATGAGACTGAACCTCATTGGTTCTTGTCCGTCAAGTGAACATGCATGAGTTTCCTTTTACCACAACTGATGTGTGTTGATGAATGTTTACAGTATGTAAATAAAAGCCTAAATTCAATCTGTTCATCGTATAAAGCGATCGAGTCTCTTCAGAAATTTTGGACTAAACCGCTTAATTCATATGGATTAGTTTTACGATCTTTTTATGTACTTTTTGAAGCATCAAAGTGGTAGTTGTGTAGGGTGAGTAATTAATGAGAATTTTCATTTTTGGGTGAACTAACCCTTTAAGAATGCATCTAATCTTGATGCATCTAATCTTGACCTCATTTCTGATGCTCAGCAGCCAGTGTTGACTTTTTGCAGTCTGGATAGATCCGTCGGTGATCTTCCACCACATGAAGGAGAAACTGCAGTTGTGTGAGATAGCCATTGTATTCTTGAATCAGAGCCACTCCTCTCTCGCCGTGATCGTTGACTACTTTCATTGCATGTATGGTTGCCTGTGCCTCCTGATAATCTGCTTGATTCGGCCAAAGTTCCGGGTCAATTTCAAGGAACGTAATGTAATTTTTTAAACCAAAAAAATGTGCTCTAAACCCAAACAATAACCAAGGTTATCATCAATAGAAATATGTATTGATTCCACCAGGAAAGGTAAATCTGCTGAACCGAGTCATGGATGGATTAATTTGGATTTAGTTTCTACAATAAGTAAACTGAGATATGTATCTAAAATTCATATTTAGGAATATATGGTGCATTAGATGCTTTTATGGAGATTTTTTTGGAATTTTACTAGCCAGGTACAATACCAATTCAAATGATCTGTTTTTACGAAAATCATCAAAATCTCAGAAAGTTTAAAGCTATTGAGCTACCAGTAACTGCCATAAAAATTGGCATGCTGTATTTTCTTATATAAAGGAACAATTTAAAGGGTTAAGAGCATGACAATTGGAGACTTTAAAAATAAGGACCACCCTAATCGATAGTCTAAATTAATCCCTTTTCTTTGCATAACACATTACAGTACAGAATTCATTATCCTGAACATCGCATGTGCATTAATTTCCTGTGTCATTGAATGGAGGAGAGGCTCTCTGGAGCGCACAAGGAAAATCCTTTTAATTTTCCCGGCGAAAACGTCAGTCCTCAGGCTTTCATAGAAAATATAGCCCCTTTAAAGTAGTCCATATGACTTATAACTATAGAAGTCTGAAATATAGTGAATATGATAACATCCGATGCAGTTCTCAAATATAATTTCCTATTCCAAATATGCAAACTAGCATCTCACATTTAGTTGCAGCACACTTGAACTATTATCTAATATTTTGTGTTCCACCAACAAACAAACAAAAAAATAGCAGCATGCAGAAACAAAAGAGTGTTCATTTTGAGTGAATGATTCCTTTAAGTCTAAAATGCTGTGGTTCTGTGTTGGGCTGTGGCAGACTAATGAGCTGCGCATATTCATTTTTCTGTCTTAGATAATTAGCATTGAAAGCTGGAATCCTCCCATCTGTCAGCTGAAGACATGCAGCCTTTTTTTTATTTGACACGGTAATTACAAATAACAATATGCGCGGGTAAGGGCTAATCGGAGGATGATAATGAGAAACAACAACATTTGAAGCACATTCATTTGTCATGTTGGACGTGGGCAGTCTTGGAATGATAAGCCAGTCGGGAAGCCCAAGCGCTAGCAGAGGTCCATCATCCGCCAATCAGATATGATGTGTAACATGAAGGACGGCGGGATTCATCAATTAGACAGCTCTTTGTCAGACTGAACCGCCCGCTCGCTGTGTGACTGATGATAGTCTTAATAGAAGTTCCTGTCCTCAGTCACACCCTGACAATATTTCATGCCATTTCTGACTCCATCCTGCTATTTCTACCCTTCGTTACAGCATGGGCATCATTAGTTTAGCCCTTAAACTGTCTGTCATACGGTGCATTTTCCTCATTTACAGTACAGAAGACCTGAATGCTTAGCTTAAAGCAATAGTTTGGCCAGAATTACAATTCTGTCATCATTCATTCACCCAAATGATTCAAACATGTTAATGGGTCTACTTTGAACAGAATACTGGTAGTTAAACTATTATGAGATTATTAATAAAGCTATGTACATATTGTTGAAAGAGTTTAATCGTTCAAGCTAAGCCAGCCGAGGTCACCTTAATCAGGTCTCAAGTTAAAGGTGCAGTCTGTAAGATTGACAGCTAGTGGTTAAAATAGGTACTGCAGTCCAAATTCTAAATATCGGAGATCGTTGTGTCCTCCGCCCCCTCCTCTACGACTCGACGCACACTCGGGTTGCCAGTTTAAGGACATGCAACAGGAACGAGCGAAATTGACAATGAAAGCAGAGGAGACTTACACACTGCGTTTTAATATGCTCTCGTTCATTTTTAGATGGATGTCGAGGCTTTTTAGGTTGGGTAGAATCTGCAATCTCTGACCCAGTTTGTTTGCTGTACGCCGTTTCTCCTGCCAACTGGCATCCTGGGGTGTCGAAATACTATTGGGTGAACTGGCAGTGGGCGGAGTCACACAGACCAAGACAAAAACAGACATTCCAACACGGAACGCACATTTAAAAGTAAAATAACTGGCTGTAGAAGTGTTTTTCAGAGAAACGAGTATTTGAACTTGTATTTTATGCTTTAGAAGAGTGAATAAGTTACACACAGCACCTTAAATTAAAAATCTTCAGAAGATTCTTCAAAAATTCTCCTTTTGTGTTCCAGAGGGGGAAGAAAATAGCATATGGTGTTGGAACGACATGAGAGGGAGTAGATATAATGAGAGAATTGTCATTTCTGGCCAAACTGTTCTTTTAATGTCCAAAAGCCAATTTAATTACCCAAACCATGTCTTTTCTTTACCAGCGTAATGATAATTTCCCACAGCAGCTGGGCACTGATGACATTACATTAGCATTCTCACCAGACCAAATAATAATGCTGTCAGCGTGTGAGCGTGCAGCTTTTGTTGTAAAGAAACACGGAGCAGGTGATTTGTGAGTATCTGTGTTCATATATGTCGGCGTGGGAGTTTGGGGCTGCGTGTGATGTTGAAGAGCTGTTGTCAAGGAAACTATGGTGAACTAACAGACTGTTTTGTTTTCTCATTACTTCAAATCTGCCCTGTCAATCATGACAGAACACAATGACACAAATGGGGCAACCAACTTCAATTATTCATGGTGCCCGTCCTCTCATTTATGGCATGCAGGCACGACAGGACTGTCATAAGCTCAGCACTGATCATTTAAGATTGCAGAAGATGGAAACGCTTTCCACTCTCTGTCAGTAAGAGTCTATTTGTTGTTATGGTCTCGGACCGAGAAATTAAGGTTTGGTCTCTGAACCCATTAGATGAGCAACGGGACATATTTTACTACAGAACATCTCAACGGGAAATGGTGTTATTATTTTGGGCTGCCATCACAGGAAGTACAGCTTGAAAATGGTCGGACGTGCTTTAGTGGGGTTTTATTGCTTTATTCTTACACATACAGTAAGATCCAAACACTCTGAAAGTGCCACATGCAAGTAAACATTAAGTTTGGAAAAAATAATTCAAGGTACACTATGTGACTTGCATAAAAAACAAAACTGCATGCATTTTGCGAAAGAACATTGTTGTGGTTTTTCTGGTTTGTGTTTCGGCTCTACGCGACTGTGCAGATGAATATTTTTATCCTACTGTTCATAAAACATTCACTACTAAGCTTAAGAGATATAATCAGTTTAGATGGAAATGATCTCAAGCTGACTAGCTGAAGATGTTACTGTAGTTTTGCCCATTAATAGACATTGTACTTCCTTGAAAATAGATTCCAGCACAGCGCTACAACAACCATAATGAAATGAGCCTTCACAATAGATGATGCTTTACAATCAACTCTGTAAGAGAGATGCATGTGGCAGTTTATCTGTTAAATAAAATACTATTTATAGCCAGACTAATGAACATGATGCAGTTCAGGTGTGTTTGTGACCCGGAAGTCAATACTCAGGTGACGGCTCCCTCCTGTGGTGCACTGGTGGTATTACAGATGGAGGTACCGGTATGACATCATCTCCGCGTCGCTTCTACAACACTTCAAATCCCTCGGTTCTCGCCATCTCTGAAAAGCCAAGCCGATGTTGATTCTTGTTTTATTACGAGCTCTGTCACGTTATCTTTTTGCCAGCAGACTGTCCTCTGTTCGCCGTTTGTTTAAAACGGGTGATTCCTCTGAGGTTGGAGATTTAGAGGCTCCATGTCAATGTCTCTTTCTCGCTTGTGACAAATAACCTCTGTCACTTGCACACCAGACACACACACACACACACACTCAACTAACCTCTGCCACTTTCACACCAGTTGCGTCTGGAGCAACTTTTCTGTTTACGGATATGACGGGACACACAAGAACGAATGACGTAAGTATGCAATTTCGTGAAAAACTATAAAACTATATCAAATAAAATAAACACTTGGTAAAAAGGTTTACCATAGTGAATTACTGTAAGACAAAAACAGGTTTTGGAACAAGGACTGATGGTGTATTAAAAAATAAATAAATAAATAAAAAAGTATTGATTATTTAAATGTAGTTCATTTTGAACAATACAAAAAAAAGCTATATAATAATAAGTTACTTCCTTGTTGATCTGTAAACTGAACTGAAAAATAATTGAATCCAAAGACACTCCAACCGCCTACTGAATAAACATTAGTCAACTTGCAGGTCTACTAGCAGCTGTCCAAATATTTTTACATTTAGGCCTACCATCAGAAGTTTAAAATGTAATGTAGTACAGATGTAACACAGTCCAACATTAAATTTAACATTATGCTTATACAATACATTTGATCAGTTATAGTATTTTACGATTGAATAAATGTGTACATTTCCATTCACTACCATCACATCATTCTCTTCCATCCCCTTTTGTTAACATACAGAACTAATTATTTCCTAAAACGGACAAAAGTCAAGTTCTTCTTATTGGGTCTATCTAAAACACTTTTTTTATCTCTGCTTATTGACAACTATCCAGTTAGTGTTTCAACCCAAGTGAAATGCCTTGTTATTTTTGATGGTTTGCTCTCTTTGGGCTCTCATATCAATAATATTTCACATATTGCATATAATTTTTTCATTTACGTAATATTGCTAGACCTCACTTTCTCAGTCTCAAGCCCTTATTCATGCTCCGGTAACATCACAGATTGATTATTGCAATTCTCTTTTATTTGGTGTCCCTGAAAAACTACTTCAGCGACTGCAGTTCATTCAGAACTCTGCTGAAAGGATTGTTACCCGTACACACACTCCTGACTCCTGACCATTTAACACCTACTCTTTTTCAACTACACTGCCTTCCTGTTCGGTATCGAGTCAATCACAACATTTTATTGTAGCTCACCCATAGAACATTTGTTTGCAGCAGTGATGACATGTTTTGTGGTTGGAGCCTATACATATACTGTACCTTTGGCACTGTGGTCTAAATTACAATTGATTCGCCCTGGTTTTGCACTCAATTGTTAATGGTGGTTGTTTTTTTGTTTTTAGTAAACTTGTGGAAAACATAACTTGACGATACTTTTACACTGCACACACTCACAACCCAAACTGTCTTATCTGGTTACTTATTAAAAACGTACGTTTTCAAAAATAAACACATTTCACATTTTCACTATAGCCCCTTTCACACATGCAGCAATCCCGGTAAATTGCCGTAAAATTACCAGAATGACTTTACTGGTAAATATACACAAATATGCTGTTCACACAAGCAACAGCATTCTGGCTTTTTACCGGTAAGAGACCATTCACACATCAGCACCAAAAAAAACGGTAAATTCTGTGATGTCAGTCCTCAGAATTGATCTTTAAACGCCGCTCCATTGTCTTCATTCATCCGCATGAATAGTTTCACTATCTGTTCAATTTGATGTCTGATTGAAAGTCATAACAGATGATCAGACAGAACGCGTTTTTGCTCTTAAAAATGCCTATTATAGGCCTAGTCTAGAGCACGACACGCTGAAAAAGCTGCGAGACGTGACGCAACGGTCAAAGATTATCATTTACATGTAGAGCATATTTATATAGAAAAACTATTAAAAATCGTACTGTAAACAGCGTGGAGTAATCACCTCATCTTCATAAGTCTTTATGATTGGCCCAAAGCAGACTTCTTACGTCATCGCGTTCTGATCTCGTACTTGATCATACCGGTAATCTTCATTCCGCGTTCACACAGAGCACATTATCGGTAATTTACTGGTAATGTTACAACTTTTCCTTACTGGTAAATTGGCGGAACCAATTTACTGGTATTTTTAAAAAGGTCCTGTTCACACATGAAATTACCAGTAAATTACCAGTTTGAAAGGGACTTATGGGTGTGTGTGTGATTTACATTGTAGAACAAAATGTCAAAGTATAGTCAAGTTGTGTTTACCAAAGGCTTTATTTTACACATAAATCGAAAACTCCCACAGGAAAATCTCGAAGGAACCAGGGGCGAATTACTCTTGCGAGTTCAGACATCACACCTGCACAACTCTATGACACACAATACACTATGCATTTTGTTTTCACCTATTTCAACTTAAAAACTTGAGTTCAGTTGCTGCCTTAACTTTTCAAGTAGAATCAACTTGGTTATACAAGTCATTCGACTTAAATTATATTAAACGACTGAAAAAAAAATGAGTTTAATCTTTTTGATTAGTTAAATCATGTAAAATCATCAATTGCCATGACTTACTGATCATAAAATGTTTGACAGTGGTGTATGAATTTTATACGGTTGTTTTGTCATTCAGTATCCTCCTCCACTACGACAGTTCAGGAGCCTATGAAGTGTCCAATATTCCACATTTTGCTTTATTCGGTTAAATAAGCTCATCATCCGGGTATTTAAACAGGGTTCGTACAAGGTGCTAAAAGTGCGTGAAGTTGTTGAATTTGACTTTTTGAAATTAAGTCCTGGAAAACCCTTGAAAACAGAGGTACTTGAAAAGTGCTTGAATTATTGAAAAGACAATATATATGAAATTAGTGTTTCATTTTTTCTATGAAACCATACTTTAATGCAAAGTGAACGTTGCAGCCGATCTGATTAAGATATAAAGATATTTTGCGTGACTACGAATATTGCTCATAAATATTCAAGGATATGATAGAGCTTTCATTCATCAGGTCAATCATATAGTCATGGGGAAAAAATCAGTTTGAATAAGGAAAGCGATATCTTTGTCATAGTATGGTTAACAATTAAATGGTTAATCTTGCCACAGTCATTGCATACTTTGCATGTGCTGCACTTTGTTTTATTTGTATATTTGTATAAGATAGTAAAGATATTGTTTTGATAAGTGATATCTATGATTGAGGTCCTTGAAAACCAAAAAAGTAGAGCTTGAAAAGTCCTTGAAAGTTCTGGAATTTCATTTTACAGTATCTGTACGAACCCTGTTTAAAGTGCACTTTTTCTTTTTGGACTTCTCAGTGTGAACACTCTACTATAAAACGGCACAGCATAAGTACGTGAGATGCACTTTCATTCTGGCCATGCTATCCTAACAAGCTAATAACTATGTTTGGTCATGTTAGCTGTAGTATACTATAATTAACATTAAATCTCTTGAAGGAAAAGAGTACTCTGCTCACTCTTCAAGTATTTGTTTTTCTGCCACTTTTCTGGCAGCCATTGGTAGGGGTTTATTTTCATCTGCACAGGAGGCTGAAGTGGGTTCAGATGTGATTTTGTCTGGCTGTAAATAGCTGTGATATTTAGACCTCTGTGCAAACTGTCACCCTGAAACCATTCTACCCCATAATCAAACAGGGCACATAAATGATGCAAAACGTCAGTGAGTGTGCCGTGTATAAAATGATGAATGTCTGCTTGTAATATTCTCAATTATCCATGATGAAGTGTCTGTAGTGGGAGGTGGGAGGGTTGCTAGAGAAGCGGGTGCCATGGCGATCACACTGGCCCCGCCTCCCTCTCCCTCTAGAACTTTCTGTTCCACCACTGGAAACTGCCCAACACCAACTGTTGCATTCATTGATAACGCTGATTGGATTGCATTTTGGGAGTTCCTGTCATTTTATTTGTGTTTGTGTTCATAAGTAATACAGAACCACAACAGGAATGTATTACTTAGTTTCTGGATGGCCACAATGATAAAGAATCATTGTTCTTGTGTGTTCCTGACCATGACATGTAGCAGATGCCATGGTCGGGAACACTCAATTGGATGGATATTTAGGATATTTTCAGATATTTCTGTTTGGCCTGAGCACAGATGCACAGAAGCTTTCATTCTCAGTCTTCATAGTTTACAGTCTTTGTTTAACAGTTCTATCTAAAAAAAAAAATTAGACAGAACCGTTAAAGAAAGAGAGTGAATATTGTATGAAAAAGTAGTATTGTTACGAATGATTCCACTGGAGGCAAGATGTAGAGAACCTAAATGCAACTTTAATTATCAAACACAAGATTAAACATAAAACAAAAACATGACGAAGCATGGAAACTAGAAGCAAGAACATAGACTAGACACAATCCTACAATACTCGACAAAGACACAGGGCAAACATGAGGGCTTAAATACATAGACTAATTACAAGACAAGGAACACCTGTGGCTTTTACCTTTATTAGAAATTCCATCGGCATTCAGCAGTCTACATCATTTAAACAAGTCTTTGAATACCGTTGCTGTCGAGCAGAAAACTTGTCCAATATGTCCAAAACCGCTAGTTTTCAGGAAATGAAAGAAAAAAAAAACAGTTTCTTTTAAATAATTAAACTTGATATAGTGTCTTTATATGCATGTGTCATTATATTATTAACATTTTACCAAAATCAAGCTCAAATGGCATTACAAGTGTTTTGTCTGTCACTGGAACAGCCGCATTTGAGGCAATAAGTGCATCGCATTATTTTTTCATCAACTTACAGGTTATAAAGTTTATCGTAGCTCTGTGGTCGCTCAGATTTTTTCTGTCATTTGGCCAAAATCTCATTTTATAAAAGACAAGCTATTTAAGACAGGCTTAAAAAAAAAAAAAAGCTTGGCTTTGACTCGATAGTAAATGCTAGACACTCTTCTCCACTCTGCACCGCAAATACATAAAGCATTAGCCTTTATATACAGAGTAAAGAAAACACTTTACTTATTCAAACAAACTGTTCTTTATTTACCATTGCATTGCAAACAAGTAGAGGCGGTTTAAAATGGAGAGAGGTGACGGAATGAGGTTTTGCCAACAGTTTGAGGAGCCAATGGAGTTACGAGGTTTAGTCACAAGCTCTTTTTAATAGTTTTCATTGGTTAAATATTTTCAAAACTCACAGACAGAAGTAAAGGGTGACCAATAGTAATGATTTAAGGAGAAAAAAAAAAAGACTAAATATGGAGATACAAGTGATGATATTTCAAATTAAGTTCAAATTTTCATTTTGATTTATTTTCTAATTTATTTCTAATTTGGTGAATATGTAAAAGGTCATTTATGTGTATAAAGAGCACGCAAAGCTCGATCGGTCACATTCTCTGCTCCCTTTCTGTGTACAGTTTATTCCAGTTAATATAATTTATTTATCATGCTGATAAGATTATGTGTACTCTTAATTTTCTAATGCTTAAACAGCATTAATATAATTCATGAACGGTTCTTAGGTTGTTTTATCAAGAATATGATGTGCAGTTTCCCAAAACACAAAAACATTTTATGTTGCCTATTCCTATTGTAGAAGTTTGAGTGGGATTTTATTCACTGAATGAGATTGATCGGTATTGGAAGCACAGTGATTTATTTACAGAACTACAGAATGGCACTTATCACCCTTACATTTTCCCCAAAGATGAGTTAAGACATCCTGTTTTTGCCAGAAATAAATGATAGCTGTTAAATATATTTCCATGTGTCACTCGTCGCAGTTCCTGCTAGTTCATGCAGTAAATGGCTGATTTAGGTGTTTAAAAAGCAAAAACTGCTTCACGCTGGGTCTTAAAATGTTCCTGCTTTTTTTCACTCGCACAATCACATCCCTGGTTATTACATATACCTATCTTGCATACGACTCATGTTTTACACATAATACTTTGCTTTTTATGGTTTATTGCCATTTTTTACATTTAGAATGTTATATCTATCTATCTATCTATCTATCTGTATATCTATCTATCTATCTATCATCTGTCTATCTATCTAACTATCTATCTATCTATCTTACCTTTTAAACATTAATTCATTCTGCTTGTGTTTCAAGGCCCAATGTATCTGTTAAAAAGGCATGTAAATGTGTGTGTTTTTTGCCATCAGGCTGCCAAGCTTCCCATGTCCATCATTATTGTTGGAGTAGGACAGGCTGAATTTGATGGTAAGTGTTTCTTTAAGGACCGTCAATTAGATCTATTAGTTTAGTACAATCAATTATATATATAAATAAATTAGTAATTATAAACTGGTCTCCCACAGTAATATGATGACTTTAAATTACTATTATTTTAATTCATCTGATTAATCACCTTGTCATGTAATTCTTTTAATTATTTTTCAATTATTGGAGAGCTCTAGTTTCTTTTACTTTATAGAAGAAAAAATAAATCAACATTACTAGGTAATGATTTTTTCCCCCATGCATTATTAACAAAAAGCTTTATCAAAGTCAATAACTCAAATTTTTCATTTTACTTAAACCCAGCTGAGTGTCTCAACAGTTGTTTATAGCGAATAGTCAAGTAAGTGCTCCAATAGCAATTACCACGGTTGTGTTTCTCGCTCAGAGCTGAGCGCAGTACATGTAATCAGGAGATCGTTTAAAGAGGCCTGGTTTGGGCTAATCACACAGTCATTATCAGATATATTGCATGGGAAATAAGCACACACTATCATGTCAGGGCATGTAATGATCCGTTGGGCGACTTGGGAATTCGAGAGACGCTTTAATCAATATTGAAAGCTTCCTCCAAGAATAACCACATCCTGTAGCTCACGCGCTCGAGGTGGAAGATGAGCTAATGTCGGATGAGGTGAGCAGGTCATGTGGAGAGAGCCTGTTGTTTGAGGAGTCTGTGATGGAAATCTCTCAGTGCATTCATTACACAGACCAATTACATTCAGCTGGTGTCAGAGCAGGACGAGATGATGAAGGAAATGATGGCCCTAGTAGTTTTGAGAATCCTGAAATTAACTTTACAATGGAATTCATCACTATGCAGATGATAACAGGAATAGTTCACCCAAAAATGAGGATTTTGTCATTATTTTTTACACACTTTTGTGTCATTCCAAAACCATTACCCTTTTCCTCATGAAAATAAAGTGTAACATTGAATCATTCAAATAAATGAAATGTATGAACGCAAGTCCGTTCTCAATGATTTACTTAAACTTCCTGTCTTTTCCCACAGCGATGGTTGAGTTGGATGGTGATGACATCAGGATCTCCTCAAGAGGGAAATTAGCAGAGCGAGACATTGTCCAGGTGACACCAGTAGCAGTCTACTGTTTTTAAGCTTGTTTGAACTGCAAGCATGTTATGTTAATTCTGGGGTTTTTAATAGCTGTGACTAGTCGCCCTTTTGTCTATTTCTTTCAGCAATCAAATCCATTAAGCATGAGAATTTTAATTACTAATTCAGTCACTGTGGAGTTGAGCCCTCGTGTTACAGCTCCACACCATAACCCACATTATTATAAAGCAAATCATTATGCAGGTCCCCTGTGAATGCAACCTGTCATTAGTAGTAATAAGAATATCTCTGGCAACTGAGTCACAGACGGCTAGAAAAGTGAAGAGAATTCACTCTCGTGGAGCTCTTTAATTTGTTTAATGAAGGACAAAAGGATACCAGAGAAGAGATGATGCGATGATGGATGGATGGATGGATGGATGGATGGATGGATGGATGGATGGATGGATGGATGGATGGATGGATGGATGGGTGGATGGATGGATGGATGGATGGGTGGGTGGATGGATGGAATGGATGGATGGAATGGAATGGATGGATGGATGGGTGGGTGGATGGATGGGTGGGTGGGTGACTGGGTGGATGGATGGAATGGAATGGATGGGTGGATGGATGGATGGATGGATGGATGGATGGATGGGTGGGTGGATGGGTGGGTGGATGGATGGATGATGGAATGGATGGGTGGATGGATTGGATTGAATTGGATTGGGTGGGTGGATGGATGGATGGATGGATGGAATGGATGGATGGTTAGATGGAATGGATGGATGGATGGTTGGATGGATGGATGGATGGGGTGGATGGGTGGATGGATTGGATTGGGTGGATGGATGGATGGATGGAATGGATGGGTGGATGGATTGGATTGGGTGGATGGATGGATGGATGGATGGATGGATGGATGGATGGATTGAATTGGGTGGATGGATGGATGGGTGGGTGGGTGGATGGATGGATGGATGGATGGATGGATGGATGGATGGATGGGTGGGTGGATGAATGGATGGAATGGATGGGTGGATGGGTGGATGGATTGAATTGGAATGGATCGATGGATGGATGGATGGATGGATGGAATGGATGGGTGGATGGATTGAATTGGAATGGATGGGTGGGTGGATGGATGGATGGATGGATGGATTGAATTGGATTGGGTGGATGGATGGATGGATGAATGGATGGAATGGATGGATGGGTGGGTGGGTGGGTGGGTGGATGGAATGGATGGGTGGGTGGATGGGTGGGTGGATGGATGGATGGGTGGGTGGGTGGGTGGATGGATGGAATGGATGGGTGGATGGATGGGTGGGTGGGTGGGTGGGTGGATGGATGGAATGGATGGATGGATGGGTGGGTGGATGGATGGATGATGGAATGGATGGGTGGATGGATTGGATTGGATTGGATTGAATTGGATTGGGTGGGTGGATGGATGGATGGATGGAATGGATGGATGGGTAGATGGAATGGATGGATGGGTGGATGGATTGAATTGGATTGGGTGGGTGGATGGATGGATGGAATGGAATGGATGGGTGGATGGATTGAATTGGATTGGGTGGATGGATGGATGGATGGATGGATGGATGGATGGGTGGATGGATGGGTTGGTGGATGGATGGGTGGGTGGGTGGGTGGATGGATGGAATGGATGGGTGGATGGATTGAATTGGAATGGATGGATGGATGGGTGGGTGGGTGGATGGAATGGATGGGTGGATGGATTGAATTGGAATGGATGGGTGGATGGATGGATGGGTGGATGGATGGAATGGATGGATGGATGGGATGGATGGATGGGTGGATGGATTGAATTGGATTGGGTGGATGATGGATGGATGGACGGATGGAATGGATGGATGGATGGATGGAATGGATGGGTGGATGGATTGAATTGGATTGGGTGGATGGATTGGATGGATTGGATTTCAAGTGAACCATTAAATAACTTAAAATTATTTATTTGTAGAATTCATATTAATATATTAAAATAATCTCACTTAATTAAATTGCTAAAATCTTACAATTAAGATGTACATTGAAATCATATACTACTAGTCAAACGTTTGGAATAATACAGATATTTAAAAAATAAGTCTCTTTTTTTATCAAAAATACCGTAAAAACAGTAATATTACGAAAATATTATTACAGTGTAAAAAAACTGTTTTCTAATTGTATATATTTTAATATGATCAAAAGTGATCAAAGCTGAATTCTCAGCATCATTACTCTAGTCTTCAGTGTCACATGATTCCTCAGAAATCATTCTAATATGATGATTTTATGTTCAAGTTATTGGCTGTTATTATTGGTGTTTCTTATTATTATCAAAGTTATCAAAGCGGTTTTTGCTGCTTAATATTTTGATGGAAACTGTGATAAATTTTTGTTTTCAGGATTCTTTGATGAATAGAAAGCTCAAAATAACATGGAGAAAGTTCATGTATATTTTCCCAAACAGTTTTACAATTTCTGTACTGACAATCTTAATTATATCCACACTGCCAGTTTCTGTTAATAACCAGCAATATTGAGCGGAGCTTTGAATATATGTGGAGCCTTCGAGTCAGAGAGTTTAAGAAGCGCTGTGTCAGTGAATGGATGAATAAATGATGAATAAATGTTCACACTGCTTCCCGTCCCTCACAGTTTGTGCCGTTCCGGGATTACATGGACCGGACGGGAAACCACGTGTTGAGTATGGCACGACTGGCCAAAGACGTTCTGGCCGAGATTCCCGACCAGTTCATTTCTTACATGAAGAGCCGGGGAATCAAACCCAATCCTGCGCCGCCTCCATACACACCACCGGGACACACACACCACACACAGATCTGAGCTCCTGAACCGGAGCTTTAGGGTTTCGCTCCCAGTGTCACCGTGTGTTTGAACTCTCCGAGACACTCCGAGGTACAGTGGCGTTTCTGTTCGTGCCATTTCGATTTCTGCCCGTTTTTTTCTGGGATGGACAGTGTGACCCAAGGGCAGCTTTTTTTGTTTGTTTTGTTTTGTTTTGTTTTGTTTAAAAATATCTATATCTTGGCCTGTGACTGTTTCTTATTTTGTGGATCAGTTGACAAGAGGATGAAGAGCCGGATGATGATGAGGAGGAGGAGGAGGAGGGTGATGTTTGTGGTTTCAACTTGTGCCTGTGTGTGACTGTCTCAGTGTCCCAGGACAAGTGTGCCCTAATCTGACATTGGACCGTTCTCCACATCGGTAGACTAGAGTGTGCGCGTGACGTTTTTAGATTCGTACCGCTTTCATTTCGTATCAGGTCGGGCCTGTGTCGGTTTGCGGTTATTATGTTAAACATCGCTTGTGGAAAAATGTTATTTGATTCTTTGTCAGTATCCATTATGGTTTAGGAAAATGATCATTTTGGGATGAGAGATGTACTAGTTGCAACACAGGCTCTTTGGGAAAACGTGCCTCTACCTGCATTTTAGCTAACTTTAAAAAAAAAAATGGACCAATACACAATCAATACATACATATCACTGCAGTTTCAGCTGAAATGAACACTAGAGGCAGTAAAACACCAACAACTTTTACTGCTTTTCACTGAACATTATGATTACAGGGGCAGATTATCGATTAACTCTTTCCCCGCCATTGACAGAATGTTCCGGTTTCTGTTTTCACTGTTATACTGTAGGGGGCGCTACTACACGTCTTCTGAAAGAGTGCTGAATCTCCTGATCAAAACACATGCAAAGAAAATGCAGAAACATGCGATATCATATGTAATCATATATATATATATATATGTATGTAAAATAATCAACATTAAACAGCATGTAAATCAAAACAATGTTACAGAATGACATGTCGACCCAGGAAGGGTTAATGACTGAAGCTTTTGAAGGACTCGATCTTCTCCATCTGTGTTTTGATCATCGTTCTGAAACTGGATGTAGTTTTTGACAAAAACGCAATTTAGTTTTTTTATTAAACTTACCCACATTAATGTGTTGATAAAAAAGAATGCATGTAGCTAGAATAGAGATGCACGATATATCAGCCACCATGTCGGTATCGGCCGAAATATGTTCTTTTTTAATGTTCTCGTTATCGGCTCGATAAGAAAATTTGTCCGCTATATATTAAAGTCGATAAATAATGTATTATTTCCTTAAGCTGCGCACTGTTCGACGTGATGGTTTTGAATTGATTGAAATATGATTGCTCCACATATTTATTTTTTTGTTTAAAAGCAGAGGCTCTGTTCTTTCTTTTGATATATTGCACGTTCAGATATTCATACAAGAAATATTCTGGGGGACAAACGCTGGTGGCTGACACCTTTTTTTAAAAACTGGCGAGGAAAGAGTTAATAAAGGCTTATTTTTGCTCGGCTCCTAGCAGAATATTATGTTATGACCACAAAACACTTTTACCATAGTGCATGATATGTAAAGTAACTCATTTTAACGTTTGCAGCACATAACCAGCTGTGTGGCTTTTACTGATACTGATACTCTCCTGGTACAGTGTTGCTCGGGTACGAGTGAAACACGAGTCACAATAAAACAGCTCAAAGTTCAAGCAGCTAAAGTTTTTAGCTCACATTTGCTTTTGTTGACACTATCAGGTATGTTTAGGGTTTAGTGGAAGTGGTAATGTTATTTGCATTATCCTGTTAACGCCACAGACCGAACATGACAACAACCAATGTAATAAAACACTGCCAGATTCACGTTCATCTTTCAGAGAACACTGAACACACTTTTAGCGCCACTCACTGTACATTTCACCTTGAAAGTCTCACAAAATGTGCAGGACACAATGCAATATCATTTTTCAGAAATGTCACCACTGGCACGTTTTTCCAATGAGCCTCGACTATTTTCCCACAATTCCACACAGAACACCTGCCACAAGTCAATACAGAAGCATAACCTGCATCAATAAGCTGTGATGCGCGACTCTCACTCATACGCTTTGGTAGGAATGCCATTGTGGCGGACCCATAAGTGCGGCTCAGCGATACGTGTCCTCTCTCGGCAGAAATGAGCTCAGAATGGTGTCACACACTCAACCGGAGTTCATTCACCAACTCAATTTTGTCAAGAGGCTTTTAATCAAATAAGAGTGCCTGATGTATCTGCACTCCGCCAGTACAGGAGCATTACTGGCTATAATAACCATGAGCATTACAGATGTACTCCTGCCAACCATAGAGCATCACAACATCACTGCCCTGATGTCATCAATGCATTTTATTCTGTCTATGTGTGTGTGTGATCATCCACCTCATTTTAAAATTCATAATAATGTTCTTTTTATAGTTCTTTTAGTTTTCACTTGATTTTCTTCAGTTGAATTGGTTTGTATGTATTGCACACTATATTGTTGCTTTTTTTAATTCTACATTTTCACAGTTTAAGTACCATTTTTCCGGTTTGAATAAATGATCTGATATTTTAACACTGTATACCACATTAATAAATATCAAAGTCTTTTTTCATCATTTTATTCTGTTTGTGCGCTTATCCACCTCATTTTAAAATTCATTATAATGTTTTTTTTGTTTTCTTTTTTCAGTTGATTTTCTTCAGTTGAATTGGTTTGTATTTATTGCACACTTTTTTTAATTCTACATTTTCATGGTTTTAGTAAAAAAAACAATTGGTTTCAAGAAATTATCTGATTTTTTTTAACACCATGCACATTAATAAACATCAAAGTCCTTTTTCATCATTTTATTCTGTCTATTTGTGTTTATTTACCTCATTTAAAAATGCACTTTTTCAGTTGTTTTTAGTTTTCAGTTGATTTTCTTCAGTTGCATTGGTTTTTATTTATCGCACACTATATTATTGCTTCTTTTAAATCCACATTTTCGGTTTGAGTACCATTTTCTCGGTTTGAATAAATTATCAGATTTTTACACACAATATACCACATTAATAAGTCCTTTTTCATCATTTTATCATGTCTGTTTGTGTGTTTTCCACCTCATTTTAAATGTCAAATTAATGTTTTTTCATTTTTTCAGATTGAAATCACTTGATTTTCTTCAGTCGAATCGATTTGTATTTATTACACACTATATTCTTGCATTGTTTAATTCTACATTTTCACGGTTTAATTATTCATTTTTTCAGTTTGAATAAATTATGAGATTTTTAATCTCCATATACCACATTAATAAATATCCTGCTCTCAAGATAATCATTGGAAATATTGTTACTTTAACAGAAAGCTGCTAAACTTTTATCCCAAAGGATATC
This sequence comes from Scardinius erythrophthalmus, assembly GCF_964197995.2. NCBI lineage: Eukaryota > Metazoa > Chordata > Actinopteri > Cypriniformes > Leuciscidae > Scardinius > Scardinius erythrophthalmus. The sequence goes on from NC_138245.1 coordinate 4,800,040, forward strand.
ATGTAAATGCCAGTAAGAAACCAGTTTAACTATGCATATCATTTAATGATAGACCTTCATTACACAGGAATCAATCCAGTATGAGGAACATTTTCTAAATCTAGCGTTTAAGGATATTATAATATTTTCAACACTCACACTTTGTAATTACAAAAACTATTTCACACTTAACATAGAGTCTAAACTGCCTCATTTTGGCTTGGAAAATGGCGAAACATTACAACCGGAAAAACTCCCAATCAAAATCGATGTTTACACCGCTGCAGTTTCTCCAAAGCGGGATCATAGATCATCTTGGGAGCCATTGATGTTTCTCTAAACCAGGCACCGGAATCGTCTTCGTCCATTTCAATGCCTTCAAATTAATGACCTTTTTCAGGAGCAATCCTACTATTCAAACTGTTTATCAGTTCTTTGTCATTTTACATCAGTAACATCAATTCCTTTCTACTGGCAGGGACACCATTGTGCTTGTGATATCTGATAAAAGGCTTGGATCTACTGAATTAGCACTTTGGAGATTTGCCCTGTGTGTTCATCTAGAAATCACACAAAAGAGGTTTGAGGTCTGACAGCGACGTGAGCATCATCACTGCTTTCCAAATGATGATCGCATTCAGCTGGGGATTTCAGATTTCATTTACACTTGGCCACATAAATGTTCCTCCATAAAACACATATAGCCTAAAGTTTGTTATATTATTCATGCGTTATATGCAAATTCCACTGCATTAATGTGGCTCAAATGTTTCCAAAAGACATTTGCTTGAACAACTGGTGTGCAAAACTGCAACAGCTTTGTATCAGCATTAAATCTGCAAAGCTCCCAAACCTCAACTTAAATGCTGACCGTTTGCACTAGAATGCTAAACGACACAAGGTCCTGAGGCACGAACTTCACAAAAACTAACTAGCGCATGATTACATTGATAAAAACAATTATAATTACATCATTTTAAAACCATTTTCAAATGCAAGAATAGCCTACATTTAACACTGCAGTGGTGAATGGGAATGAGTGAATTGGGAATTGAGAGTATACTGGTATTGTATGATGTTTTGTTGTTCTGCATGGACCTACAAAAGTTTACAGTTAACTAGTTTTCATGGTCAGTTATCATCTCTCTGAAACATCAAGGGAGAATTTTACTGCTAAGTCATAGGCCTGCTTTAAATGATCTCTTGGTTTTCCTTTCTTGAAGTGATATAAGGAAAACGATGTATTTTGTTCATGTCTGGAATGTACGATAAGCCATTAAATACAGTCCTCCGCAAATAAACTGACCAGCGTCCATGAGGATTGAATCGCTTCAAAAGACAGCGCGTGAATGTAGGATATTACAGGACGCGCGTGACCCACGAGGTCGCGAGACTTTCTCATCGTCCGTCACTTGGACATTTAAAATTCCATCATAATCTATTATTACCCGTAATTTTAAGGTTCAGACTTTTAATAGCTTTTGTTTTCGTTCACATTTTCATTTTTAATGCGTCCTTACAGGACGAGCATAGGCTATAGCTTTTATTTAGGAAGTCAGAATAACGGAGACTGTCGTCATTTTTCACACACTTTTCCACACGAAGCAGTTTGTTTCTTTAGCGCAGTGACAGCCAGCTGAGGCCATTAAAACATGACCTTTTGTCAACGCGATATATTACACACAAAAAATCCTATTATAATAGCCTGTATAAGCAAAACCAAAGAGTATAGAAGTACCAAGAGGCGAAACTCCGTTGCAGTTTTGACAACAATCGCTAGATGGCGCTGCTGTCGCCATTTTGGACTGAACCAACGGCTTTACAACTACCGTATACACAGCATTAACATTATGTCTGGAAATAATTGGAAGGAAACAAAGAGAACAGTGTTCTGCCATCAACTGCAACACTTCTACTGGTACTTCTATACTCTTTGGCAAAACGTAAAAAAAAAAAAGTGATTTAAACGATGCCTGAACTCAAATCTTCCGCATCGCGTTAAAGGGATAGTTCACCCAAAAATGAAAATTATGTTCATCATTTGCTCCAAACCTGTTTGAGTTTCTTTCTTCTGTTGAACACAAAAGAAGATATTTTGAAGAATGTTGGTAATCAAACAGTTGGTGGCAGCCATTGACTTCCATAGTATTTTTTTTTCTATTATGATGGAAGTCAATGGCTGCCATCAACTGTTTGATTACCAACATGCTTTAAGACAAACCATGTGAAAATTCATAAGTTAACACCATTGCTGAGTATTTTCTCCTTGTGAACCAAAGACAGTCTCAAAAACACGCTTTGAAATCGCTGGTGTTTCTGACGTCGCAAACTACCTTGTAACCAATCAAAGCTGGTGTGAGTGAGGGGAGGAGGAGCTAATTTGCATATTTGTTGATCTGCATATACTAAATGAGGCAAGGGTGTAGAGTTACATTCAAGCTACTTTAAGGCATGAATAAATCTTTGTCACTGGAAAAAAAGCGTTTAAATATGTCATGTTGGTGATCAGAGATGAGTTTTAAGGGATACACATAGGGGGCCTTTAAAATATAGCCTAGTCTTTTTTGTTCAACAGAAGAAAGAAACTCATACAGGTTTGGAACAACATGTGGGTGAGTAAATGATGAAAACATTTTCATTTTTGGGTGAACTATCCTTTCGGGTGCTCGCCAAGGGAGACTGATGCAGAGGCAATTGTCATTAGATTTAATTTAGTCTTTGTTTCCACCAACTGGACTGGAATTACAGTTACAAGTAACAGATCATCCTCAGTGTAATCTGTCAAAATGACGGACAGCCCTTTAGAAATCAGTCAGGAACATTCTGTGTTGACGCGACCTCTGGTGACGCAGGACCTGTAACACTACATCGAGCGCTGTCCACATGTAACATACTGTAGAGACTGTTTTCATCGGAATACTTGTGCATGTATGGCCTTAGTTTCGTGATTGATTGGGGTTGTTTTTCTCTTCCTATTTCTGTAGTTATATGTTGGGAATGTTTTATATATATATATATATATTATAATATATTTTAATAATCATTATTTATTTTCATCTGAGGCATTGGCAGCCAACCAGCATATCATGGCCATTATTATTATTATTTATTAATTAAAAATACACATTGTAACATACAAATAAATGAAAACAATTTTATTAATGCAACACACAATAGACCATTTTATTGTTGTAATTTCTTTTGCATGTTTGCTCCCAACAAATTCTATTGTACATGATCTTTGTCATACGGTGGGTTGTGAAATGCTTTGTATTGAAATGCCTTAACTAAATATTAATAAAAAATGAAGTCTTTTCCAAACTCTTGTTCTCTGGAGAATGTATATATAGCTGCTGGTGTTGAAAGGTTTGACTGGAGACTGCGGTCCTGCTGTTCTCCGCTTCTGTCGAGTCGTGCGGGAACACCGTGACGTGTCCAACAGCTCTTCACACATAATGAACACCATCCCGGATCAATTAGAGCTTCAGGAGACGACAAGAGCCGCATTCAGAGAGGCCGAGAAGTGGCAGACTATTCTGAGCCAGTGAGTGAGTAATATTGTCAAGCCACTTTCAGTTTGCTGAGTTTCATTAAAGAACGTCATTGACTAAGCAGAAAACGAGGAGGGGAAAAGGAGAGACTGACAAAAATAGATCATTACTGAAATCATCAACACAAGTACCATGTTGTGTTCCACTGGAGGGATTTCAACTGGTTTTGCATTGGACATACAGTGACAAAAATGTTCACCGTACTACAGCTTAAACCTTAACGTTTATAGCCATGTAAATCCTGACATATGAAATAATAAACTGGACTTGAAATGGAACAGTTTATTGAATCTGTAGAGATTTTTTTTTATGCATATGTGATTTTTATTGAATATACATCAGGCTTTTATGGCTCTTTATATTGTATCGTGATATTGAGAATATAGGGAGCTCATAATAATCCAGAAGGAAAAAAAAAACAGATTTTCCTCGAATCCTAGCTGAGCAAAAATATGCAGTTCATGACATTTATATGGCCAGAATATATGAAATTCTGAAAGCTTGTAATCTTAAAATAAATGCATATCAGTCATCACTCTTTATCTGCCAATAATGTCTAATAGCCAATGATGTTTAAATGCTTAGCTTTATGATCAAAGCTCTATAAACATATAATGCAATGCAATGATGATGATTGAGAGATGAACAAATAAACCTTCTTCGAAAGCCTGACGGATCAGTATTTGATACTCACGATTTTTCAACAACAGCAAAAAAGTATAGATAGGCCTAATATGTAAACCTAATTTGTGAATATTAGTAATAATAAAACCGAACTGATGACCTGAAGGGGCATTTCCAGCAAAGTTTAGATCATTAGCAGCTGTAGAAATGTGCTTATCAAATATGATACAGTAGGAAGTGTTACTTAGGCATTTTTCCTCATTTAAAGTCTCCCTGTGGTGAAAATCAAGCTTTTAATGTGGTTTACGTCTATGTTGTTTTGATATGCTTTAAGACGAACCATGTGCAAATTCATAAGTAGTCTATTTTCTCTTGAAAACAATCTCAAAAACACAGTTTCAAATCGCTGGTGTTTCTGACGTCACAAACTACCTTGTAACCAATCAGATCAACGTGTGATCGTCAACCAGTGGATCTCTGAGCTGAGTGAGTGAGTGGAGGCGGGGCTCATTTACATATTCATAGAACAGTGGCTATACTAAATGAGGCAAGGGTGTAGAGTTACATTCAAGCTACATTAAAAATAAAAAATGTTTAAATATGTCATTTTGGTGATCAAAGATGAGTTTTAAGGGATAAAATTCTTGACTACAGGGACTGTAAAAGTTGATTTACTGCTCTCCTATACAGGCCTATTAGTTTTGTGTTTTGTAATTTGTATTTGTATCATTGTTTTTTTGTTGTTTTTTTTCTGACCCCTGATCAGTGATGAATGACCTCACCTGCTATAGTTAAAAGCTTCTGGTCTGTGTTTTGGTTAATGGCTGTTGTCTACAGCAGTGTGTGTCATCATGAAAAAAGACTGTAAATGAATGGGCTCTGAATGGGCCAGGTTCTGATCTGCATGTAACTTTTTATTACGTCTGGGTTTGAATGAGGAATGGAACTGAGCATCACAGCCTTCACCGTCACTGGCAGTGATTAAGTTAAAGGTCAGTTACTGATGAATTGGCACTTGAATCAATAAGACTGTGAGCTCTGGATGAACGTGTTGTCACGTCTTTCTTTCTCTCTCAGTCCCTTTCCTTAATGAGAGGCTTCTCCTCTGTGACATCTGTGGGACTCGAGCATCTGTCAGAGCCTCAGATCTGATCTGAGAACAGGCACCTGCACCCACACAATTACCAGCACGTTCTCCTATTGACTCTGAGTAAACTGTGTCGTAGCTGACAGATGAATCCAGACCAGTGTGTCCCATTACTTTCAATGTCTTGAGGGATGACAGCGGCCATTTTAATATTTTTTTAGGCTACTGCATTTAAATTGATGTTAATTTACAGACTTTGTTGATGTTATTTCTATTTTTTATCTTAGACTAATTGCATTTTAATCATACAGTAGGCTAGGTATCCCAGGGTTGAACTTGTGATTAGGACCTAGGCTATTTATGATGATGGAAAAGAAAGGTAAATGAAACATGAACTGAGAAATTTCCCTGAAACATTAAAATAATAATAATAATAATGTTTGGTCAGTAAAAAGGAGGTGCACTTCGGAAAATGTATATTATCAAAATCATCAGATATTATATTTATATTGTTGGTCTCTTATTCCATATGAAGTTTGGAAATTTAGCAACCTGGAAACCTAATTATGATTATCAAGGGATAAATATTAAACAAACACTGAAACAAAATAGACAACATATTTCGTAAAACATCGTAGAGAGCAGATTTCATTCATATTTGCACAAATACAAATAGCAACAGATCCCACTGTGCACTGTAAAAAGTGAATAGTTGGATCAACTTAAAAAATTTACTTCAATTGGTAACACCTAAATAAATTAAGTTTTCTCAACTTAAATTATCGTGGAAAAACGTGATAATTTAAGTTGAGAAAACTTAATTTATTTAGGTGTTACCAATTGAAGTAATTTTTTTAAGTTGATCCAACTATTCACTTTTTACAGTGTGGTTGTCCAGCGCTGAAGCACATTGGTTTGGAGATGACCAGCGCCTCCTGGTGGACAGTTGATGTTAACACACTGCTGTGGAGCAAGAAGATGTCAATCTAAAGAACTTTTTAATTATTTTTATATGAAAAGGAAAACTAGAGCTGATGTTTATAGAAGAGCAGAAGAATATTAACTCTAAAGAATATAAATAACTATATGTTCAATCAAACCAAAGAACATGTTTCCTCTCTTTATTTAGTGCAGATTCATTTTACATAAATAAAGAGTTGTGATATTTATTATAATGTGTTTGTGTGCTAAATTGCTTTATTTAAAAGTTTAAGTATATTATTGTATTTAAAAGTTGTTGATCATGTTCTGTTAATGTTGATAACCTGTACATGATGAACAAATACAGTAATCTAATAATTTGCAGTTTGATGGCTTTCAAAAAAAAAAAAAAAAAAAAAGTAAACTGGCAATAATTACTAATTTTATCCTCAGGGGGAAAAATCTAGATGTACTGTTTATGGACATTCCAGCACTCCTTCGTCGTCCAGTCTTCAGTGTCACATGATCCTTCAGAAATCATTCTAATGTGCTAATTTTTGTGCAGACTAATGCTAATAAATTAGGCTACATTTAAAAATTAAAATAAAATTTCTATTTTAATATATAACTGTAATATTGGAAAAAATATCAAGTTATTGCAGCCTTGGTGCAATAAAAAAAAAAGCATTAAAAAAAATGAAGGTTTGTTTTTTTAAATCCATCTGTGTGATGTTAAATACAGACACTTTATGATTGTGCAGTACAAAATGTATATATTATACGTAGACCGAAGTCATTAAATTGAAAATGAAACAATTTCAATACATTTTAACAAGAACAACATGAACAAAAACAAGTGAGTGAACACAAACATTCATTAGCATAAGCACAAATAACAAAAAAATAAAAATAATAATGCCAAATAACTATAACAAAACTGATTCGCTGAACTGATTACTGATTTATTTACATGATTTATAATGATACTATTATAATGATAATATCATTAATGTTTCCAGAGTAAAAATGTGAAGGTAGGCTACAAGAAAGAAGATCATCCTCTCTGAGGTGAGGTGAGGTAAGAAAGGTGTCCTCAATCTGTCACTCCAAACACTTCTACCTCCTGTTCCACGGCTCATCTGGATTTAACAGAAATAAATTAACAGATTAAAATCTTTGTGTTTGGATTTTTCTGGAGGAAAAAGGCTGACTATTGTGTGTGTGTGTGTGTGTGTGCGTGTGTGTGTGTGTGTGTGTGTCTTGTACAGTGATCTTTGTGAGGAGCGGTTCGAGTTTTAGACGATCATGCAAGGTAACGTCAATACTGTTGTTCATCATTCATGGCACATGAATATTTCTGGTTAATAATTTAAATGAAAACACTGAGACCTTGCTGCAGGAACTGGTGTTTCTCAACAGCTGTCAGTGGTGCGCTGACATCTGTGTGCAGCTCAGCTTCCTCCTCCTTCAAACACTTCTCTGACATTACATTCACTGGAAACTGTCCCACTGACCTCAGGTGTTAGTGTGGCCTTTCAAAGCCCACAAGCATAATGCATATTACCTAATAATGAGTTGATTGACATTTTAATGATCTGCAACAAAATACAGATAACTTTGGCGAGATTGAATTACTACTGCTTTAAAGACTACTCATTTCTATCCCACCTTTGAAACCTGCTGCTCTAAAGAGAAATGTGAGCACTGTGGAGAATCTGGAGCTGGATAGATCTGACCCAGCATTTGTGCATTCATTTTATTATTATTATTATTTTCAGGGTTCGAATTATGATTTCATCTTTGTGGGGGTCTCTTTAACTTCATTTATACTATTGTAATTCTCTTCCCATTGATGCAACAATAAATCAGTTATTCGGTTTCAAAGTAAGAGATTATTTATACACTCACCTAAAGGATTATTAGGAACACCTGTTCAATTTCTCATTAATGCAATTATCTAATCAACCAATCACATGGCAGTTGCTTCAATGCATTTCGGGGTGTGGTCCTGGTCAAGACGATCTCCTGAACTCCAAACTGAATGTCAGAATGGGAAAGAAAGGTGATTTAAGAAATTTTGAGCGTGGCATGGTTGTTGGTGCCAGACGGGCCGGTCTGAGTATTTCACAATCTGCTCAGTTACTGGGATTTTCACGCACAACCATTTCTGGGGTTTACAAAGAATGGTGTGAAAAGGGAAAAACATCCAGTATGCGGCAGTCCTGTGGGCGAAAATGCCTTGTTGATGCTAGAGGTCAGAGGAGAATGGGCCGACTGAGTCAAGCTGATAGAAGAGCAACTTTGACTGAAATAACCACTCGTTACAACCGAGGTATGCAGCAAAGCATTTGTGAAGCCACAACACGCACAACCTTGAGGCGGATGGGCTACAACAGCAGAAGACCCCACCGGGTACCACTCATCTCCACTACAAATAGGAAAAAGAGGCTACAATTTGCACGAGCTCACCAAAATTGGACAGTTGAAGACTGGAAAAATGTTGCCTGGTCTGATGAGTCTCGATTTCTGTTGAGACATTCAGATGGTAGAGTCAGAATTTGGCGTAAACAGAATGAGAACATGGATCCATCATGCCTTGTTACCACTGTGCAGGCTGGTGGTGGTGGTGGTGTAATGGTGTGGGGGATGTTTTCTTGGCACACTTTAGGCCCCTCTGTGCCAATTGGGCATCGTTTAAATGCCACGGCCTACCTGAGCATTGTTTCTGACCATGTCCATCCCTTTATGACCACCATGTATTTTGGCAGTGTGGGCCGGTGCAAGTCCTGCTGGCAAATGAAGTCAGCATCTCCATAAAGCTTGTCTGCTGAAGGAAGCATGAAGTGCTCTGAACATGTCCTGGTAGACGGCTGCGTTTGAGTGGACAGCACCAACACCAGCCAATGACATGGCTCCCCAAACCAACACAGACTGTGGAAACTTCACACTGGACTTCAAGCATCTTGGATTGTGTGCCTCTCCATTCTTCCTCCAGACTCTGGGACCTTGGTTTCCAAATGAGATGCAAAATTTGCTCTCATCAGAAAAGAGGACTTTGGTCCACTGTGCTTTATTAAATCTAGAGTCAACGCAGCCGTCTACCAGGACATGTTCAGAGCACTTCATGCTTCCTCCATTTTCCAGCAGGATTTGCACCGGCCCACACTGCCAAAATAACCAAAACCTGGTTCAATGACCATGGTATCACTGTGTAATTACTGTGTGATTTCATGTAATATTCTAATTTTCTGAGATTTTGATTTTGTGGTTTTCACAAGCTGTAAGCCATAATCATCAAAATTATAACAAATAAAGGCTTGAGATATCTCACTTTGCATGTAATGAGTCTATAATATACAAGTTTCACTTTTTTAACGGAATTACTGAAATAAATCAACTTTTTGATGATATTCTAATTATATGACCAGCACCTGTATATAAATGATTTCTTGTTGCAATCGTTGCATCAAGGAAAATTACAATTAATATACAATTAATATTTATATATTACTATGAACGTGTAAATATATTATGTATATATGGAATGAATGAAGTATAAGTAAGCCTATATTTCATGTCAATTAATGATCTTTTATAATTTTGTTGTTAACACTTTTAATTGGGTTTATATAATCCCTCTATATTTGTGACAACCTTGCAATTGATCATACTTGAGTCACACAGACTTCAACATTCTGCATGCAAAACACAACAATGGTAACAATTAGCCTATATTTTATTTAAAGTAAATGATCAAGTACTCTCTTTTTAGTTACTAGAACTCTTGTGTAAGTGACCTATACTAACTAAGCATTTGTCAGTACCACATACTATTCCTATTTCACCTACTTGTTTTATTTAAAGCAACAACATGGAACTTTTCCTCTGCGGTCGCCCTACAGGTTGGAAGCGGAATTGTCCATTACCGCTGTCGTAAAATGATTTACGGTTACTGTATATGAAGCATGCAGGTTTTTTTCATATGGGCAATGATAATATTATTAATCTTCCCCCTTTCATAATTTATACATGTTTAGTAGACTAAACATTTAACCTCAAACATTTGCGATTTGCATGTCGATTGCAATGCTCAAATCTGAACGAGAATGATAGCGATAGCATCCTAACCATCTAAAACTACCATGTTAGTGTTTACTAGCTACCAGATTGATAATTCGCTCATCTACTAGCTGATCCATGAAGATAAATAAATGGAGGACCAGATAGTTTCCGTAACGTAGCCAGGCAGACAACAGATTAGAAAAACTAAAGATAGTATGCAAGCAATTTACAGTTACTTACTAGTTCAACAGCATGACGGCCAAGTCAGCATCGGTCTGGTAACACTCCTCCTCCATTAGCTCACGCCAGCGAGCAAACGCTCGACCAATATTGATCCTCGTCCTGCCTTTCAGTTTATCACTCTCCCTTTTCCTCTTCCGACTCTACTCCGACAAAACCTTGGACTTATTACGTTTCGCTGCTGCTTCAGCCATGACGAAAACAGAAGTACGAAAACAAACGCGCTGGTTGGCCACATTTGAGGAAGTGGTGGGCAAAGTGACGTATGCCGTAAAGCAGTCGAATTTTGTAGTTCTTTTTGAGCGCTGGTTACTACCTGCACCCCGAAGTTACAGTGCCAGTAAAAGCGATACAGACCCCGTCAGGCTCTGGCAGACGTCTCATTCAACCTATTGTAAGTCGATGTACTATCACAAGGGTCTTGGAAATATATTATGAAGGTTGAAAAGTTACATGTTGTTACTTTAAAGGGGAAATGAAGCATGACAAATGTAAACATATAAAAGAAAAAAAAGAAAAACCGCTATATCTTTTGCTGCCAGGGCGCTGCCATTGTGTGCAGTATTCTAAAGTGTGACGTCACGGGGTTGGTTGGCTTTAATAAACCTGGCTGAATGTATTAATATCACGACGTCAAACTGTCTACACCACGGAGTTTTGACCGCGATTCGCGAACAACTAATGAAGTCTAACATATGTTATATACAGCAGATGGACTCTGACACGGTGGGCATCGCATTACAACAGCCACACGCGCTGCAACTTACCAACCCGCTCTTCGCCCAAAACCACCACCGGCTGTTCGACATAACAACGTAACTTACCACTGCTCGGTTCCCACGCCGTATCGGCTCAAATGCATATATTAATACATGCTAACTTACATGGTGTTGTTGACAAGAGACATGAATATGATGGCAGACATCGCGAACAATGTTTCCATGTGCAGTTTGTTAACATAACGTTAACGTTAGACGTCGTCTTTTTGTCTGGTACTAATAAACTCCACTAAAGTTAGCTAAACACTAAGTTAGTGTTAGCTAGTTCATGCTTACAGCTGTTAGCTAATAATGACTGTACCTAACGATAGTTGTTCGCGGTCAAAACTCCGTGGTGTAGACAGTTTGACGTCGTGATATTAATACATTCAGCCAGGTTTATTAAAGCCAACCAACCCCGTGACGTCACACTTTAGAATACTGCACACAATGGCAGCGCCCTGGCAGCAAAAGATATAACGGTTTTTCTTTTTTTTCTTTTATATGTTTACATTTGTCATGTTTCTTATATAATTGTTGATTAAAGTGGAAATCCATCTTGTAAATCATGTAAACTTGATTGACTGCTTCATTTCCCCTTTAAGGCAATCGGTTGCATGCTTTTTTTAAGTAAGCCCAACTATAATTCGATTTTACAGTGTACGGGCACGAGTAAGTGCGGTGCCAAGTTTGACGCTGTTTGGATGAGAAATGCCAAATATATCGTTAAATATATCATTTTTAGAAGGTTGTGGTTTAAAATTAAACATTCTGACATAATGAGTTGTGGTTTAAAAATAAACAATAAACAATCACTCTCGGATGTTAACTGAATCTGTAAGTCACGCTGTTTACTTCCTAATATATTATTTCATTCTGGTGCGCTTAACATTATTGCTACTGTTTAATAGTAGCCTATGCTAAGTCTCTTTCACGGCCATCATTTGTAGTAAATGCTAATATATTACTGTGTCATGTGCGCTGAAGTTAGCCTGTAACTATATGTGATGTTTAGATAGTTGCCCTGCCTATTCAACAGGATAGCTATGCAGGCTTAAACGAGGTTCACTATCCTCTTACCGATCGAGACGGCAAATCCCCATCATGGCGTGTCCGTTTTTATTTCGGCTCCAATGTTAACAGGTTAATGTTAGTTAGAGCTTGCACACTACCTGCGTGACACCCGCATCTCGCCGAAAACGCGTCCATGCTATAGCATTTCTATAGAAACTGAACCGACTATTTTTCACGCGAGATGCAAGCGCGTTGGAAGCGTTTCCAGACAAAATAGAATAGAAAAATATGTTTAGATGCCATTTTAACACGAAGGCCTACATATTAATAAATGACATTTTGATTTTTGGAGGTTTTGACGTAAATGCGGATATAGTTGTAATTTGAAAAAAAAAATGTAGGCCTATCGATATTCAAATGAAATATTCTGCAGCCTGTTTTGTCAATACTGCCGACGTAGTCTTTGCTGTATCAATATAGGCTATATATTTATTTTTAACATGACTTATAGGCCTCCACAACTCTCTCCCCATATTTCGAACAAGGGTCCAAATCCCGAGATGGTAGGCTACCCTCATTGTACCTCACTGTAACGTTACCTCACTGAACCTCATTGTACCTCACTGTAACGTTACCTCACTGAACCTCATTGTACCTCACTGTAACGTTACCTCACTGAACCTCATTGTACCTCACTGTAACGTTACCTCATTGAACCTCACTGAACCTCATTGAACCTCACTGAATGTCACCTACTGTAGCAGCAGCAGCGCCGCATCAGACACGCTTCTGGTGTGCAAAGACATAGAAAACAGCAGCCAAATTAATTATACTAGTTATAATAAAAGCCGCATTATATAACTATTTTTTTAATCTCATATAGCCTACCAGCTGACAGGGCTCTCAGCATTAGGTGAGATTTTTTTTCTTGAGAAAAATTAACATGTAACGTTATTGATATTGAATCAGCATCAGAATCAAATCACAAGATTTGAATTGAAATCGTGAAATTTGTGTCAAGCAAATATAAAAACAGTATAGTCATTGTAGATGTAAACATTGTAACTTGTCACTAAAATTCAGTTTAATTACCAAATTGACAATCATAATACACTTATTGTTATGCAAGGCTTTTTTTACATCCTGTTTTCCCCTCATTCATTATGCTGATGTCTTCAGATCTGTAAATTGCAACATTAAGCTTATTTTGTTGTCAACAGACTTGAGCAAATGACAGGATCAGCTATTGTGACATCTACAAGATATAGGTAAGTTTCATATAAAAAAAAAACATCTGTGATAAACCATGTTTCACATAAAAACTAAGACAATTAACCAAAAAAGTTGTCATTTTGGTGTTTTATTTAGTGGTACTTGCAAATTTGTACAATTTTATATCTATTTATTCTTTCATTTTTATTCTTACATTGTTTACATTTGGTATTTTTTAATAGTTTTTTTAATGAGAGGTAAGATAAATGTAAGAATTTAAATACGTTTATGAAATTCTTAGAAATAAAAGAGACAGAGTTTGTGAATTAGTAAACACTTTGCAATTCATTTACTTAAAAGTTACTTTACTAGATGGAAAGGTGAACATAAATACTTGTAAATTGGTATAACAACATAATTTAATCTCGCTTTTGAAAGATTTTTAATGCAGTTATCATTCTTTTACTAATGTGCACATCAATTCACAAATAAATGCTGGAATATTCCCATCAGCTACAGGTGAAGACGAGCATCAAACCATCAGGAAGAGCTGAAATCTGCAAAGACAGAGTTTATTGAAGGGCCGTGAGAACATGAGTGATCCAGAACACTGCAGAGTGAAACACACTAAAGAACAAAGAGGTTGGTGTTTACTCCTGATTCATCATTAGTGAGGCTGAAGAACATTAAGGGGTGTGAAATGCTCATTTTCACTCAATCTCCTGTTAATCTTGAGTACCTATAGAGTAATATTGCATCCTTCATATCTCCAAAAAGTCTTTTGTTTTATTATATTTTTAATTGAAAGATAGGCTGTACCGAGTCTTTCCGGAAAAAAACGAGCGGCTGGGGGCGGGCCGTGTGGGCGAAGCTAAAGCTGTGCTTACCCACCTAGCTAACAACACACAGAGACATTTGTTCAACAGTTTTACTCACCGTTCCAACGCACGACCGCGAACCTTTATCATTGTGACTGCTCGATCCTTAAGCATTAGACGATCTGCAAATCCGTCGATCTGGGCTTTGTTTATAAAACAATCATCGTCGAAATGCAGGGAACAACAGTCTTACACAACTCCATTTATGCTCAGGAAAACAAATTCCATCCACGGGTTCCTTAACGCTGGGTTCTTTGGGAATCTGTGCAGGGTTGTCTTGCCCTGGGAACCAAAAACACACTTCTTTGGTGACATTGACTTCCCAAAAGCCGGGCAGGGCGCTTTGATGGCGAACTGCTTTCGCTCTCTTGCTCTGGTCTACGAGTGCGCACGCGCCTGCACCCGCGATCTTACCGTAGAAGTGCCCTTAGAACCCATATAAGGAAATTCCGCTCTATCTTACGAAAGACAGAGCCATACTCGAAAAAAACTTTCCGAAACTTGTGACAAACCGGAAGGAGTATTTTTGGAACAGAAATACTCCTTCAAACGTACAACTTAGTTTTTGAAACTTTGTCCATGTTTAGCATGGGAATCCAACTCTTTACCAGTGTAAAAAACTCAGTATGCATGAAATAGCATTTCACCCCCCTTATATAGGTTATAAAGCAGTTTATCAGATTTAGTGTTTGTAGTAGAAAAAAACTAAAGAGTTGTGAAAAAACAGTTAAACCAATAAGTAATATAGGGGACACTTTATATGTGCATTGGTACAAAATAGGATCTGAAACTCAAATGTTTTTTGATTTTCTTTGATAAACATTCACATTGATTGTCAACATCAGATCAGAAGACCAAACTAAATATGATATAAGCTGTTTGATTTTGCATTTATTTGATATCTTGTTCACAATTTTTGTTACCCTGCAACTAGAATTTGGGACATACCTAAATACACTTTACAACCATGACACTGATTTTTCGGGGGGGGGGGGGGGGGGGTTAAAAAAATCATAATGGTGTAAATTAAGCAAAACCTGTTTTATAATTTCTGATAAAGTTGTATGCATGTAGCCAAATTTTCATGTTGCGACAATTGCTGAAACTTTTATCATGGTATATGGTATTTTCTCAACACACAAAAAATGTAATACTATAACAGGTTTTATAACTTTTCTTCTTATAGCAAAAATAACTCTAAACATATAAATACAATAAAGCAGTACACAAAAAATATAAAGTAAACAAATCTTTCAAACAGATTAAAGTGCAAAAGAATTAGAAAGAACAGTATCGCTTTACAATAAGATCTTATTAGTTAATGTTAGTTAGTGCCTTAACTAACATGAACAATGATCAATATAGTTACATTTGTTACAGAAGTTATTAGGGTTGAGCCGATAGACAATGTCATCGTCCATTGCAATGGCTGACAAGACATCACGATGTTGAGCCAGCATCGCGCTATGGCTGGCACTGAGCCAAAGACGGATGAGCTCAACGCTTGTCATATCACAACTATTCAGTGTTTTTAACCACATAATGTTTATTTTAGGTTTCAGACATTTAAATACATATAATTTATTGCAAAACAATACATTTATAGTTTGTAAAATACACAAATGGTTGGTGTCTATGGAAGCTGCTCAATAACAATGCATTCAAATATATTTGCCGACGTGCTCAACATCGTGATGTCTTGTCAGCCATTGCAATGGACGATGGCATCGTCTATCTGCCCAACCCTACAATGGCTAACTAATTGTTAATTTTAAATGAGTAAGTATTTACAACATTTTTATTAAAATAAATGTAATATTTATCTGACAGACTGTCAGAACTGTATTACTGTTGTAGTTTTAAAATGTTAATATTATTTTAGATAATTGTGCAGTTGATCTAATATATGCTACAGAAACATGGGACTTTTAACTATCATTTCAGATGTGATGCTGGAGAATGAGGAGAGTGAAGAGGAGGAGAAACATGACAGTATTTCTTCACTGAAAAGAAGAGACAAGAAATGTTTCACCTGCCATCAGTGTGGAAAGAGTTTCACACGCAAAGAAAGTCTCAAGATTCACATGAGGATCCACACTGGAGAGAAACCGTTCACATGTGATCAGTGTGGGAAGAGTTTCACACATAAATGCTCCTTTAAGAATCACATGAGGATCCACACTGGAGAGAAACCTTTCACATGTGATCAGTGCGGGAAGAGTTTCACACAAAAATGCTCCTTTAAGAATCACATAAGGATCCACACTGGAGAGAAACCATTCACATGTGATCAGTGTGGAAAGAGTTTCAAACATAAATTGTCCTTTAAGATTCACATGATGATCCACACTGGAGAGAAACCGTTCACATGTGATCAGTGTGGGAAGAGTTTCACACATAAATTGTCCTTTAAGATTCACATGATGATCCACACTGGAGAGAAACCGTTCACATGTGATCAGTGTGGGAAGAGTTTCACACAAAAATGCTCCTTTAAGAATCACATGAGGATCCACACTGGAGAGAAACCGTTCACATGTGATCAGTGTGGGAAGAGTTTCGCAATACATTTTTCCTTTAAGAATCACATGAGGATCCACACTGAAGAGAAACCGTTCATATGTGATCAGTGTGGGAAGAGTTTCACACATAAATTGTCCTTTAAGATTCACATGATGATCCACACTGGAGAGAAACCGTTCACATGTGATCAGTGTGGGAAGAGTTTCACACATAAATGCTCCTTTAAGAATCACATGAGGATCCACACTGGAGAGAATCCATTCACATGTGATCAGTGTGGGAAGAGTTTCACACAAAAATGCTCCTTTAAGAATCACATGATGATCCACACTGGAGAGAAACCGTTCACATGTGATCAGTGTGGGAAGAGTTTCGCAATACATTTTTCCTTTAAGAATCACATGAGGATCCACACTGGAGAGAAACCGTTCATATGTGATCAGTGTGGGAAGAGTTTCACACATAAATTGTCCTTTAAGATTCACATGATGATCCACACTGGAGAGAAACCGTTCACATGTGATCAGTGTGGGAAGAGTTTCACACATAAATGCTCCTTTAAGAATCACATGAGGATCCACACTGGAGAGAAACCGTTCACATGTGATCAGTGTGGGAAGAGTTTCACACAAAAATGCTCCTTTAAGAATCACATGAGGATCCACACTGGAGAGAAACCGTTCACATGTGATCAGTGTGGGAAGAGTTTCGCAATACATTTTTCCTTTAAGAATCACATGAGGATCCACACTGGAGAGAAACCGTTCATATGTGATCAGTGTGGGAAGAGTTTCACACATAAATTGTCCTTTAAGATTCACATGATGATCCACACTGGAGAGAAACCGTTCACATGTGATCAGTGTGGGAAGAGTTTCACACATAAATGCTCCTTTAAGAATCACATGAGGATCCACACTGGAGAGAATCCATTCACATGTGATCAGTGTGGGAAGAGTTTCACACAAAAATGCTCCTTTAAGAATCACATGAGGATCCACACTGGAGAGAAACCGTTCACATGTGATCAGTGTGGGAAGAGTTTCGCAATACATTTTTCCTTTAAGAATCACATGAGGATCCACACTGGAGAGAAACCGTTCATATGTGATCAGTGTGGGAAGAGTTTCACACAAAAATGCTCCTTTAAGAATCACATGAGGATCCACACTGGAGAGAAACCGTTCACATGTGATCAGTGTGGGAAGAGTTTCGCAATACATTTTTCCTTTAAGAATCACATGAGGATCCACACTGGAGAGAAACCGTTCATATGTGATCAGTGTGGGAAAATGTTTTTCAGGGCTTCAAACCTGAAGACACACATGCTAGTTCATACACAGGAGAAACCACATTCATGTTCTTTGTGTGGAAAGAGTTTTTCACGTCTGCAGAATTTAAAAGTTCATCAGAAAATACATACTGGTGAAAAAGCTTTTGTGTGCTTTGAGTGTGGGAAGCCTTTTATTAGAGCTTCAACTTTGAAAGAGCACCAGAGAATTCACACTGGAGAGAAACCTTACAAGTGTTCACACTGCGACAAGAGATTCAGTCATTCAGGATCCCTGAAAACACACGAGAGGATCCACACTGGAGAGAAACTGTATGACTGCACTGCATGTGAGAAGAGTTTCAGTCATTCATCTTCTCTACACAGTCATACAAAAAACAATCACAGCAAGTAGTTCCTCAAAAATCTTTTCAACAGCCTCCTAAGACTGTAACTTGATAAATAAATTCATTACAATAACCTTTGACCATTATCCAGACTTTTTCTTGAATCTACAAAAGTGGTCTTCATCTTTAGCCACCACCACTTGTCACAATGAAAAACAAGCCATCCAATGAATGCGGTTTCTGGTGAGTGGTATGGAAGAACTCACATTTCTGGGTCAGACTGCCGAAACTCCTCACAGCTCATCTCCCCTTACAGATCTTATACATTTAGAGGGCAGTTTGTAAATGTTTTAAAAGTAAAGAACTTGACCGAATTCTGCCCTCTAAATGTATAAGATCTTAACTGCCTGTAGCATGGGAGTGGCCTCGTAGAGCAGCGAAGCAAGTGCATTCTGGGAGTTGTTGTCTTTCATCCACATAAGCCAAAAATACATTTTCTGGCTTTTCTCAGTCTAGAAAGCTCCAAATTCAAAAATAATTTCACATTTCTTCTACATAAATGACCCATTTTAAATACACATTCATCTTTCCAGAGGTGAAGTATCCCTTAAGACTTCAATCTTTTGACCTGGTTTTTATTTCTTATTCTTTCTCAGACGGAAACTTTAATATCGTCATATTAAACACATCGGACCTCATTTTTAAGTCAGCCTGGTTGTTATTCATCAGTGGAGACATTTTTTAAAAAAAATTATCCAGTCCTTATATTTGGATAGTTAGCCGATGCTAGGCTAGCGCGAGTCAAGGGTAGATGTTAGCCAGCCATTAAAAAACGTTTTACCCACTCCACAGTGCACCAAACGCAAATCAATTATAACACTAGACTATCGATGCAAATGTACGTTGAGAGAATAATGTTAGAAATCAAACTTACCTTTCATCACATTGCATTAGTTATAATTTGTTCCCTGTAATCATAAGCCTTGTCTACAGCAGCAGCGGAGTGATATTGATTACCTAGGCAACCGAGTGAGCCGGTACACACATGTACTGCACACACTGTAGTGCGCTTCTTTTCTGTGTTTACTTTTTGCCGCATTACTAACTGGAGCAAAGTAAAATTCCGCAGCTGCTGAGAAACTAGTTCCTTTGGGATCATTGAGATGAAAGGTAAGTTTGATTTCTAACATTATTCTCTCAACGTACATTTGCATCGATAGTCTAGTGTTATAATTGATTTGCGTTTGGTGCACTGTGGAGTGGGTAAAACGGTTTTTAATGGCTGGCTAACATCTACCCTTGACTCGCGCTAGCCTAGCATCGGCTAACTATCCAAATATAAGGACTGGATAATTGTTTTAAAAAAATGTCTCCACTGATGAATAACAACCAGGCTGACTTAAAAATGAGGTCCGATGTCAAAAATCCCGAACCACCCCTTTAATAGCAGACATTTCTGTCACTTTATTAATTAGCAGGTTTGCGGCGCACGTGACCTACAATCCAGGGACGTCCTCATCAGCAGGGGCGGTACTTCCGTCTACATCCAGCGTGACCTTTCCAACGTGATTACGTAATGCCTGGCGCGTCGCAGACCAGCACTAGACGAACAATTGTGGTTAAAAATTATATACTTTTTTTTTTTTTTTTTTAATGGCAGATCGTTTCGCTAGATAAGACCCTATTCCTCAGTTGTGATCGTGCAGAGCCCTTTGAAGCACTTCAAAGCCCTTTGAAACTGCATTGATTTGCATTGTGTGGAGAAAAATCCTGAAATGATTTCCTCAAAAAACTTAATTTCTTTTCCACCAAAGAAAGAAAGGGGTGAGGAAATTATGAGGAAATTTTCATTTTGAGGTGAACTAATCCTTTAAAGTGCACCTATTATGCCCCTTTTCACAAGATGTAAAATAAGTCTCTGATGTCCCCAGAGTGTATATGTGAAGTTTTAGCTCAAAATACCCAACACATATTTTTTACAGCATGTTTAAATTGTCACTTTTTGGGGCTCAGAAAAATGCACCGTTTTAGTGTGTATTCCTTTAAATGCTAATGAGCTGTTGCTGCCGGCACAGAGGGCGGAGCCTCACAAGCTTGCTCAGTAGCAGGACAATCTCATCGGATAATATAAAAACAGAAACTCTCAGTAGCGGTGTTCATTTCGACCCAGAGTCGGACAATAATGCCTACAGAGTCAGAGAATATATATGCTGTATGGAAACAGAACAGTGTTTATATGAGTCCACACTCAGAGTGTTATAAGTAACACTGAAGCAGTGTTAAAGTTAATGAGATAATTAAGTGATTAATTGAGTGATGATTGAGCATTATTGAAGACACCTGATTAACAAGCAGAATCACTGAAGGAGAAAACTGTGATTGGTATATGTTACCATTATGGTGATCAGTATTTGATTTAGTTGGGTTGTTGACCCTTAAGTCATTAACTTTAGATTTTGTTTGGCTGCTGTGTCAACCCAATCAACTGTCAGCTTTGCCTCACAGAAATAAATTATATTTTAAAATATATTAAAATAGAAAACCATTATTTTAGATTGTAATAATATTTTTTCTGTATATTTGATCAAACTAGATGTACCGCATCGCGGTACAAAATATGACCGCTGCTTAGGCCTGCACTGGCTTTCCACAAAAATAAATGACGTGGAGTAATTTGGCTGTATTGCGTGTTTACGTATATACCTAAAAAAAGTAATAGTATGTGCATGTCTGTCTGTGTGTGTGTGTGTGTGTGTATGTGTGTGTGTTTGTGTGTGTCTGTGCGTGTATGTATGTGTGCGCGTGTGTGTTTGTGTGTGTGTGTCTGTGCATGTGGATTTGTATGTGTGT
Organism: Scardinius erythrophthalmus; assembly: GCF_964197995.2. Classification (NCBI taxonomy): domain Eukaryota; kingdom Metazoa; phylum Chordata; class Actinopteri; order Cypriniformes; family Leuciscidae; genus Scardinius; species Scardinius erythrophthalmus. Next base: position 4,821,356 of record NC_138245.1, read on the forward strand.
GTATGGGTGTGTGTCTGTGCGTGTGGATGTCAGTGTGTGTGCATGCTTGCGTTTGTTTGTATTCCTGCATGTGTGTGTGACAGTATCATCCTAAACCAGCAACCCTTCGCTCAACAGCACCATCTACAGGCCGATGAGTGTACAGTCACTAAATGTGCACATAAATGAATTTATTTTATACCCCCCCATGGATGAAATTCTACAAAACTTAGCAGAGGATACCCCCAGAGGATGTCAAGTTAATCATACACATGAAATATGGTGCAGTTCTGAACATCTCCACTGAAGATAGGGGCGATTAAAGCAGAATAATATTGCATTTTCATTTTTTTATGGGAGGGGCGCAAATCACAAATGAGTGATTATGGGCTAGGTTGATGTGGGCCCTTAAGAGCAACATACCATAAAAATTTCTTCATCCTCGGTGCCACGGTTCAGGTAGTTATTTAGAAAAAACTGCATTTTTTTGGGTTTGGGGGTGCCCAGCGCAGGGGGGGGGGGAGTGGCCCCCGCGGACCAAACGAAATTTTTCCGTAGAAGTCTAGTGGGGCTACATGCCCACCAAATTTCATGTTCCCCGGTGTTTCGGTGTCCCTGGTATCGTTGACGAAAAATTTACGGGGGCCCCAGCGCGGGGGGGGGGGGGGAGTGGCCCCCGGGGACCAAACGAAATTTTTCCGTAAAAGTCTAGTAGACCAACATACCATAAAAAATTCTTCATCCTCGGTGCCACGGTTCAGGTAGTTATTTAGGAAAAACTGTATTTTTTTGGGTTTGGGGGGGCCCAGCGCGGGGGGGGATTGGCCCCCGGGGACCAAACGAAATTTTTCCTTAGAAGTCTAGTGGGGCTACATGCCCACCAAATTTCATGTTCCCCGGTGCTTCGGTGTCCCTGGTATCGTTGACGAAAAATTTACGGGGGCCCCAGCGCGGGGGGGGGAAGTGGCCCCTGGGGACCAAAAGAAATTTTTCCGTAAAAGTCTAGTAGACCAACATACCATAATTTCTTCATCCTCGGTGCCACGTTTCAGGTAGTTATTTAGGAAAAACTGCATTTTTTTGGTTTTGGGGGGGCCCAGCGCGGGGGGGGGAGTGGCCCCCGGGGACCAAACGAAATTTTTCCGTAGAAGTCTAGTGGGGCTACATACCCACCAAATTTCATGTTCCCCGGTGCTTCGGTGTCCCTGGTATCGTTGACGAAAAATTTACGGGGGCCCCAGCGCGGGGGGGGGGTGGAGTGGCCCCCGGGGACCAAACGAAATTTTTCCGTAAAAGTCTAGTAGACCAACATACCATAAAAATTTCTTCATCCTCGGTGCCACGGTTCAGGTAGTTATTTAGGAAAAACTGCATTTTTTGGGGTTTTGGGGGGCCCAGCGCGGAGGGGGAGTGGCCCCCGGGGACCAAACGAAATTTTTCCGTAGAAGTCTAGTGGGGCTACATGCCCACCAAATTTCATGTTCCCCGGTGCTTCGGTGTCCCTGGTATCGTTGACGAAAAATTCAGTAAGGTGACGAAAAAAAAAAAAAAAAAAAACTTTGACAATCCCTATATGACCGCTTTCGCTAGCTACGCTAGCGGCGGTCATAAATAAATGCAGGCTTGATGAGCGTAAGAGACTTCTTTCATGGCATATTTTTTTTGCTTCCATGAAAGTTGTAAGAACTAAATAAAGTACTATATCATTTGTGATTTGAAACTGTATGTGATGCTTGGGATTATTTTTTTGCCCCAGGATTACACCTTTTATTCAGTACAGTTTATTACAACTGTACTAGGGCGTTGGCATTATGTGCTGTAGGGACTATTTTACACCAGGGTTTCCCTTTATACAGTACAGCTTATAGCGACTGTACTGGGGCATTAGGACCCACTCAGGCCTCAGGTTGATCAGACCTGTGGCCTCTCTAACACCTCTTCCAGCAACTGCCCAGTCTCCAGGAGATCTTCCATCCAGATGAAGACTAGGATCAACCCTCCTGAGCTTCAGTGGGAGTGCAGGCAAAACTACACGTTGATCACTGTTGGCTGGTGCTTCAGGTCTCCTCACCACAGCTCTCTCCAACCACTGCTGGTTGCAACAATGGTGACAGTAAAATCAAAAAAGCTTGGGAATCAAGGATGAGTTTTGTATTAAGTATGAAGCCACCCATCATGCATTGCAGCATGAAGCTTTTTTTGTTTTGATTGTCACCATTGCTGCTGTGATTCATATGCAAAATCTTGATGTCTGTGTGTGCCTGCCTGATATCTCAACTGAAACTTTTTGTTGTAAGGTTAACCAAATATAAATCATCAAGATGAATGTTTTGTCATCATCAACATGGAGGTTCAACAATGCTATCATAAACCCCTGACACTTTCAGCAGTCAACGAAAACTAACAGGGACCAAGATTGCTAAAAGATTACAGGGACAACTAAAGCAAACACTGCTCACCACAATGCTGATTTCAAATGAAGCAAATATCAACATCTAAACCTTCATGCTACAATGCATTCTGGGAATTACCATAGTATAAAAGTCATCCTTTGTTCCCAGCATGCATTGCAGCATTTCACCGTTTTTTTAGATTAATTTGCTGATTCTTGATGTCTGTGTGCATCTAAATACAGATTTTAAAAATGTTAGGCTATGTGCATGTTTAAAAAGTATCTGATTACCACAGTAGTGTTGAATCTTTTGTTATAGTGGCACAGTGTTTGTAATACAATATTTGAAATTCTCTTAAAGGGATAGTTCACCCAAAAATGAATATTCCCCAATGATTTACTCTCAACTCATCCTAGGTGTATATGACATTTTTCTTTAGACGAATACGATTGGAGTTAATACTCCACGAGTCTCCGGGGGTTAATAAAGGCCTTCTGAAGTGAAGCAATGTGTTCATGTAAGAAAAACATCCATATTTAAGACTTTATCGAGTAAAATAACTAGCTTCCGGCAGACAAAAAAAAGGACCCAAGTTAAAGTAAAGAAGTATGGGCTCTGACTTGAGTAAAAAGTAGTCATTACTACTCGTTTTAGTGTCACGCTGGTAACTGGACCTCACATCATATTAATACATTAATACAAATTAACTTAGATTTCACATTTTGTTAGCTAATGAATGTATCCAACCTGAACAACCAACATGTAGAACAGGGCTGGACTGGGACAAATTTTCAGGCAAGGAAACCTGTGGTAAAACTGTCGTTAATTTTCGTAAGGGTTCTGTTGTTGTCTAGCCTATAGCCCTAAACCTATAAAACAATGTGAATATTTGTCTGCTAGATTACTACTGTAACTTTACAATAGATAATAATGATGTCCTTTGAGTGATAATAAATGGCTGCTACTGCTAACAGCTGCTAGCAGTTTAATGCTAAACTAAGTAAACAAAGAAAAAAAAAACTACAAAAGCCTATTCACCTTATTCCGCCCCGCCCACTTTTACTTCTATCCAGTACTTCCGTTGTAAACCAACTTCCGGTTTAGCGGACCCTCATTCAATTTCGAGGAGAACTGCAGAGAAGTCTCACTGATAAAATGTCACATAAGATAAGCTAATTTGTGCCAAATGTGCTATGTACGTGCGTACCAACAGCACAGCAATGCACTGTTTCTCGGGGTAATTTTTAAACGACTTTTAGGTGTTTATATGACCCATCTGCCTGTCTGATCGCAGCCCGGCCGATGTGTAGTGTTTAGCATACATTAGCCACAAACATCTAATGTTGTAATGGTCTCACTACAGGACACATACACATGCTATACCTTGTTTGAAAGCTATGGTCCTCTAGAATTCAGTCGCTGGATTTATTTTACAGCCATTACTTGTGTTAGAGATCAAACCATAAGAAATTGCGGCTAGCAGTTAGCTAAGCTAACGTTACCCTCTTGTTCATCTAGTTGAGGCTCTACTTTCTTTCTACACCAGTTCGTGGCTATTTTTTTTTTCATCTGTTGGCTATACACTGCAAATGTATCTGGTGATTAAGCAAACAAACTGTGGTGTAATAATGTTTCAAACTTTACATGTAGTAGTGTTTGTGCACATCTTCATAACTAAGTAATAGCTATTAGAAAGACACAGCTATTAAATAATTTGATTGTGGCATTGTTTCAAAAGCTTCAAGTAAAATGTACTTTAGTACGTTGCAGCAGTTGTTAATAACCATAGGCCAACGCATTTGGCTATAATATTATAGTCTATCTACTTATATCAAGACAGATAACAGATTGGACCAGGGCAAACAAAGCGCTAAGTAGCTAAACCAGGAAGTGAGATTACGCGGATGGCGCCACCCAGTGCTACTTTCGGAATAAGGTGAATAAGGAAATTCCGTTACATCTGACGTCACACATGCCCATACTCGAAAAAAACTTTCCGAAACTTGACAAACCGGAAGGAGCATTTTTGGAACAGAAATACTCCTTCAAACGTACAATTTAATTTTTGAAACTTTGTCCATGTTTAGCATGGGAATCCAACTCTTTAACAGTGTAAAAAACTCAGTATGCATGAAATAGCATTTCACCCCCCCTTTAATGAAAATAATGTCAAAGATGGTTAGAATAATCAAATGTAACAATTTATTACGTCAGGTAAATGTATCATGCCAATTTCATAATCAATTAAAAGATAATCGATACAAAACATCAAATGCTCTGGAATAAAGAGAAGAGATGCGAACCCAACATAAAAATACATAATGCTGAATTCTTTGAGGTCCTTCAACATCATGGGCTCATCTGAGTAACAGAAGGCCCAGAGCTCTTTGCAGCATTTCATTATATAGACAGAACCTCTATCACATGGAAACAATGGCTAACAATGGAAATTTGCATTCAGAGGTTACACCTTTTGGGGGATTGAGACCATTTGCCAGGAGACCACCTTCCTTTGTGTGCTAGTTATCTCTAAACTCTTAAAACCTTATTACCTTTTGTTTTACTTATTTGGAAATGAAACATTTGTACCAGTCGCACTGAGACATTTCAAATGATACCAAACATGTATAATACTCTGTGATAATCATTCACATTAAACTATATATTTTCTTGGGGGAATTCAGGTGATCTGAGAGAGAGGGGGTGAGGGATGAGGGAATGAAATGTAGATTAGGATTACTCCGAGGTGAGACTTTCATCTCGATAGTGCACAAGGGTGAGTTCAAATGTTAATTTCCAGAGAGGTCCTTTGTCCTCTCAGGGCCTCAAGTAGACTGCCTGGCAAGTCTTACGATACACTACAGTATATGAATAAATGCGAGTACATAGTCATACAAAAACTACATGAATATGAATATAGAGTAAAATAAAAGATCACTTTAAAATTAAATAAAAAACCATCAGATACAGCAGTATTATCTTTGAACTTCTTGCAGAAAAAAATAAAATAAAAAATCAGGTACAAATGAAATTTATCTACTATAAATGATATACCAATTCTTTAAAGTTCCCATGAAATCAAAATTGACTTTTTTTTTTCTTTTAGTATGAATATGTTAACCTTACTGTTATCTAAGCTAGTGTGTTCCAAAACAATGATAAAATTCCTATTTAGAAGATATAAGCATTCAAAACTTACAGTCTCTCACTTCTGCCAGTATGGATCAATGATTTTGATGACATCACTCTGCACTTCAGATTTTCTGTCCAATCAAATGCTTTCTAGAATCTAAAGTGTCCCACCCCAGTCACTTGTGTAAGGGTCAGACAGGTCAATTTAGCTCAAAAGGGAATTATTAATTAATTTATAGGTAGGCTAATTCGAAAGAATCACTTATTACAGCCGAGCAAATGACTCATGCAGCGTTAATTGAACGGGCGTAACTATCAGCTCTGCAGCGAATGTAAATATCCAAACTAGTGAAAACACTATTTATTAGCAAGGTAACTTAGATCAGCAGTTTAAGACATTAAATTCGGAATATCTTGGGCAGCCAATCACGTGGTGTGTTCGCGGATGGATGGAAAGTCTTTTGAAGTTGGAAGCGGGCTTTGCAGTCAAATCGTTTAACCGAAACTTTGCAGTTTAGACATGATTCCTATTATAAGAATACGAACCATTTTACACAGATTTCAATCAAGCCATCTTCTGAATTAAGAATGTAGCCTATGATCGTACTGATAGGAAACAAGATACACTTTTATAACAATTACATGACTTGTATGTGATCTAAGCATAATAGTAACATATATAGGTCGTAGACATGATATAGAATTATGTAGTTGAACGATGTTTGATTATAAGTCAGTCAGAAATTGTTTAGGGACAAATTTATGTATTTTGATATGTAAAATCTCAGTCTCTGTGGTTTTAAGAGATTTCAACCCTGGGGTCATTCAGAGGTCCTTGAAGGAGGTCTGTTTTAAATCCTTTGTCTTAAGATCAAACCGTTATCTTGGTGCATCCCGAGCTATGCCATCTCTGAAGCAATCAGTCTCTTCCAAACTATCAAACGTTGACACGTTTTTCCTTTTGCTGGGCTCATCTCTTTGAAGCTTGCATGTCCATAAAGTTCTTAGCTGAGGGATTTTGTTGGTTAGCTCAGACCGGCTGGAGCCTGAATTTTATGGTTCTGGATTGGTGATTTGGGGTCTGAGGTGTGAGTTTTGTGGGAAATTATGCTTGAACGAATCATCTTCAAGATTAATTTGTGTTTGGTTCGCCCTCAAATCCTACACTTGTTCGCACATTTACTATTCTCTACATGGTGAACATAGTGCACTATATAGGGTACAGGGAATGATTCAGACAGTGTAAATATGCTTTCCACTAAGTCGAATGAAGTCTGGTTTCATGTGTGAAATGAATCGCCGCAACGCGACACAGTCTGCTCCGGTCCAGAGACACGATAGCACAGAGCGGATCATATGCACGAGTCAGCGCATAGCTACCACAAAACATATTATCACCCTTTTGAATTCTGCACAGAATGCTCTATTTTAAAGCAGAGGTCTTCAGTCCTGCTCCTGGATGGCCACTGTCCTGAAGAGTTTAGTTCCAACTTGCTTCAGCACACCTGCCTTTGTATTTTCAAGCAATCCTGAAGAGCTTGATGAGCTGATTCAGGTGTGGGTGATTAGGGTTGGAACTAAACTCTGTAAGACAGTGGCCCACAGGAGCAGGATTGAAGACCTCTGTTTTAAAGCAACATGGATGAGATTAGGAGAAGAAACAGTCAGAAATTAGGGGGAAACTGCGACTTTACCAAACTCAACTGCTCTGGCCGAGCTGTGATATAAAATAAATGCTATTGGCTGGCTATTTTTAAAAAGGAGAGGAGCTGTTCGATATGTCCCGCCCTCTCTTCCTGTTTCAGTGGAAATTAAGTCAACACATTGAATAATGCTGCGCATTTCAAGGCACTTCAGTGGGCCTTTAACAAAGTATGGATGGAATTTACAACTGTTAGTTTTTTTTAATGTTGATTAAATGAACCGATCCTCTTTTGAACAAACCTCATGCAATGTATTAAACTCATCTGAGCTGATATAAACCATCTTAGTGGTGTGTCCATCTTTCCATCTGTTGTTCTCTGAAATGATCACCTGTAGCACAGATACAACAGTACATTTCTCCTATTAGTGGTTCATTGTGGTAAAGCGCTAGTATGTGTGGTTATAAATCACCATCACGACTGACAGCAATGAATGATGAATTATGATACCATATGGGCTATTCACGAACACATAATATCAGAGCTAAGAGATGAAGACAACAGTGGGTACAGGTGATGACAAGGTTAGATTTTTTAAGTTGCAGTATATGTCCTTACATTGGCTAAACTTGTTGCATATTCTGACACATATTCTGGCACAAAAGATGATGCTAGGTGTATAAAGGATGATAATTTAGGAAATATTATTCAGTGGTGGATAACTTCAGCCAGTGTCCAATCATGTCATCCCATTTCACAGTGGAAAGCAAGATAAAAAAAAGAGGATTTGATAAGCCTACATGGTAAATACAAACTATTAATAAACAGAGTATGTTAGATTTTGACCCGAAAACTATTGTAAATCCAGTCCTGGTGCAGATCATTAGTTTTTGAACAACCTTTAAATAAGAACAATTATACAGAAGCATATTAATGGATATACATGGAACCAATTTTTGTTCTGTATATCTAGTTCATTTTATTATATATTTAAATATATTCATTTAGTATTTCTATATTTATTTCTGAAAATGGTCTTTTCAGTAGTGGATGTGTTTAAATCAGTCAATAAAGGAAGACAGTGTTTTGCATTTCAGAGGAATTTGACAGTTATAGAGAATCTGTGTCTAAGAATATTGTTAAATGGAAAACTTGACCCATGCCATCCGACGACTAGCAAAACTCCCCAACAAACCCCAACAAGTAACATGACGTCAGCTCTTCCTTCCCAGTTTGCTTCATTTGAATGGACAACTGGTCAATGTTACAAGATGAAATATATTTGAATCGCTAAATAAAAAACACTCTGATAAAATGACTTGATCTATTGGAATATAAAAAAAATATTACCTTTTTTCAGCATACATTGAATTTATATCAATTAAATGACTGACAGCAAAGTTGGTGATGAAACGGAACAATGATGAAATCATCTACAAAAATAAACGGACAGGATGTGTACCATGCAGTTTAAGTTTCGCTTTGACTATTTAAGGTGGACTAGTGAGATTCTTGAATATATTCTTTCAGACACAAGCAGTGAGAGTTGAAGATCGACTGTGACAATGGAGACACAAAGGATCCTCATGAGGAGTTTGGCTGTTGTGGTTTTTGCATCTGTGATCTGGACTATAACAGGTAAAGTGCTTGAAACTGTTTGTATATCATTATATCTGATGGTACGGTGCAGAATATTGAGGTTTACCTTGTTCTTCAGAATCAGCAGGTGATAATAGGCTGATCACATGCTGTAAAGTCGTCTCCAAAACAAAGTTGACTGATCCTATCATCGGTTTCAGGCTGCTAAAAGTCCTCCATGTCTGAAGGCCATCGTGTAAGAATCCCAGCTCTACTCTAAAGAAAACAAGTCATGATTAGAGATCAACAGCATCTGATGCTAGATTTCTGTTTTAACTTTTTCATTCTCTTTAACAGCTTTGAGACTGAACGAGGAGAGTTCTGTCTTGATTGGAGACAAACATGGGTGGAGGAGGAAGTTAAGCTTTTGTAAGTTAAACCCAACAAGTGTGGTGAAACATACCTGAATTTGTAACAACATAATCTTATAAAGTGTTGCATGTTTAGTATGCAGTGGTATTCTTGTATCCAAATTGTGTTTGTTTTTTTACAGAAGAGCTCAAAGAAACAAAAGCCTGACTTCCACGCCACCACCAGCATCATCCATCAGTAAACTCACTCCTGTGGGAGGATCTTCCCAATCAACTGAGATCATCAATCATGAATGTCTAAAAGCAAACTTATAATGAGAACACATCTACAAGTAGTTCCTTGTTTTAAAACATTTCTAAAGTTTAAGAGATTTTGCTGTTGTATTTTGAAAATATTTAACGTGACAGTTAGTAAATTAGGTGTGTAACGTGCTCCGAGGATATGTGTTTGTGTTGTTGTTTTTGCTGTCACTTTCTCCGCTTCTTATACTGTCTATGACTAGAGCAGATGCGTTTACTCTGATCGGTCTCGGTCACGAAATCCAGTGAGAAGTGCTTGAATTCAGCGAAGAACACAAATGTCTCAGTGATTTAAACCAGTTTAAAGGCAGATGAAACAGCGCTGACAAACAGGAGAAACACTGCGCAACGATACTGTCAGAAGGATTTTCCGTCTACAAATTCCCATCATTTACCATGGATTAACTGTAGCATTAGCCTAGTAATATTAACTGCACCATGAAATGTGGGATATACATATTGAATTGTATTATATTATTAATGTAGACGATGTATTAAAGGTGTAACCCTTCATTCAATTTGGTACAGACACAATGTCTGAGTATGGACCAGTCAGATCAGAAGACTAAATTCGCCTGCAGAGAATAAGGATGTCACAACAATAATGAGCCACTCACACAAGGTATAAGGTGTAACTGAATATATTGTTTTGTTTGGAATTCAAAACTTGAATTATAAACAAATAACTAATGCATAAAAGAAATAAAAATAAAATACAATGTATACTTTAGAATAAAAAAAATAAAAAAATTCTTCAAACACCTCTTGTCTTTCTTATGGGTTTCAAAGACTCAAAAGATAAGTATAATCACTTGTCACACTGTTTATGTAAATTAATACACTCTAGGTTTCACTCGTTTCACTCAGTTTCTTTGAAAAAATAAAATTAAAAAATAAATTCAAATTAGGCTAGTCACCACACTGAATGTCACCTTATAGCAGAAAAGCTTAATTTAGGATATAATCAATTAAAGTTAAACTCCTTGTTTGATCCCTTTTAAAAATTTATGTTGGATAGATTTCTTCTTCTAGCTTTTAGTTTTCAAAAAAATATATAAAAGGAAAAATATAATGAAAGCAAATCACATTTGATCAAGCAAAATCGTTAATAAACAACAAAAATCAAAATCAAAATAAACCCAATAAATTCACATTTAAATTCCCTGCAGTTTCCAGAAATGAGTCTCTCAGGTTATATTCACAACCTTGTGAATGTGAATTGTTATACGACAATGGTATTGTTCGTTACTCGGTCTCTCCTCTGTGATTGAATCCTTCCAATTGAACGGTGAAAAAAATGTAAGTGCTGTTAGTTCAATTTCCTACCATCCATTATCCATCGGCAATGATAATGTCAGTTTCATGCAATCACGACTCGCTGTTAGGTCCATGCGGCTCGCCAGTCCCGACTCCCTCCGCGAACACGAGAGTCAGAACAAAATCCAGGAATCCAGGAACTCCAATCCAGAAGGCATCGCTTTCAATGCAGCATCGACTCAATGATTCACAGTAAGCACTCCGACGGGATGGTGAAGAAATAAGATCAGGAAAAACAGGAAACAACAAAAAACCTGACCTTGAATACAAAGTCACAAAGAAATCCTTGTTAGTATTTTCTCCATAACATGCATCACATCATTTACCATCGTTGAACACAACATAAAAATATAGCTGCGAGCAGCGATTACGGGCCCAAGCCGGTGTCACCGCAACCCTAGTGCCTTTAGTTACCTAAAGGCACCGGGGATGGCGGTGCCGCCGGCTTTGGCCCTCCATCGCTGCTCGCAGCTATATTATATATATATATATATATATATATATATATATATATATATATATATATATATATATATATATATATTATATATTTATAAAAATATCTTTCTATCTATCTATGTCTATATATATCTATATATATCTATATATACACACACACATACATACATATACATTATATATATATATATATATATATATATATATATATATAAAAGACAGAAAATATTACTTGTCTTACTTTATTCTGATTTTATGATACACTCAAAATATTCCACAACAAATCATATAAATTTAATGTAAAAATAAAAACGAAAGTAAGCAGTGTTGGTCTCACGTAACCCTCTCATTAGAATCAAAATTTTCAATATTTGCGATGTATTTGGATGCTAAACTATTCTTTATTATAGGCTTTGTACTTCACTCGTGTTCCAATATCGATGGAAAAAATCATCCTCTTCACACGCGCAAAAATGTGCTTGGAAACATCACAGTGGAGCTCTGCTTAGTGTGAATGGTACAAATTGTACTACTGGCTATTTAAACAGAGCAGTGTAATTCGTATATGTTAGGCTGACTATTTTTATTATTATATTGTATTAGGGCTATAATGAACAGGCTGCGATGTCAAGATTGCAATTCTGGAATGTGTGTGTGTGTGTGTGTGAGACGCGGTTGCGGTTGAACAGTGGACACTGTGGATCGTTATAAAAACATAAATAAAATGTTTTAGTTCATTCCTACTTCCATAGGAATACATTGAAAATGCTCGCTCTACTCCGCACCATTATCAATGTCTGTGCGGACGTCTGTATTTTACTTTCGCTTTTAAGTTAGCGATTTAAAAGCCCTCAGTGGTGTCACACGTCAATTAACTGGTGGGGAAATTTTATTACAGTCACATCCCTAATATATTTATATATAAATACAATAGGCCTACCTGAAAGAGAATTTTACTTGCCCGACCAAAGTATAGCCTGATTAGAACGTCAATAACAAAAAAATAACTTGGGAATCACTGAAACGAGAGATTATTCTAATTTCATTACATTCATTTTAAGTTGCAATCAGCAGTTAATAATAAATGTATTACTGTTTCAATGGTTTCAAGGTTGCCCTGCTGAGGCTCATGCAGCTTCTCCAGGAGAATTGTAAACAAATGAGCGCAGCACACAAAAAAGCAACGCAGTTAAAAACATACTGACTATAAAAATTACAAATATGGAGTTTTTATATATTTTATAACATATGATAGAGTTAAGCAACCTCATTTGACGAGTAGGCAACTATTTCCTGAATACAATCACGATTGAAACTGTGACATTGATTTCATACAACAGGTTAATAAACAGTTACAATTAAGTCACTTACATTTTGGATGCAATATTGACTGTTTTTGTTCCGTTTCAGCAGCAAAAATAGTTAAACAAAGATCACAGCAGAACCATTGCGCATATCACAGCAACTTGTTTTCTCATTACTGAATGATTCAGCATTTTGAAACGAATCAGTTGACTCAAAGATTCAATGGTCAATCCATAAACATCTGTCTCAATCATGAATGACTCATTTGAACGAATGAATCAATGACTTGCTCAATAAGATGGTCGCCTGGCGACACCTAATGGCGGTTTAGTGTTATGTTTAAAAGTACCATTCTTTCCAACGTGTGTGCACCATTATCAATGTCCGTGCAGACGTCCGTTTTTTACTTTCACTTTTATATTAGCGATTTAAAAGCACCCGCTCATGTCACACATCGATTAACCGATGGGAAAATATCCTCACAGTCATATACCTAATAAATTTATATTTAAATACAATAGGCCTACCTAGTAAAACGTTCCTTTTGGACACAAGAGGGCAGTACAGCCCTATGTTTGCTTTTTTGTTGAACCAAATAGCACTAAATAGCCTGTTTTTCATACTCCTTGAATTGCAAAAACAGAATAAAATGGGTTTAGTTCTAATATTTGTATAATTTTATGTAAAAATAAATGGTGTATAATTACATTTTTAGAAGTTATGAGATGTTTCCTGCTTCCTTTTTGACATTAATTTAATCCCTCGCCATAGCAAAAACATTTGAGATATTCAATATCCGTTTACAATTTAACATCATTAATATATTTTTATCATGTTGAAAAAGTTTGGTGGGAATAAAATAAACCTTTTAGGAGGAGTAACTAAAAACTCAGAGGCTGATTTAGCAAAAAAATCCATATGCAGACCAAAATATTTGACTTTCTTTTGGTTGCAGCTAATGACTTTAAATTAGAAACTTGTCCAGTTCGATGAGACCAATATACGCACTGATTTTTCTAACTATAGGTAAAACTAACCCCCCCCACTTTTGTCAAAAACATTTTGAAAGTGAAACACTTCCTGCTGCCAGTTGGTGGCGCTATAACTTTGACTCACAATAGTTGCATCCATCTGATCGGCCTCTTACCACGAACACACTGCTGAAGTTTCATCAAGATCAGTGAATGTATGCAGAAGTTTTCGGACCCCATTCCAGGGGGCGCTGTCGAGCCCCCCTGCCACGCCCCAGTACCAACTTCAGCCCGGCCCTGATGGCCGAAGGTTCTGACGTGTGTGCAAAATTTCAAGAGTTTTTGAGCATGTTAAGGGCCCCAAACGTGGCAAAAAAAAAAAAAAAAAAAAAATAATCCTTCCGGAAACAATAGGGCCTTCGCCCTTTCAGGGCTTGGGCCCTAAAAATGGCGATCACGTTTTACATGCAACGTGCAAGCATTCATTCACCAATTGTGGCCATTAAGAAAAATACATTACTAATAAAATAACTTAACAGTTTTTTTTTTTTTTCATTTATACTTCACTTATATGAGCATTTCAAAAACATTTCACATTTTATTACATGAAATAAAAGTGTAACTCACCAAGACCCGATGAACTTGAACATATAATCCTTTTAGGTCTTAAGAACTGTTTTACAACTCATTCCTTCGCTCAACTCTCTCGTAAAAATAAATTCTAATTATAGATCTTTTTGATCGTTATTGAGTTTCCTCAAACAACTCTTTGATATGTGAACGCGCAAAGCTGCTTCTCCGCAACTGCGTCACACATTATAACTCAACACGACAATCACTTCTTCTCATTTATACTGAAGAATTTATACTTCTTCTTCTTATTCTTCTTATTTAGGCTGATTTATACTTCTGCGTCGGACCTACGCCGGAGCCTCTACGCTGTAGGCAACGCGTTGGTTTTCAAAATACTTCTGCGTCGTTGTCCGCGTTTACGCACGCAGAGGGAGCATGTGAAACCCGAGGGAGCGGTCCTAGTAGACCAATCACAGCGCTTGCGTCCGCGTAGAGTTGACGCGTTGTTACATTTTTGGAGAGGTGCACGTCAGGGTACGCGCGCTACACACAGCCTACAGCCTTGTTTATATACTCGACGCAGCCGCAAGAGCGCGAGTCACCGCAGATCGCGCGCGCACCTTTCCAGACGGACGAGGCGTTTATACTTGACGCGCTCGCCGTTGTACTATTCTTTGAAACGACAGGGGGCGACTATTGGGTAATTGTCCTCTAAACCATCAGGAGTCAGCGGTGAGAAGAAGAAAGCTATACACACGTGACAGTTTATTTTAGTACACCACCACCAATACCACACTACAAAAAGAATTGTGTAAAACCCAGTAAACCCTGAGATTATTACTCGTGACAATAAAAACAAATATATGGAAATGAGAATGTGTAAACAATATAACTAAATTAACAATCTCTTACATATTTTCTAATTTCACTAAACATTTCATTAAGTTTTGTGAACATTTTTATTAAACATGGACCTTTACTATGGGATCAAATTCCCGCCAAATATATAGCGGTCGCGTATAAAAAAATAATAAGCGTGAATCAAAAATTTAAAAACACATGTAAAAATATATTGCACAAACTGAAAAAAAGAATGCAAAATGATCAGAATAGCAAACAACGTGGTCACGGATCAAAATATAATAAGCGTGAATAAAGAAATAACAAGCATGAATAAAAACTTTAAACACATTAAAAGTTATTTTGCACAAAACTTAAACTTATGGTCATGCTTTTGGTTTTATTACTGTGTACTTTGTGCTTTCTTGCATTTTCTGCTCATATTTTACTCTTTTGTACGCTTGTGATGTTTTTCTCTTCGCTCTTCTTTCTATGTTCTGCGCTTGCTCTTCCAAATGTTGCAGTTCGAGTTTCATGTAAATTAGGGCGGGCTTAAGCGTCACCATTGGTCCACTAGTTCTAGATTGACAGATACTCCTCTAGCCAATCAATCGAAGAGGGGAGTTGACGTCACACCAATGCGACTCGTGGCTACTGATGCTTAGGCTACTTGTTATACAGGGGAAGACGACCATCAACAGGACACCTTTAAACTGCATGTGTGCCTGCAACTCAAACTGTTGCCGGTATACGTATACCTGGCAATATGGTATAGTTAAATTCGTCATCCTAACAATGACCTGTTACAGTTATGCCTGTCTGATGATCCATCATTCACCTCTAATGCACTTGACCTGGCACCGCGAGCGTCGATCTTCTCCGAGCAGCCACCACCTACTGGCCGTTTTACTTTCATATTTAATCAATAACAAGGATGTGTAATGTCGGTCCTGGGAGCAGAGTTTAGCTCCTCCAACCCTAATCAAACACACCTGAACCAGCTAATCATCGTCTTTAGGATATTTAAGACAGGTGAGGTTTTTAATCGGAGTTGACGCTAAACTCTGCAGGACAGCGGCACTCTAGAAACAACGTTACCTATCGCTGATGGAGATGTTGCTGTATTCAAATTTTAAGCTATATTTAAAACATTAATTCTAAAGTAATATGCAATTATGTAGCTATGTAAGTAAACACAGTAAGTTTGTAATAAATCACTGTATTAAATTCAACTGGTTTCTCTATATCTTCTCTGTAACACAATCATTTTCAATAATCTTGTCAAATTTGGCGAGGTTAATAAAAAAAAAGGGAGGCAATGCGTAGCGGCGACAGGTCAAAGTCCTAAAGTCTTCAGACAATGGCCGTTTTTAACTTAGTTTTTGCAACGAATTGTAGTGTTTCATAATTGCAGGATGTTTCGCTTACAGCAGCCTTAACATATTGACATCATGAGCCAATATTGTTTAACACCAATTACCAGTGTGCACATTAACATTCTCATGTATCTCAAAAAAGATGAATTTAATTATTTATGTCCAGAGTTCAGATAGCTTTACTGCTTGAAAGTCTTTGTAAAGTTAAATTGAACTGCCGTCTTCCCTTGTAAGTGTAGCACTCCTGAAAAGGAGTATAATGATTAAAGAAAAATGAAATAAAAGAGAGTGCAGCAGTGCTTCTTTGTTGTTATATTTACTCAGAATGAAGTGCTTCACGGGCGCGCACCACCCACTGAAGTGTGCGGTGACCTATTTTTTTACAGTCTATGGCGGTGACGCAATCACGCTGGTATGCCAAGCGAAAATAATTAATTTAATAAATGCACATATCAAAGCACAAATAAGAAATTGAACAGTATATAAAAGTATTAGAAAAATAACATTTTAGTATATCATAATGGAATTGAAGAAATTGTACAAACATAAACAGCTTGTACCACGAGTCGCATTAGTGTGACGTCAACTCCCCTCTTCGATTGATTGGCTAGAGGAGTATCTGTCAATCTAGAACTAGTGGACCAATGGTGACGCTTAAGCCCGCCCTAATTTACATGAAACTCGAACTGCAACATTTGGAAGAGCAAGCGCAGAACATAGAAAGAAGAGCGAAGAGAAAAACATCACAAGCGTACAAAAGAGTAAAATATGAGCAGAAAATGCAAGAAAGCACAAAGTACACAGTAATAAAACCATACTTTTTAACAAAGCATGACCATAAGTTTAAGTTTTGTGCAAAATAACTTTTAATGTGTTTAAAGTTTTTATTCATGCTTGTTATTTCTTTATTCACGCTTATTATATTTTGATCCGTGACCACGTTGTTTGCTATTCTGATCATTTTGCATTCTTTTTTTCAGTTTGTGCAATATATTTTTACATGTGTTTTTACATTTTTGATTCACGCTTATTATTTTTTTATACGCGACCGCTATATATTTGGCGGGAATTTGATCCCATACTTTATGTTCATTAAAAATACTTATTATGCTATTGTATGCTCATTTTTTAAATGTAAGGAACTCATTTAGATGTGCAAACTGGGTGCCCGTGTGGTGAGAAGTTCGAGCTCGGCCAGATTCGGCTCGAAGTCGTTCATCTTCGGATGCGGCGCCGCGCGCGTTGTTACAAAAAGTGCCGTGCACACCGCCAGGCGAAATTGGGGGTGCTTCTCAATTCTTATTTGTGCATCCTCGTTTCCTCTCCTCGCTTCCTTTCCTCGCGTCTCAGCTCCGCCCCCTGTAGGATGCGAGGGAAGGCTGCAAGGAAAAGACGCGAGGACGGAGGGATCGAATGTAACTTTTTTTTATACATTGGAATCCTTGATCACTCGAGCGTCACTTCATCGCGTCATCAGCAGCGCTCAAAGGATCTGCCCTTATGTTGTTGAAGTTATTTTATTTAAGAAATTCATAATAAATAATAATAAAGCAAGATACCCTGTTGAAATATGTGAGATGTGTGGTTTATATAAACTGCAAAGGTAAAGTATAAATTGAAATGATTGTGACCGATGTGAAGGGGGAGGAGAATTTAGACGTGCGTCACGTTTACGTCGTTAAAACTCTTCCGCATAGGATCCACCTGTGTATCCTCGCTCATGACTCCTCAGGAAGCCTCCTAACTCCTCGATCCTCGACTCCTCACGGTGCAATTAGAGAATTGAGATGTCCTTCAAGATGGCTGAGCTCGATCGGTTTCCGGGTCATAGGATGGAGGACGGAGGAGAGAGGAGACGAGGAGGGATATTGAGAAGCACCCTATGTCTTGCGAACCCAACGCGCGAGACCGCCCACTCCGCAATGACGTCATTTTTGCCGCGCGCGCCTCGCGATCTTGCGGCTGCGTCGAGTATAAACAAGGCTTACGACGTAGCTACGGCGTAGTTCGACGCAGAAGTATAAATTGGGCTTTAGTCTTTCACATCAAACTTCACTTCTCCTCCTGCCACATCATCTCTGGATACATATGACTTCAATCTTAATCTTTTTTTTTTCTAATTATATCGAACAAATACTCAATTCTCTCTGGAGAGATCCAAATCACATCTGCTCTCGTCTGCGCTGCCGATTACGGTGCGTTTCCACTACAGCGGCAAAAGTCCGCTCAGTGCCGCTGGCAACGCTATAACGCCTCCGCTTTGGGGTGTGTCATTGCGAGTGTGTTTAATCGAAGTTTTTTTCAACACACGGACAGTATAATCACCAGAAATGCACGCGATTACATTTACAAATAGACAAGCTTTGTTTCCAAATGCATCAAGCAAAGATCCTTTCAATTTTATAAACTTTTATAAACCCAGCCAATATAATCACAATGAACACATCCAAAATAAAATCTTTAACATATATATAACAACTGCAAAGCGTCTAATTGGTAAACAAAATGATTTACGCACTAAATCCAGCATAAACTCCAGCACAATTTGCATATTTTTAAACTCTCAAAACAGACGTCACATCCCGAACCTCACAGCAATTGGCTGCCGACCGCGTTTTTCGCTTGATATTTGCATAAAGTCAAAAACTGCCCAACCTTTTTGACGCTCTCGGTCGCTCTCAACGCTTTCTCCGGTCCGCTGTCAATCCCAAAATGCACTGCGCGAGCGTGAAGCTCGACTTCCATAGGAATGAATTGAAAACGCTCGCTCCGCTCCGCTCGCACCGCGCCAGTGGAAACGCACCGTTAGAGAGAGCGCAATCTCCAACCGCGTGCGAAATCCGGAAACTGAAAAAATGCGCTTTTCAACATTCTCAATCCTCATTGGTCAGTCCTTCCAAACAAAAATTATTTTAATTTGGCTATTTTGATACTCATGAAAATAAGTGTACCACTATAAGTGAAAATGTATAAGTGAAAAGAAATGTTCATTTAATATAATAAATACTAAATACTTAATATAATAAATGTTCACTTCATTTAATCACGTGTTAATGCTGTTGATAACCTGGGTTACAAAGGACTGGTGGAATATAATTACAGTATTTAAAGGAGAACTCCGGTCAATTTTAACATTGAGCTCATTTTTTTGTAAATTTGGAGTGCTGTCAGTACAGAGAACAACGACAAAAATCGGTGTTGCCTACACCGTGTTATCCTCTTTTTAAAATTTGCACCCTGTTGACTTCAGTAGGGCAAGTTTTAAACCTGCTTTTAGCCTTTTAGCCATAGTAATCAATTGTCGAGTTCACGCGCGTGATCATAGGTACTAAACCTATGCGTGTGAACTCGACAATCGATTACTATGGACTTCGACCGAAAACAGGAAGAAAATACAGGTATGTGCGCTGGCTGAAATAACATCATTTTTTCAACCCAATGTTAAAATTGACCGGAGTTTTCCTTTAATAATGTATTTAAGCTACTGTTTTTCATACAAATTCCATAGAAACCATAAAGTTACATTTTGCCTTGAGTGAGGTTACCATGATCTAAATGCATGATACTGGATGACCAATGGTTAAGTTTAATAAAACTCAAACAGTCAGGGCCCGGTTTCCCAAAGCGTTCTTATCTCTAAGTAGTTCTTAACCTATTGCTTAACCTCTCTCTTAACCTTATGGGACGGTTCCCGAAACGTTCGTACGCTAAGTATATCTTCTGTAAGTCACACTTTCGTAAGGTTGGTCTGGACCATTCGTAGCTCTTTCTTAGCGTTGTTGCAGGTCTAAATGAATATAATTCTGAAGTTTTAATACACCCAGACAGTATTAAATTAGGCTAATTCAAGTGTTTTCATGCAAAGAATAAAATTGTCATTACACTGATTGTTGTTAGATTTTTAATGATATTATTATACAATATTATTAATTGAATTAAAATGCTCTTTTAAAGGCCAGTGAAAGCATAGGCTACTGTCAGTTAAGTCCTATTCGGACACTAATATTGTTTCTCATGGGCTCGTCCGGTATTTTAAACATTTACAGGGGTAAGTCGGTGATTTTAGTGCCGTCCGAATCCATAATATCAGTGTTTTTCTCACCCAATCCGCGTAAAAATCCCTGGCCAAATTAGTACCTTCTGTTTTTTGACAAACAGGTCGTGTGGTAATTTAATTGCCGTCTGAATCCAAATCTCCGAGTTTACAAGAGATTCAAAATTCACGGTTTGAATCCTTTTTGATCACTGCCGAGCACCGTACGCAAGATGTAAACTTTTATTACTGAAATGCTGGAAAGTATTTACACAAGAACAATATTTCATCGCAGCTCCACCTCAGCGAACAAAAATGGGAAAGAAAAGGCGACACGTAAATTTTTGAAAGGTTATTGTGGCAGCAATAGGCTATATGTTACAATAAAATATGTAGGTTAGGCTATTACAGGCTATTATAGTTTGGATTATTTTTTATAATATCCAATAATCATAATAAATTGCAATTTCAACTATTTCTGAAGTGCTTCTTTTATAAAGATGACAGCTTTTTCACATAAACAGCCCCTGCACGAGAGAATAATTGATTGTCGAGCCATCGATTTCAAACAATTCAGCACCATGGCCACGGACAGCGCCGGGTCACGTCGCACTTAAGAAGGTATATCTTAAGCAGCTTTCTAAGGTATGGTTCGGGGAACACACTTGGGAAAATAAACAAATTTGGTAAGATATATCTTTCGAGTCTTCTTAGCAGGCTAAGAGTGAGCGTTATCGGGAAACCGGGCCCAGAATATTACATTTTACCAAATAAAAATTAGCAGAAACTAAGAAATTAATTTTCCAATAAAGATATTTATTTTGTTAAGGAAAAATGACAAATGTTGAATGTTCTACCTCAGATTTGTGAAATGTTCTCCTGTTTGGCAAGTGTTTGTCATGATATGTTCTGACAATAAAGAGTAGTTTAAAACCACAATTAACGTTCTGGGCCCGGTTCCCCGATGACGCTCACTCTTAGCGCGCTAAGAAGACTCGAAAGATATATCTTACCAAAGTAGTTTATGTTCCTAAGTGTGTTCCCCGAAGTGTCCCTTAGGAAGCTTCTTAACACGCTGCCTCTTACGTTCGACGTTACAAAGGCGCTGTCCCAAGTGAAGGTGCTGAATTAGTTGGCATCGATTGCTCAGGATTCGATTTTCCACTTCACGCAAAGATGCATTCCGGCGTTAAGAAAGACAACACGTTCTATGCAAATTAAACATTCCTCAAATTATTCCAGTAACATTTATTTTAAGTTATCAGTAAAATATAGATTATTATTTAAATGATCAAATTGTCAGTAATATGTTCACACGATATGTTGTGACGGGTAGACGAACCGGGTATCCCTCGCTAATCATCCACCCTCCTTATCCCGTTATGCCACTTGTGCCGCTTCTTGACATGGGTTTAATGACTTCTAAAAAATTATGTAATACACTTTTATATTAATGGTAAGGTACTTTACAATCAGAATTGATTGGCAAGCAGCTGCAGTTAATTCTGTTTAATGCGGTATTGATTGCCATTGGTTAATGCTTTCAATAAAAAGCAACCTATCTACAATGAACAGAGAGAGAGAGTTAGATACAGAATATGGTGGGGAAGCAACGTAAAAAAAGGGCACCAAGCTTCTCGTCAGAGGAACTTTTGCTGGACGAGGTGAGCTTGCACAAGGTGACACTGTTTTCCAGCTTTCGGAATAACTTGTGCAACAGCAACAAAAAAGAGCTATGGAGCGACATAGCAAGGAAGATGGCTGCCTCCGGATCAGGCACACCAAGGTCCTGGCAGGACGTCAGGAAAAAATCGCATGATTTTTCAAGCCAGGTTAAGGTGAGAGGTTCTGCTGTCCGTAGAGGCCGGGCGAGGACAGGTGCGGGGACAAGTTCGGTGCAACCCTTAACAGCACACGA
Organism: Scardinius erythrophthalmus; assembly: GCF_964197995.2. Classification (NCBI taxonomy): domain Eukaryota; kingdom Metazoa; phylum Chordata; class Actinopteri; order Cypriniformes; family Leuciscidae; genus Scardinius; species Scardinius erythrophthalmus. Next base: position 4,843,544 of record NC_138245.1, read on the forward strand.
GGAGAAGGCACTGCCGATCATGGGAGACACAGTCTCACATGGAATCCCTGGTGGGATTGACGTTAGAAGAGGTGACGCTGAACAGGCCTCATGTTCCAGGTCATCGCCACCCCCCAATGTGCCATGCTCCCCAGACACCGAGCCACCTGCAGCACTCTCCTCACCTGGCAGCACCGAGCCGGAAGGGTGCACTACGCCATCACCTCCTGTACACACGTCTTCGCCAGGACTTCGCTACACGACATCACAACGTCACTCCACAATCTCACCATGTCGGTGTAGCGAAGAGTTGGTGAACATTGAAAAGGAGAAGTTGGTCGTGTTGCAGGATATTCAGCGCCAGTTGACCGAAGCAAATGAGCTCGCTCGCCAGTCTCTGGAGCTGAAGAGAGCATAGCTGGAACTGGCCAAGCAGCAGCATGCCCTAGCAGAGGCGCAATTCAACAGGCCCTCAATCTCGGTACCAATCTTGCTGCCAGCTGAAGGTGAGCCAGTTGTTCTTGGTTTATAGATGTTCCTTTCCTCACAGTTCCTAATCTGATTTTGGTATGTGTTTGTCTTTATAGATGCTGAGCAACAGTCACACCAGTAACCGTGTCTGTGTGTGTTTGTATGCGCATTTTCATTAAAAATACTTGATCATCAACAATATTGTATGTCATTCTGTCATCCTTAATGAGTCAACAACTGATTCCTATTGCCATTGGAAACCTACGCATACAATCTTGCTCTATCTATGAGATACCTTATTTATCCACAAGGAAATTAAGCAGTGTAAATCTAAGTGCACATTCAGATATAAAGGCTCGTTTGAAGAGGCTGCGTAAAGACATTAGTTTGTAATGTACATTATCTGTGTGTTTGACGACGCGTAAGGCTATGCATGAGGCAAAGCAGCGGAAAGGGAATCCTCTGACAACCATGTGACCTGCGTTCAATGCCCAATAAATGAATGAAGATGAATCAGCAATGTGACGTGGTAATTTGGGCATATGTCAACTTTTGACTCAGAAATTCTAACATGTAGGCTCCTTCGCCAACCTTAAGAGAAGCTTATATGTTTCATATGTTATGTTTTGTCAATGATTGGCGTTGCATAGAGCACTTATGGAATGGACAAAATGGCATGATAGAGTAAAGGTTTAAAGGATTAGAATCACACACATAACATTTAATGGATGCAAGGTTTGAAACTCCCGTTTATTTTTCAGAAAACTAAAAATTCCATCATAATACGAATCAAAAGAAAAGTCCATTCAATCATGGATGATGGCTAATGATAGCTCAGCAAGTTAATCCAAAAAGAAAATATAAATCAACCAAAAACATTTGCAATCAAAAGCTGCCTTGCCTCAACCCCGGCAGCGTGCAGGGCAGCCCTCTGTGGAGGATAGAGGACCTCAACTTCTCCCTCTCCATCTTCCTCCTCATCTGCTTCCACCTCCACCTCCTCCTCCCCCTCCAGAATAGGTGCGCCTCCATGCACAGCCATGTTATGGAGTATGGCCTTTGTCACCGTAACTGCGCAAGAGCTGTGAGGCTTCATCCGCAGTCCTCCTGCCGACTTGTGCAGGCACCGAAAGCGCAGCTTCCAGATGCCAATTGCAAATTCGACAACGTTGCGCGTGCGAACGTGTGCAACATTGTAGGCTCTTTCAGCCCGAGTCTGTGGGTTGGTCAGCGGTGTGAATAAGTATGTTCTCAGAGGGTATCCACTATCCCCGAGGAACAGGCTCTGACCAAACCCCTCTCTCTCCGCTTGTTCACCCACGGCAGAATTGGCCCAGACAAAACTGTCGTGGGTGCTGCCTGGCCAACGTGCCACCAGGTCGGAGATCACACCCCTATGGTCCACTATAACCTGCACGTTTATGGCCGCGTATCCCTTTCGCGATATGTACGCCTGATCAATCACTGATGGATTGGCGATAGGGATGAGTGTGCCATCCACCAGGCCCAAGACTCTGGGGATGCCAGCAATGGCATGACAGCCCTGGTGCACCTCCTGGACCTCCTGACGTGTTGCCGGCAGCCGAATGTAATCCCCGGCATTGGCGCAGAAGGGCTTTGGTGACAGTGTGGACGCACCTCCACACCGAGGTCTTGCTTAAGCCGTAGCCCCTTTCCCACGACCTCGATGAAGCTCCCTGTAGCAAAAAACGTTAGCGCTGCAAGCAGCTGGACTTCAGGGCTTAAAGCAAAATTCCGCCACGTTAGCCTGGCAAGCGCAGGTCTGAGAAGGTCCAGCAGCTCCATAATGAGTTGTCTTGGGAGGCGAAATTTTTTTAATATAGCCACGTCAGGCAAAATGTCAAAAGGGCTTAAGTTTTGCCGAATAATTTTTTTTACATGGACTAAATGGCTCCGCGGCCGGCGCCGTCTTTGATTTAATACAAGGACACATTGGATCGCTGCCATAGTTGGTTGCTTACTGGACACCACCATGCTTACCCATTTATAGATTTTAGCCATTTTGAGCCAAATTGTTTGGCAGATTTTAATTATCAAAAGTGATTGCCAATTTAAACACTTTAATGACATTACGAAACAGCCTAGGCTAATTACCACCATATTAGTTCTGATACCAAATAAAGTCAACTTCATAAATAGGCCTGTATCCATTGCAAACATATTTTATTATTAGTCTTAAAATGTCCATAACATAAAATCATTGTTGAGCCACAACATTGTCAACATACCAGTTTGACTTGTACTGCGCTGCTGCACAGTGGCGGCGACTAGCGTCTTGAGCTCAAACAACGCTAAGAGAGAGCTACGAATGGTCCAGACCAACCTTACGAAAGTGTGACTTACAAAAGATATACTTAGCGTACGAACGTTTTGGGAACCGTCCCATAAGGTTAAGAGAGAGGTTAAGAATAGGTTAAGAACTACTTAGAGATAAGAACGCTTTGGGAAACCGGGCCCTGGTTTCTACAACTTTCACTTAGGAGCAAAAATCTGCCTTTAAACTTGAAAGAAATAAAGATTTGACTTTTATCGTGATAATTATCGATATCGACTGATATAAAAAAAATTATCGTGATTTTTTTTTGCCCATATCGCCCAGCCCTAATATATATATATATATGGATATATGGATATCAATCCAATGAATCCATATATATATATACAGGGCTCGCAAAATTTCAAAATCGCTGGTAGCCCTTCGGGCAGGCACTCTTCAGATTTTGGTAGCCCGAAATGAATTTGACTAGCCCAGATAAAAAGTCAATTTTATTAATCTAGAATATTGGTTAGGAGTCAAAACAATGAATCAAAAACTTTTTCAAAACACAAAATATCAACAAATATGCATCTGGTTCTAACTGAACTGAAAGGTGTGTGGCCAGTATGGAACATGAATCAGTCTGTGTCGGTGGCTCAGCCCCCAATGATGGTATGATAAAATAAAAAAGTAACACTTTAGTGTAGGGTCTAATGCTCACTATTAAGTTCCATTAACATGCAGATGGCAGGGTTTTATCATCACGGAGGTCCCGAATGTGAGGTAGGCTAGTGAGGGGGCTTCAGGGGCACCCCCGAGAAAATGTTGACTTCTCTGATCTACATATGTGCATTTTAAGATGTTTTGAGGGCCAAAAAAATTGGATAACAATAGCTTTAAATCCATGTAAGAGGGCAGCTGATTATTTTTCTCTCCTCATCAGCATCACACTCCTATTCTCTTTGTTTTCCTCTTGCTCTGTCTCTTCCCCTCCTAAAGCTGAGCTTTGACTGATATAGGTATATATTAGGTATATACTGATATATTTTCATTTTTGTCTGTCAGTGAAGTAAACTTAGGGTCAACTGATAGGTTGATTTATGAATCATTTTCTCAGACGCATTAATTTACTGAAAGCTACTAGGAAAGCTAGGTAGCCTAACTAAGTTTATTAAATTCATTCACAGTATGTACACATTCATTATTGATCTTATTCCTAATAAAGGGCTTTATAATCAAATAGGTCCTACATTTAAGGTTATTAGGGGGTTCAAATTTTTTATTTCTCTGATATGTCCATTTCAAGACGTTTGAAGGCCAAAAAAGGATAAGAAATAGCTTTAAAACAATGTCAGTGGGCAGTAGATTGTGTCAATACCTGCTCTCACTTCTTATCCATCACTCTTTCTTTTTCTCTCAGTCTCCTCATCTTGCCCTGTCTCTTCCCCTCCTAAAGCTGAAGTTTTTTAATTTACTGAAGGCTACAAATTGCATATTAATTCTCAACATGTACACATTCAGTATTAATCTTGTGCCTAACATGAAAACGGATTTGTTAATGCTAATGTCCCCTCACAATGACAGTAAACTAATTATTAGTCACGTTACATAGGCCTATTTTCAGTTCAAAATGGCGAGATTCGACAAAAGTATATTCATTTGTCTGATTAATTTTGTCATTCGTTTTACATTTATGACCTAAAAAAGCTGTCAAATATGAAATGTTTAGTTTAGCTACTTACATCTTATCTCGCACTTGGCCGTAAACTGAAGCGTCGAGTCGCTCTGCTCAAATTCGCGCTCTGCAGCTTCTTGTGAACATAAAGCCCGCCTACTTTGATTTGATTGGTCATCTCAAATATTCTGACATTGACAGACCAATGAGACTCAAATTAACACACACACACACACACCCCTTTCTGACGTGCGCTCTCTGGCTCTGCTCTGCGCCGCTGCGGATTGAAGATGAAGAACACGCTGAATCTGATTAAATAACAAAACTGAAGCGAACACTATTTCAGATAACCCGTCGGGCAGGCTGGTTATGCATTTTGGTAGCCCGACTGGAAAACACAATAGCCCCGGGACGTCGGGCAGGCGATTTTGCGAGCCCTGATATATATATATATATATATATATATATATATATATATATATATATATATATATATATATATATATGGGACTTCGCGTTTCTTCTCCTTTTCCCTCTTCTTTGTTATTTGTTCATCGGAACGTCGTCTCTTTGGTCGTGTGTGTCGGCCATATCAAAATTCAAGAGAATATCAAATTTTAACGTTAGTCATTGTCTAGGACATCTCTCCTCTAGCTAACTTCCCTCTTCATGCTCTCCTCCACTCCCCACACCCCCCTTCATGTGGACGCGCACTAACCCCCCAACCCTCACCCCCCACCCCCAAAGCTTTGATGATGATGATTGATTATTAGTCAAGTTTTACTAGACTCGGTTTAGGTCAAAAACATGCACCCTTAAACTGACACATCTTTATGGAAACAGGATAAACACTCTCAAGTGTAGTATAGGCATGAGAGCATAGATTGCATGGAGAAACAAAGCATATCATACTTGGGAATGTCCAAGAAGAATGCATACTCTATGCTTAGAGAAATAAAGTAGGCCTATACATTAACTAAGACATGTAATGATATATAAATATAAATTACATAATACTGTAAGCTCGCGCTCGATCGGCCCGAAGTCCGGCATCCGACTAGCGCTGAAGGTCTCTACGTGTTACTGTCTTTTCTCGAGGCAAAGTATACATTTGAGTATGTATTTTCTTGTTATTTCATCTGACTTCATTAATAAAAAGGTTTTAATGATATCTGTGCATCATTAAATGTGAGTGAATGTTTGACTATTCTTTTTAACTCTTTAAAGGGGGGGTGAAATGCTCATTTTCACTCAATCTCCTGTTAATCTTGAGTACCTATAGAGTAGTATTGCATCCTTCATATCTCCAAAAAGTCTTTAGTTTTATTATATTTATAAAAGAAAGATAGGCTGTACCGAGTCTTTCCGGAAAAAAACGAGCGGCTGGAGGCGGGCCGTGTGGGCGAAGCTTAGCTGTGCTTACGCGCCGAGCTAACAACACACAGAGACAATAGAAGCAGTTTTACTCACCGTCCGGTTTCAACGCACGACCGTGAACCTTTATCATTGTGACTGCTCGATCCTTAAGCATTAGACGATCTGCAAATCCGTCGATCTGGGCTTTGTTTATAAAACAAGCATCGTCGAAATGCAGGGAACAAACAGTCCGTTGATGCTCAGGAAAAACAAACTCCATCCACTGGTCCCTTAGCGCCGGGTTCTTTGGGAATCTGTGCAGGGTTGTCTTGCCCTGGCAACCAAAAACCCACTTCTTTGGAGACATTGACTTCCCTAAAGCCGAGCATAGCGCTTTGATGGGCGTACTGCTTTCGCTCTCTTGCTCTGGTCTACGAGTGCGCCCGCGCCCGCGGTTCTTCCGGCAGAAGTGCCCTGGGTCGTGCTGCGTTCCAGTCCAAAATTGTCATGCCCTTCACTTGCTAACTTCCCTCCGTCTCGTTCACTCGGATGTACGTCATTGCTTACGTTGCACGAGTGCCCACTACTGGCGGAAACTGCAATGGGCTGAACTGGAACGTCCTAAGCCCTTGATCACTTGGAATCAGCTAAAGAGTTGATTTATTATTTACATTTTTTTCCCTTTAAGAATTTGTTTAATGCAGCATCCAAATGTATATAGGTGTGTGTGGGTTGTTTTAAATAAAAATATATCATAGAGTTGTTTGTTGTGGTGGTGATTAGACGAGATTTGTGGTGACGTCACAATCGTACTGCATTGTGGGACATATAAGTGCCTGAAGTGTACATATGAAGTAGACTCGCTCCCTCTGTCAAAATCGAGGGAACAAGGTTCTGTCCATTCAACTTCCCTCGTCCACTTCACGAAGTGGAACGCACTTCAAAATGGCGGTGGGGATTCCCCCGAGGGGAAGTGCTTAGGGAAGTTTGCAAGTGCGTGTCTAAAAGTGGACTGGAACGCAACTGACCTGCCACCACGCTTCAAGTCCATTCTCGAGTCTTATCCCCAGTAAAATCCCTGGTGTTAAATTAACACAGCTCAGTGCTCATATGTGAACCACTAGCAGGGTGTTAAACGTAACACAGAAGCAGTGTTAGAGTTAATTAGATAATTAAGTGATTAATTGAGGGATGATTGTTCGACTAAAGAGAAACTAGAACCCGAAATCGAATAGGGCATTATTTGAAGGGACAGCCATGTTGTGGTGTCCGAAACATAGACTGTAAAAAATAGGTCCGAAACCATAGTGGACGATATAGGGTATCTCAATTACTTACTCAATCCCACAGTGTACAACTGATGTATGCTCAATGGCTGTCCGAATTCACTCACTCCTTCAAAGACTAGCAGGGCTGTAATAATCAATAAGGTAAAATTAACTCATTTCTATAATCAGCGATTAAGCAAGTTTAAAAAATATTCACCAGCACATGGTGAGGTTCTTTCTTTGCCATACAGCCAATTTGCCTTAAAATTAGTGGTGGGGCAGATCGAGGCTTCGTGAAGCAATGAAACAGCTGAACCAAATGGGCCATTTTGTTTCGAGGCTTTGGATCAATCCGACACCTGTCTCAACGGTGACACCTAGTGGTCACTTGCAGGTGTTGATCTGAAACAACCTCGACGAGCCATTAAAAAAATGTGTTGTTTTTTTATTAATGTATTTTTCTAATATGTGAAGCTTGTAACCTGTAGGCTCCTCACTGTGCATAATGTTATTTTGGTCCTGCAAAATGAATATTAATAAAAGAAATCAAACCACAATGTCTCACTTTTTTAGAGATTTTTATTCAAAAATATTAATTTCTCTGCTGTGGAAGGACCTGGTCCTTTAAGCTTGTCTGAAGTTTAAAATCATTGGTTACCCGTAAGCCAATCACATAACGTTTGGTTATGGCGTGTGTTATGCGCATGCTCAGCCGCATCTAACTTCCACTGTAAACACATGTATGATGCGAAAACAAAACCATGGAGCGAAATACCGGAGTGAACATGGCTGTGAACGATTTTTGCAGATTATGTGAATTAAATCTACGCATCCACGGTACAATCAGCGTCTACGTCACGGCTCTCAGCCCGCCCTCTGTTCATTGATTGGCCGGCTGTTTTCAGGCCAGAGGAAAACAGGGAAAACAGTCGCTATCTCAGACTGAGTACAGAAGCGAAATGAAATTGAGCGGAAGTACGAAGTCTGACGTAGTCAGGCTAATACATTCAGTCTGTCAGTACAGTAGATTTTGTTGCTTTCACAGTAATTTTTTGTATTTTCAACAGTTATGTACTGTGCACACAGTTAACAGTATGTTACTGTAGATTTTCAATGCATTCTGGGAAATTATCAGTGACTGTAAATCTAAATACAGCAGTGCAAATTGACCGCGAGAAACTCCACACACAATTCCACAGGTAAAATTGCTAGCCTACTAATATTATTCTTACATAAAACATTTTCAGAACTGGGTGACCATTAACAGTCTTAATTTCTGTCAGTGGGGGGTGCAGGAGAGCACATTTGAATTTTTGAAGAGTTTCGTTGTGTCAGTGCATCGTGTCTGTCTTTTCTGCCGACCTGGAACGTCATCAACTGGTAAGTAATAATTCTTATTATTTGTAGCCTATGCATAAATGGATTCTAGCTAATAACTTTAAAGTTATTTAGAATAGCTTTGCGTCACTTTGACAGCGAATAACTTTACATCTGAGGCGTTTAAAGACTCCATTTGTCTTTATTTCTAAAGAAACACAAAAATGTATAAAAGGCTCCATTACCTTGTATCTTACGTTATGGCCCCGTAGAAGCAATTTTTGTAAAAATAATCTAACGATTGCGTCATAACCACGCGACTCTCTGTTGCACAGTAGAGAAATTACCGTATGGACAGGAGGAGAAGCTCGCGCGCAATCGGGGGGACGTGGAGGCAAAATGACAAAGTAATTAATCAGAATACTTAGCAAAAGTTTCTCCTGCTCCTCGCTCATGGACAGCTCCTACTCACACTCTCCGTCTCTGCAAGTTTCGGAAGGGAATGATTCAGATTTCTCTTGGCACAGCTACTAGAAGACAGACGGGTTGCTCACGTCACATCTACGTCGTCAAGCTCAGTTTGAGTCTGTGCAGTACGCTCGACCATCAGGAAGTGAGAGCTTCTAATTGACTTGCCCTCACTTCCTGATGGCTGAGCGTATACTGCGCAGACTCAAACTGAGCTTGACGATGTAGATGTGACGTGAGCAACCTGTTCAGAGTCTTTTTGTTATAAGAATAAAAGTTATTAAACCTGTTATAGTAATACATTTTTTTGTGTGTCGAGAAAATACCGTATACCGTGATACAAGTTTCAGCAATTGTCGCAACATGAAAATTTGGTACCGTCCAGGGGCGTAGAATTTAGTAGGGATGCTAGGGACGTGTCCCTACCAATATCCAGTGACACTGATATGTCCCTATCAATAATTTCGATCAAAACTTAAAATATATTTATATATAACCACTGTTGTCCGGTTGTGTCTTGTGGTTTTTATGTATTAGGCTTATTTTATTTAATCAGGAAACATCTTATTTAGATTAAAATCTCTTACAGGAGCGTTCTGAGAAAAATGCGCAATTCACGGTACACAAACGGTTAATATATCTGAGTCCCGCCTGCTTAACACACATCGTGTGTTAACATATAATATACCAAACAGTATAAAATCATTATGTCTGTAAAAAGTCCCCATAAAACATAAAAACACAACATTGCTTGTTCTTGCTGAAATGAGAGTAATGTTTGATGAAGTTGAAACCCTTGTCATCCCAGTCTCATCAGCTGAGGCTGAAAGAAGTTCTCTTACGAGAGGTTCTCTCGTATTGCGTAGTTGCTTACGCTACGGGAAAGCCTTTCTTTCTCGAGATACTGAAGCCAAAAATTATCCTTAATTTTTATAATCTTGTCAACGCAGTGGGGCAGCCTGCAGACCTAGGGCAAGCTAACTAGCGTGCCCATTGGCTGCCCTGCGGCAACTGCAGCAGCCTACCGCTGAGCCCTTGGCGTGACGTCACGACCAATGAGCGCGCTTGGCGCGCTTAATGCGTCACAGCCCGCGAAAAGGGGTGTGGCTTAGCGTATATAAACAGGGCTCGGAGGCTGCTTCTCTGATTTCTGTCTTTTCAGCGAAGCTCTTCGCATCGCTGCTCTCTGAGGAAGCCGCCGTCGAAACAAGCGACCAGCACGCCGAGGATCTCAGCCTGAGGACGCCGGCCGCCTTCGCCGCCTTCAGCTTTCCCTGCCTGCTTCGCTATCCGGCGATCATATCCTTTACTGCTCTGTGTTGTATGTGTTTGTGTGTTCGCCCCGCGACACACTTTTGCATCTAAAAGAGCGCGAGGCGTTGTTGCAAATGCCTCGCTCATCCTGTGGATCGTGCAGAGCCCCGCTCAGCGATGGAGACCGCCACGTGGTTTGCGCTCTCTGCCTGGGCTTCGACCACGCAGCCCGCGCCCTCTCCTCGGGCGGCTGCGAACAGTGTGAGGACTTGCCGATGTCGACCCTGCGGGCTCGACTCGCCATGTTTGACGATCCTCCACCTTCCCCGGCTGCCTCTTCAGGGCCGCGTAAGAAGAAACGCCGCTCTCAAAGGCCTCCCGAGCTGGTGGTTATAGCTGAGCGCTCGCCGGAGCCCCTCCCGCGAGCCTCGCTTTCTCCTTCTCCCCCGCCCTTCACCGACGCGCAGCGGCCGGCTACTGCCCGCACTGCCGTCGCCTCAGGGGATGAAGCAGATGACGCCGCTGACAGCTGCTCTCTGCTTGCTTCGGACAGCGAGGAGTGGTCGGGCTCTCACCGCTCCGCCTCCTCGACTCCTGAGTCTGGCAGGTCCCGCTCCAGTGTCGACGCGGAGCTTATCCGCCTCCTCACCAAAGCGGTCGACCGACTGGGATTGGACTGGTCCCCACCCAAGGAGCCCGCGCCTAACCGACTCGACGGGTGTTTTCTGCCTAGCCGCCGCCAAGCGCCAGCCTCTAGGTCAGCACCCTTCCTGCCTGAGCTCCACCAGGAGCTATCGAAGTCGTGGAGCGCGCCCTTCTCCGCTAGACTCCGCTCGTCTGTCTCCTCGGCTCTCTCCCAGGTGGACGGGGCCGCCGAGAAAGGCTATACCGGCATCCCTTCCGTTGAGGAAGCGGTGGCAACGCACCTTTGCCCGCCGTCTGCTAGATGGCGCTCAAAGTCTGCCCTGCCGTCTAAAGCCTGCAGGACCACATCAGCTCTCGCCGGCCGCGCATTCGCCGCCTCCGGCCAAGCTGCTTCTGCCCTGCACTCGATGGCTGTTCTTCAGATCCTGCAAGCCGACCTCCTCCGCGAATTGGACGAGAAGGGCTCGGATCATACAGCCTTAACAGATCTGCGCAGCGCGACGGACCTTTCGCTCCGTGCTACCAAGACCGCTGCACAAGCCATCGGCAGATCTATGGCCGCGCTCACCGTCATCGACAGACACTTATGGTTGACGCTGGCGGATATGAGTGAGTCAGAACGCGCTGTTTTCCTCAACGCCCCGCTCTCGCCCACCGGCCTCTTCGGCCCTGCGGTCAGCGGGATTGTGGACCGCTTCTCTGAAGTGCAGAAGGCGTCGCAGGCTATGAATCTCTTCCTGCCTCGCCGCTCGAGCCCAGCCGCAGGCCGCTCTCAAGCTCAGCCTCCTGCGCGCAGCTCCACACAGCGCTCGTCTCGGCCACCAACCACTTCGCAGCGACGCCAGGGCGGCCGCCCTAGGTCGCGCTCGACCAGCCGTCACAGACCGCCGCCCCCCCGGGGTCCGCGTCCCAAGATAACGCTGAAGTCTGAGCCCGCAAAGTCCTCCTAGCACCCGCAGGGAGGAAGAGATGGCTGAGTCCCGCTGCGGCCGGACCGCCATCAAAACGCCCAGCTCTGTCAGTCCCCTCAGTGCAGGCTACTGCAGCAGCTTACACCGCAGCCAACGAGCCAGTAATACCACTCGCTCGCCTGCACACAAACGCCGTTTTTACGGCGGCCCAAATAAATCTCAGAAAGAGTGTAAATTCGGGCTTTCCGGCTCCGGCCGAAGGTGTTGTAAGTGTAGAAAATGTGCCCACTCCCACGTGCTCACTGCTTCACACAAACACGGTCCCCATGGTAACGCGTTCAGAGCGCTCTCTCATAAAGCGGTCACACGCCGCTCGAGTAATAAGTGTAGTAAATGTGCCCACAACTCTGTGCTCACATCTACCTGTAACTCGCTCTGCCACTCGGTTACCCCGGGCAACAGCGGCTCAAGCCGAGGGTGTTATAAGTGTAGAAAATGTGCCCACTCCCATGTGCTCACTGCTTCACACAAACAGGGTCCCCATGGTAACGCGTACAGAGCGCTCTCTCATGAAGCGGTCGCAAGCCGCTCGAGTATTAAATGTAGAAAATGTGCCCACAACCTTGTGCTCACACCTACCCGCTGCTCGCTCTGCCAGCCAGTTACCTTGGGTCACGGACCCTCTAAAGCTCCCAAACACTGGCCGTGTCATAAGTGTAAACCCTGCGCCCGCTCACGAGCAGTCAGTCAGAGACGGAACTTGTGTCTCACAGAACAGCGCTTCTCAGCCATCTGGAGGAGCTGGGTCTCTCGGTCAACTGGACCAAGAGCTCGCTATCACCCCGTCAGTCAATTTCCTTTCTTGGAATAGAACTGGACTCGGTGGCTATGACGGCCAGACTGTCGGAGCAGCGCGCGCGCCGCATCCGCCTCCTCGCCGCATCCCTCCAAATAGGCAGCCAGGTTCCGCTGAGGACATTCCAGCGTATCCTGGGGCATATGGCCTCAGCTGCAGCAGTGCTCCAGCTGGGTTTACTGCGCATGCGCCCGCTCCAACGCTGGCTGAAAATGCGCGTGCCCCACCGAGCCTGGGCGGCCGGCGGCTTGCGAGTCAGAGTGAATCAGGGCTGCATTTCAGCCCTGCAGCCCTGGCTGGCAGCCGAATGGTATCACACAGGAGTGACTATGGGAGTGATTTCACACCGGAAAGTTGTCTCGACAGACGCTTCCAACCTAGGTTGGGGAGCGCTCTTCGAAGGCAGACCGGTCTATGGCCGCTGGTCAGACCAGGAGAATCTCCTACACATAAACTGTCTAGAGATGCTCGCGGTCGAGAAAGCGCTCAAACACTTCCTCCCATTCCTCCACGGTCACCATGTTCTAGTCCGCACGAACAATACATCGGTAGTGGCCTACGTGAATCACCAGGGCGGTGTCAGATCAAAGATGCTCTGCACCCTGGCGGAACGCCTCCTCGTGTGGGCTCAGCACTCTCTGCGCTCGCTGAGAGCCGCGCATGTGCCTGGCCACCTGAACGAGGGCCCCGACAGACTGTCCAGGGACAACGTTCCCCCTGGGGAGTGGTCTCTACACCCCCAAACAGTCCAGTCACTGTGGCGACGGTTCGGCAAAGCGAAAGTCGACCTTTTTGCGTCAAAAGACAATGCTCACTGCCCAGAGTTCTTCTCGAAGAACGAGGACGCGCTGGCCCAGATCTGGCCCAGCGGCCCGTTGTACGCTTTTCCCCCGGTCTCTCTGCTGCCTCAGGTCATCGAGAGAATCAGGGAAGCGCGCCACTCAGTGCTCCTCAAAGCCCCATGCTGGGAGAACCAAGCTTGGTTCCCGGATCTAATACAGCTGGCAGACTCAGCCCCCTGGCCGATACCGGTGAGGAGAGACCTTCTCTCTCAAGCACGCGGATCGATATGGCATCCCCATCCAGAGCGCTGGTCTCTGCATGCGTGGAGCCTCAACGATTACACGCTAATCTGCCAGACGGGGTCATGAACACGATCATACAATCTAGAGCCCCCTCTACGAGGCGGCTCTACATGTCGAAATGGTCAGTGTTTAACACATGGTGCACTGCTAAGGGGCTCGATCCACAGACATGTGGGGTATCGCGAGTACTGTGTTTCCTTCAAGAGCTACTGGACGCGGGCAGGTCCCCCTCCACGCTCAAAGTCTATGTTGCGGCCATTTCAGCGCTCTCTGTTTCTGAGCAGGGCCGCGCATTAGGAAGGAACGAGCTCGTCATCCGCTTCCTTAGGGGAGCCAGGAGGATGAACCCCCCGCGACCCCCCTCGGTTCCTATGTGGGATCTCTCTCTGGTCTTGGAGGCCCTGAGAGCGCATCCCTTCGAACCCTTGGAAACTGTGGATATGAAATACCTCACGCTCAAAACCGTTTTTCTGATAGCTCTGTCGTCAGTCAAACGAGTGGGAGACCTTCACGCGTTATCTGTTAACGCCGCGTGCCTCGAGTTCGGACCTAATGACTCCAAAGTCATTCTCAGACCGAGGCATGGGTACGTTCCAAAAATTTTGGGCACTCCCTTCAGAGCACAGGTCATTTCCCTCTCAGCCCTGCCGACGCACGGCAGCGAGGCCGATAGTAATCTCCTCTGCCCGGTCAGGGCGTTGAGAAACTACATTTCACGGTCCGCCGCTTTCAGGCGCTCGGATCAGCTCTTTGTTTCGTTTGGTGGGCGCACCAAGGGTCTCGCCGCCTCGAAACACAGCCTGTCCAGATGGATAGTGGACGCTATTGCTGCTGCTTATGCGTCTAAAGACCTGCAGTGCCCATTGGGCGTTCGAGCTCATTCCACTAGAGGCATGGCCTCGTCGTGGGCATGGTCCAGCGGGATTCCCATTCATGACATTTGTGCAGCGGCAGGCTGGGCCTCCCCCTCCACATTTGTTAGGTTTTACAACCTGGATGTTCCCGCCTTGCAGGCGAAAGTGTTATCAGTCTAAGTCTCGCGTATGCCAGCCCACTATCTGTGCGCGGGCTACGTTGTGTGATTTAGCTCTACTGGTTGAGCTGCACTATGCAGGGAATTGTCAGTTCGGACCGGCCGTGCCGCTCCTAACCCCCTAGTGTGTGCTTATGTACGGCGCTAGCCCTCTTCGGGCTGCCCGGCTCTCCGCTATCACGTTCCCCGGGCTCTCCCTGGGACTCATTCAGTGGATGCTGGGCGCGCACGGCGTTGACAAGGGCGTTCCCGTAGCGTAAGCAACTACGCAATACGAGAGAACCTCTCGTAAGAGAACGTTTCGGTTACTCACGTAACCTCTGTTCTCTCTAGAAGAGGGAACGAGTATTGCGTAGCCCGCCGTGCTCGCGCCACGAGCTCATTTCGCTTCATGCGACAGAAACCAGAGAAGCAGCCTCCGAGCCCTGTTTATATACGCTAAGCCACACCCCTTTTCGCGGGCTGTGACGCATTAAGCGCGCCAAGCGCGCTCATTGGTCGTGACGTCACGCCAAGGGCTCAGCGGTAGGCTGCTGCAGTTGCCGCAGGGCAGCCAATGGGCACGCTAGTTAGCTTGCCCTAGGTCTGCAGGCTGCCGCACTGCGTTGACAAGATTATAAAAATTAAGGATAATTTTTGGCTTCAGTATCTCGAGAAAGAAAGGCTTTCCCGTAGCGTAAGCAACTACGCAATACTCGTTCCCTCTTCTAGAGAGAACAGAGGTTACGTGAGTAACCGAAACGTTTCAGTGCTCTTAGGACAATGAAAACATGGCTCAGAACAATGGCACAAGTGACACTTAACAGTATTGCTGTGTGTCATGTCCAACAGGACAAACTGGACATTACTGATGTGAAACAAATATGCCAACAGTTAATTTCTGTAAGTTCACTTTTAAATGAAAATTCTTTTCATCATTCCAGTCATCATTTACTCTCCCTCAAGTTGTTTCAAACCTGTATGCATTTCTTTCTTCTGCTGAACACAAAGGTATTTTGAAGAATGTCGGAACACTTCTTTTGTGTTCAGAAGAAGAAATAAATGCAAACAGGTTTAAAACAACTTGAGGGAGAGTACATGATGACAGATTGTTCATTTTTGCGTGAACTGTAGGCTACCCTTTAATGACAGATGCAGCTCAGCTTCAGGGGATGGCCCGTCCGTCCCCACCAATTTCAAAATCAAACCTACGCCCTTGGTACCGTCACATGCCTACATATACAACTTTATCAGAAATGTTTTGATTGATTTTTTTTTATTTTGGCTTATGAATGGGAGAAACTGCAACGTGCAATATGGCGGAATACCTTATAATAGCATTCTGAATAAAAGAGCCAATCGTTGATCGGTAAAGTCATTATTATTTTACTGTAAAAAATCTGGTAAGGTCTAACAGTGTATATCATTTTGCTTCATGATTTAAATTATATCATTATGCTTAATTATGAGTCTAAATTTAAAAGCTTGCCTATCCTTGACGGACAGTTATATTAGCCGTGGCTCCTTTAAGTGCGCAGCGCAGGGTCTGTCGTCATTTCCGCTCGGATGAGCGCGCCTCGGACCATGCGCGCGCTAGCTGTTTTGCTGCGTTGAATCAAAAGAGAATTTGGGGTTAATTAAGTTGATTTCAGATTAATTATGACAACCTTTAAATTATTTTTTTGCGAGCGGATAGATTAACAATCTTTAGTGTGACAGATCTATACATTGGCGATCGCAGAGAGGTCAGACATGGTCTGGTATGTATGATTGTCTTATATTCCATATAATTTTAACATAATACAGTAATATAATATAATATTACGATAACATATTGTGCATATATTGCACGCATACAGGAACATATACAAATGTAACGAGTTTTTTTTAAGTATTTGCCCTAGGATTGTACAAATTGAACTTCGTCTTTAGTAACATTACAGCTGCCAGATCTTATATAATCCTAATGTAACGTTACTGTACAAGTGTGTGTTTATAGTGCTTGCACGCGCTATTTGTATTCATTTACGAGGACACAATTGTGTATGTTATAATTACGTAGGCATTACGATGTAAACAGTGTTTATGAGGTAAATCAGTCGAATTAATAAACATGCTAAAAATGTTAAATTTAAATTCTAAAGTGTCAGAAGTTTTCTATGAGAGTTAGTTAAAGATGTTAAGAGATGGAAATTAAAATATTAATACCTCAGTGTTAAATGCCTATAAATTTACTATTGTGTGTGTGTGTGTGTGTGTGTGTGTGTGTGTGTGTGTGTGTGCACACCTGTTTGCAGGTTTGGCTATGCTCGAGAGGGCTATAATGTCATCACTGTTAAAAACGTTCTCACAAATATAGTTATACCTTGCTCATAAATGAGCCAGATGATGTTTATCATTAAATCTAGTAAAGTGCATATTTTTCTGTGGGCTTGAAGTGGAATTGATATGTATCATCAGTGGTGGATAAAGTAACTGAAA
Source organism: Scardinius erythrophthalmus (assembly GCF_964197995.2). Taxonomy (NCBI): domain Eukaryota; kingdom Metazoa; phylum Chordata; class Actinopteri; order Cypriniformes; family Leuciscidae; genus Scardinius; species Scardinius erythrophthalmus. The sequence goes on from NC_138245.1 coordinate 4,860,600, forward strand.
TCCACACTTTTAAGCCATAATGCTTAAAAACGCATGAAAATAAGCTTTCTTGATGGCACAGCAACGTCACACGAATGTAACCGCCATAGAGATGATAGTCCAAAATCTTTACCGGTATATCGTGTCCACCTAAACCTTCTTCACATTCACATCATAGCTTTGTATTTTAAAAGGGTCTTCAAATATGCTGTTTTCTTTTCTAAAATCCAGTAATGATGATATTAACTAAAAATAATAATAAAATTAACATTTAAGATATTAATATTAAGGCAGGACAAAAAGTTAAATAGATATCACCGTACTTCCCCTTGTTAATTGACATTAAGAATTGCAAAAAAAAATTACGTTTTCTGAAATGTTATATTTAAATATGCAAATTATGCATTATCTAACTAAATATGCACTAATTTGCATACATACCCAGAACAGAAATCCGGACACTGGATTGAGCCAGGTTCAAAATTTTGTTTCATTTTGCTGACATATTAGAGTTAAAGAATTTGGATTTCTCCCTTTTATCGCTCCATAAATCTGAAAATACCTATCAACGGACAGGGGAAAAAAATTGCAATTTTCACCATATACGTTGTATAATATGAACAAATCCCTCGGTACAAACCTTCAGAATGTGGATAGGAATAAAAGTTTGGTGCAAGTTCTGCTGAAGTGGAAATGTCTGACTCAATTTGAGAAAACAGCCTTTAAACATTTTTTTTTTTTGATAAAAAAAAATCTGTATTGTAATTGAAATCTACATAAACAAATAGACAATGAGTTTTTAAATCAGTCTCTTTGCAGATTCTGACCCAGTTATTCTCTCGGATAAGACTGCTGTATGGACTTGTTCATGATGAACTGTGAGTTATTGGCCACGTGCAGTGCGCTGGGTTTTCTGGAGGAAGACGTTTACCACAAAGAGCCGGACTGCCTTGGTAATGCTCAAACCTTTGAGCCAAACTACTTTACAGAAGGAATATCAGGAAAACGTTTTTGAATTTAATAACGACACATTATCTTGTGACAGTCATGGTTGTGATTTATTTGTTGATTATAGAGAGCGTAAAGGATCTGATTCGTTACCTGAGACACGAGGATGACACGAGGGACATCAGACAGCAGCTGGGAGCTGGACAGATCCTTCAGAATGACCTGTTACCCATCATCACCCAGCACACGCAGGACAAACCGCTGTTTGATGCCTGTATTAGGTGTTTGAGCTCATTCTTTTTTTTAATGTCTTGATGAATCTGATAAAATGGCTGCAATGACAAATGATTAAAATAATAATAGATCCAATGACAAAAATAAGAGACCTTACTGATTCAAATCATTCTCAGGCTAATGGTGAACCTGACCCAGCCAGCGCTGCTCTGCTTTGGAAAAGTTCCTGATGATCCGGCCTTCCGACATCACTTCCTGCAAGTGACCTCATACCTTCAGGCTTATAAAGAGGTACAACACACAACAAAGTCTGAAGGCTTTATATATCGCCACTATATCAGCATTAACGGCCACAAATAGATTTCAGTGCTTCCTAATCATTAACTAGAGTGTGGTGGCCTGAAAATATATTTAAACTTCTAATTATAAAATCAAATGTCTTTAATGTTGTGTTTTGCACCATTGCTGTCAAACAAACTAAAATCGTTTTCATTATCAAAAGAGAGGCGCGTGCTTCGCTCACGCAATTAGCACGTGATCAGCTCTGCGGGTTCGAGTCTCAATGCAGGTTCACAGTGAGTGAATGCAGTGACCTCCATCTGTGCATGTGCTTCTGGGAACGCATTTACACATTATTTTTACATTTGCATAGTTGACGATTACAGCATTTCACTGCATTTGTAATGAGACGCATTTGTAAAACCGCCCAAATAAAAGCACGACTGCAGTTTCCATCAAAATAAAAGCTCACCGGTTTATCTCTTGCAAGTATAGAAATTCGGACAAAACTAATTATGAATGTTTCATTTATTTTTCAGTGCATTTGTTTTACAATATATGGCAATTACTGTCATAGGAAGAATATTATAACATTATTATTTGTAGAAGTATTATGTAGTGTAATGTAGACTGAGACAATATCACAACTAAAAAGAGGTTTGAGTCCCCTTTAAAGTGCAGGAACAAGTCAATGACTTTTTCTTTAATCAATTTGCATGCTGAATATGAAGCTCTTAATTTTATCTTTAAAAGTGCACCACATTGAATAATTTAAGGCGAGACACTACAGGTGAATAGGGTAACATTTTTAACAAGCAGATATCACCATGAGACTTTCCCAGTTGATTACCTACATTAAGATGAGAAAGTTTTCTGTAATTTAATGTTTAAATATGCAAATTAGGCAGTATCTAATTAAATATGTGCTAATTTGCATATATTTTAAAAACTAAATCTGAGTATTGGATAAAGCCAGGTTAAAAAATAATTTTTTCATTGTGTTCACATATTAGATGGGAAAACAATTACAGAGGGATTTATGGATATCTACTTTTGTTATCCTGTAAATCAGAATATACTGTCAATAGCCTTAAAAAAATTATTTTCACCATGTTTTTTGGAATAAAATGTTATATAAATCAGGCTAGGAATAATATATTTACAAATCCCTCTGTAAATGTCTTCATAATATAACTAGGTACAAGACTGGAAAGTTTGGTGTATATAGGTGCTACTGAAGTGGAGATTTCGTTTTGAGGAAACGGCTTTAAAGATTTATCATCAGCCAATGAGATTGCGCATTCAGCCCTTTTACTTTGACGATTGGTTGCTGATAAAAAGGAAATTACCATATTTGGATCCGAAGACATGTTATTGAAGAGAAATATCCAAAAATCTCAAAATTGACCAGTAAAAAAAAGCTATGTTTTTGCCTGCCGTGTCTCGCCTTAACTTTTAAATGTACACATTTTTCTTCCCGCCTACAGGGACCGAGGTCCACCCACCACAGGTTCACAAAATCCTGTGGGAAACACTGTTGACGCCTTCTAGATATTTGTGGTTCTGATTTTTACTTGCATTTTCATTTGCATAAAATAAGAAATGAATGATTTGTTTTCTTCATTTTTTACCGATATAAACTGCTGCTTTCAATGCGCAACAAGCGTTTTCTTTAGGCCTCATAATTAGAAGCTGCCTCATTACTGTCTTATTGCTGTATGCGTTTCCAGTTTAATTAAAGCCACAGTAATCACAACATGCAATAAGATGCGTAAGAGAAACCTAAAAGCATGTAATCTTCACATTGCTAAATACCAATTCATTATCATTGAAAAAATTAAGTTCCAGCCTAAGTAAAAAGTTCTCAAGCAATCACTGAAGACAAGTAAACCGTCAGTAATACAAGAACAAAGAAACAAATGACACCGTTGGCTTTATGTAATCAATGCACCGTGGGCACATGCATTCACACGGGTAAATATAGGAGAATCATATAGAAATCGAATGAATGTGTCGCACTTCCTGCTTCCAGCAGTGGCACTATGACCGTGACTCTCAATAGCCACATTCATTATATCCACTATTTTCAATTTCAACAATGTTATAGTCTATTTATAAATGCAGTCCATCTACCACTATCTACGCATTCTATCTATCTTTAACTATGATAACAAAATATACTTTTTAATATGAAACTTAACCACCATGGCGGCAACTAATATTCTTAAAGGAACACGCCGACTTTTTGGGACTTAAACTTGTTCACCGTATCCCCCAGAGTTAGTAAGTCCATACATACCCTTCTCATCACAATCACTCTGCCCAAGTAGCAGTGCTTTGCCTTCTGAGAATATAGTTCCCAGTATGTATTAGGGCTTTGACTCCGAACTTCATTATTCGAATATAATTCGAATATTTAAAGAAATAATGATATTCGAACGAATATTAGGCAGTCTTTAATATTCAAACCTGTTATGGGCATTGTTTTTTGTAAATGTGTTTGCTTGTAAACGTTGTTTTCAGTTCAGATTCCGAGGCTTTTTTACGGCTGGTAAAGTTGTGAATCGCGAGCTCATTAGCAAGGCTATTATTGATCATCTGGGCTCCGGTAGGCGACGTTAGCGTCCTGGTTAGCGCCTATTTTGTATACCAAAACAATGGCCGCGCCAACGCCTACAACAACCATGCCTGACAATTTGAAAAGCAACGTGTGGCGCTACTTTGGGTTACCAAAGAAACAGGGAAAAATCATGAGTAAGGACAAAGTCCATTTTTTTTATAAAAAAAAAAAAAAGCAGTCGTGATGTTTTCTTCTGAAAACATCATTGCCTGCCTATTGACATTGACTGATACACTGCCCTCTGGTGGACAGAACATATACAACTTAAGTTTGATACCAATATAGGTCTTACTGAAGGCATTTTAATGGTCAAAATATTATTAATAAATATTAAAATATTAATATTAATAAACAAATGAACTTCGAATAGTGCTGCACGATTAATCGTATCGCAATCGCGATGTCAAGCCTACGCGATTATATGATGCAAAATGCTGCGATTTTATATTAAATAAATTAGCGCTGTTAACGCAATTAACGCAGCATCTGTTAATTTTTGGCATCCTTTGGCTAGTGTTACATCATGATCTCGCTCTTATTCATGCAAATGCTTTTAAACCATTAATGAGCGATAAGACAAAAAAGAACGCGCTGCCTGTGAATGTCCTCCTGACACACACATACACACGACCCATAGATAGACGCGCGCCAGTATCAAGTTCTTTTTCGCGGCAGAACGAACAACACACATGTATGCCAAAATGAACGTGCTGCCTGTGAATGTCCTGACTGTGACACACAGGAAGACTCGCGCTAATATCGTGCGTGCGCACAAAACAGCATCCCAGAATACAGTTCTCTTTCGAGCTTGAATGAACAATAACACACACAATTATGCCAAAATGTCTTTTTGTCGAGTATCTTCATAACATAAGAGTAGTCTTATGATGAACGTGAAGAGATGTCACTCGTGAGAGAATGACGCGCGTGTGAGATCCGCCTTTCTGACAGCAGCGGCTGGTCTTAAAGGGACAGTACACATAGCCACTAATTATATCTGTCGCTAAAGTTAATCAAAGAACAAAGGGAACAGAGAAAAACACTCACTGCTCTTAACTAAAGAACTTTTTTCTTTAGCCAGATTATCACTAATCTGCGTGTGCATTTATTTTCCTTGAACCAAGCAAGTTGACTCATTAAACCATTTGTTTATTATATCGCATATCGCAATCGCAATATTAACCTCAATTATCGCAATATGACATTTTCCCCAAATCGTGCAGCCCTAACTTCGAATATGATTTTTGGGCAAAAGTCAAAGCCCTAGTATGTATACGGTTAGAAGATGGCTGTGTGTCATGTGACCTTGTTATTGGCTGTGTGACCTATGTGACACACTGTGACTATACAAATCACAACATGTAAATAGGAAAATGTTGGCGTTATTTTGTCACTTATTGGGAGCCGTATGCTAGCTGGAGCCATTTACCTCCAGTCTTTGTGCTAAGCTAGGCTAGCGGTGGGTGCGTCAGACAGAGTTACGGCACGCACGGAGATGAGAAGGGTATGTATGGACTTATCTAACTCTGGGGGATACGGTGAATAAGCTAAAGTCCCAAAAAGTCTGCGTGTTCCTTTAAAGAGTGAGTCATTGATTCAATTCAGTCAAATGATTCATTCAAATCAGCTGATTCATTCATGTGTGAATTGCATCATGCAGTCGTTGTTGTCAAACCCTGAATATTGATACAAATATTAAAATAATCTTCTCTGTTTAAAGGCATTTGCAGATGAGAAGATCTTTACTGTGCTGAGTGAAACGCTCTACAACCTTCTTCAACTGGTGAGGGTCGAATCTATGTTCATATGCCAGATGGTGTGATTGATTGGAAATATCATTCATAATTCCTCATGTTTTTCTCTGAGGACTGGGAGCAAAGAGCCGAAGAAGATAATTTACTGATTGAGAGAATTTTGCTGCTGGTCAGAAATGTGTTGCACGTCCCTGCAGACCCATATGAGGAAAAGGTGAGAGTTCGTAGACTTGAACAATGCTCACAGAAATCTAGTTTATGATATACCACACATCCTTGATATTCATTGACCTAGTAATCAAAATAAAATTCAAACAACTTGACTTTGATATTTACATATATAAGAGGTTATCAGTAACACTTTATTTTACAGTGTCATTTTTGTTACATGTAATTATTGTAGTAATAACTATAAAATATGCATAATTACATGCAATTAACCCTAAACTAAACCCTAATCCTAACCCTATAGTAAGTACATGTAGTTAATTATTATCACTCAGTACTTAAATATATAATTACACTGTAATACTGACACCTTAAATAAAATGTAACCAGTTACTCTACAATACACACATGCTGCAAGTTAAAAAATAAATAAAAATAATAATACTTTTTAATTACTCGATAAAAACAAAATCAATAAATTTTAGCTATTTCAGTTTTACTGTTGTTTTGTAAAACAAAATGATTATTATTAGGGGCCGAGCACATAGGCATCTGTTATTGGCCATGCTCCTGATCCCCCGTCTTTCTCTCAACATTGCCCCAGTTTTGCTGCTATTGCTACTAAACAGCATTCAGTTAGACACAACTTGGGTCCTTCACACCGTTTGCCTTTGGGAATGCTGTGTTTTTTTGTGTTGGATGATTTGCGTGCGTTTATGTGCAGAATGTGGATGATGATGCCAGTGTTCACGATAAACTGCTGTGGGCCGTTCACATGAGTGGACTGGATGATCTGCTGAAGTTTCTGGCCTGTGCTCAGAGTGAACAGCAGTGGAGCTTCCACATCCTGGAAATCATCTCGCTCATGTTCAGGGATCAGGTGACATGATGTTTCAAATAAGGCTGAGTATTGTGCGTGTAAAGGATCTTTCAAGGAATAGTTCACCCGACAGTTCAAATTCTATCATCAACTAATGCCCTCATGTTTATAACCTAATAGATTTCTTCTTCAGAACACAATCTTGGCTATGTTGGTTCATGCAATGCAAGTGAATGGTTATCAAATCGTTGAAGCTCTAAAAAGCACGTAAAGGCGGAAGTAATCCATATGGATAATTTCTGAAGCGATCTGATCGTAGCGACTTTTTCTGTATGTTTTGCCATTTCAGTCTTTAGGCACAATGATTTAAAATGACAATTTCTAGAACTTGAAGCATGTGCAGAGCTGTGGATGGTGCTAGGAAGTGTAATCGAGCTTGAAATCATGAGCACCAAATGTTTTTTTTTTAAAGATTTGAATTGATTGTCATATAGTAGATCGCTTTTTGTTTTATGTTAAGATCTTCTCATTTTTGTTTTTTTACCTTTACTAAAATAAAACTAAAAGCGATATACTAGGTTGAGTAATAACAGGCTTGCATTTATTGGGTGAACAGCTGGACTATTTTGCTTGTGGAAGTCAGTTAGCATGAGAGAATTAGCATTTTTGGGTGAACTATTCCTTTCTGATTGCAAGTTCAATAGAACACCTTAGAGTTTTACACTAAAATGCACTGGAAACATGGATCTTTTCATCTCGCGTATTTAATAATCGCCTGTATGTTTTTGGCACGCCTCCTGCAGACTCCTGAGCTTTTGGTGAGTGCAGGACAGATGCGTTCTGCCCAGGAGAAACAAAAAGACATGCAGGAGCTGGAGTTATTGAGACAGAAAGAACTAGCTGAAAAACGCAGCCGTACGCTACTGAGAGGCACCAGGTGAGAGAATGTGATCATATTAGGTATGGGTCAGGATTGTTGACTAATTTATCATTTGTTATTGGTATTTTTTAAGCTATGTTTTTAGCAGCAGTGCTTTAAATGATTAGTCCACCCTCGTGTCATAATACAGCTAGTCAGCTATCTTTGCTCTAGATCATATCTTCACATAAACCTACTAAGCAAATACAACAATCATTTGTTCTCTTCTCTTATTTAGACACTCTCGTTTCCGTGGCTCGTATGTCATTGAAGGATTGAAGTCGGTTGGAGAGAAAGATGTGATTTTTCACCAAGGACTTCACAATGTAAGTGTCACTTTAAAATAGTTAGAATTTCGTATTTCAGTGTACTTTTTGTTTTAGTTTTTGTAAATGGGTCAATGACGTGACGGGTCATTTTTTTTGTCCAAAGGCCTTAATAATAATAATAAAAAAACAAATATACAACATCCAAAGTATGTAAGGTAGTACAACTTGATCTCTTTTACTGAATCCAAAAGGTTTTAATTATATTTTACAACATATAAAGGTATTTTAAAGATTTTGAAGTGTCAAAAGGTCATTCGGTAAAACCGATATAGTAAATATTTAAATGGAATAATATTGTTTTTAATAACTAAAGGAACTACAATAATACAAATATAAAGCAGATAAGGCTATTTTTTTTTTTTTACATTTCCCCTTTTCTCCTTTCCCTGTGCAATGTTTTACTTGAATATGTTGGAGTGTTTAGAGTAGTCCAATAAATGATTACATTTATGAGATCAGTGATAATTTTATTTAATATTTCTTCTGTGGTACACACTATATACTATCTCAACATCAATGTCAAATCAGTTTTTAACTAAATTAAATCAAACTAAATATTAAATCAGTGGTTAAACCGAATGACTTTTTTGGTGACATTTTTTCCATCTTGTAAAAAATGACAAAAAAAAACAGTGTTAATTGATTGTAAAAACCACAAAATCTTATTGTTAACACCTAGGTAAAAAAAAAAAAATGGTTTCAGATATAGTTATATCTCCATTCTATTTTTTTTACACTTTTAAAAACCTTATTCGTCAATGACCCAAATACCTCACTTTTGTTAACACTTATGTTTTTTTGATGTCTTAAGTATAAGAACTACTCTCATGACGTGGGTAAGCCCGTGAGACGTGTACCCAAACGCAAACAGATGGCTCAAGATTCGGAGAGCCAACGACGCTCGGCATTAAATGTGCGTCTCTTCCTGCGCGAGTTCTGCATCGACTTCCTGGAGAACTGCTATAATCGGCTTATGTACCTTGTGAAGGTGAATGACGACATCCACATCACTGAAACTCAAACTCTCTCTATATGAGTTTTTCCTATCATGCGTCTTGTTTTCCGAGCAGGAGGGGTTGATCCGGGAACGGGCCCAGCAACATGATGAGACGTACTATCTGTGGGCTTTAACCTTCTTCATGGCCTTTAACCGGGGTCAGAACTTCAGACCGGATGTGGTGTCTGAGACCATGTCCATCCGCACCTTTCATTTCATTGAGAAGAACATCACCAACTACTATGAGATGATACTCACTGACAAGAGGGATGCCACATCCTGGTCTCGCAGGTCGGTCTTGGTTATGGGTAGAGATGCACCGGTCGACTGGCCGTAAATCAGAACCTTTTTGCTCCAAACACACGATCGATAATTGCCCTATTTTCTGTTTAATTTGGCCGATCTCTCTTCTGGACTTACGCACAAATTGCATTGTAATCATTTCCCAAAATTTGATTTCTCTGGATTGACCATATTAATTTCTCGATTTTAATTGGTAATGATATGTTTTTTTTTAATCTAAATTGTTAAATCTGTTGTTTTCTGTTGATGCGTGAGCAAAATTCACCAAACATTTGTAGTGCGCCTGCCATCCAATCGCAAAAAACGTTGTTACTTTGAAATATGAAGTACAGGCTCAACTTCAAAATAAAAGTCTTTTTTTTTATAAAAAATGTCAAACAATAAATGTGGTTTTGGTGCTCTTTAATACGCTGTGACACTGTAGCACCTCAGTGCGAGCGGCAGCACGGATCAGGCGCACGTAAACTGATCTCATCTCTTTGCTACAGTACAAAATAAACAAGGGTGAACACCAAGGGTGAGTGTATATTGAAAGATACATTACAGCTTACTGAAATGAATCCCGTCTCATGTAATCGCTTAATCAGTGTTTCAACAGAGCAAAGACGTCAATAAAACAGCTTGTAGGCTATACAATGTCACTTAACCTTACATTTACCTCAAACAAGCGATTCAATGTCCATAAACTCATTGCTTAGCTAGAAAAATAAATAAAAAGGATTTTGCTAAATATGTGCACTGTATTGCAAATTCATTATATTTTTACTTAACCTGTTTGTGATGTCTTCAATATTTAATGTATGTTTGAATAAATCTGTCATGAAAACAAGTTATAAACATTTAAAATTATTGTAATTAATTTATTACTGTAATATTTCACAAATAAACTGGAATAGAATTTATTAAGTTGATATAAAAACTGCCTTATGTGCAATTTAAATGTTTGTACAGCTCTGTTTTAGCTATTTGAGTGTGTTTTTCAGTAGCATTCAAGTATGAAAATGAATAAATGCAAAAAATAAACTGGCAAGGATTTAAAATGCATGCAAATCATAAACTTTCATGTTGACACGTGAGTGTAAGAGCAATAGCGGTAATAATCAAAAAGAATGATTATCAAAAAACAGCCATTGAACGACAACTGATAGACAACTGATAGAATGTGTACTGTAGCACGATACTAACAATCTCTGTAAAGGCAGTTTGTTGAGGCATTTTTTTTTTATTGTTCACATCATATCGTCTTGTTTGGAGAATTTGTTTCTGAACCTGTCGCATTTTCTTCCTTGGTAAAAAGCGATCTATTATATTTGAACACAATAATCACTCTCAGATTCGCACCAAAAAAATCAGTCCGAGATCCCCCGAATGAGTTGGTCTCGGGCCGCTTGAAAACGAACTCTGGAGCAGTTCGCTTGTGGTGAGAAGTCAATCAGACCCAATGGACCAACGAACCAGGCTGTACCACAATGGGTCAAAAGCAGAAGTGTTTGTTTTGCTAACGCATCTCGAAATGAATCGTGGGTTAACCTAGAGCAAAGACGAAGTGAAATGCTGATTTGGTCAGACAAGCATGTTTCAGAGCAACCATCCAAAACGCACACAAATATTTTAGTTTACAAGGTGCTTAGAAAGCATCTCAAAGAGATGGCCTTTAATCGTTTGATTTAATCCTGACCGATAACCTCAATGAGTCGAATCCCAGAGTATATACAGTTTATCGCACGTGACTTGTTTAAAATGTTGCCTTGTGAAAGGTGAGCTAAAAAGAAATTGCAACATGTCGAACAAAGCGACTGTCTTCAGGTCTGAAAACTCCCTGAATCTTGTGTTGAACTATATGAACTGACATGCATATTTGAACAACTAAAAAAAGCTCATATTACTTAGTTAAGTGAAGTACTGTTAATATGAATCGATATCTTCTCTTTTTACCAGAATGCATTTGGCTCTGAAGGCGTATCAGGAACTGCTGCTGACAGTAAATGAAATGGATCGCTCAAAGGATGAAAACATCCGACACAGTTCCAGCGTCATCAAGAGTATGTTTTATTTCTCTTCCTTTTTAAATCTGTGAAATGTATTAGGCAATTACCTTGGTTTTAAATGTTACTTTTCCTCTGTGACACCCATCTAACGTTCACTTGTTTGGTTGTCTTCCGGTGTGTGCAGGTAATATCTTTTATCTGATGGAGTTCAGGGAGATTTTTCTGACTCTCTTGCGTAAATTTGATGAGCGAATGCAGCCGCGCTCATTCCTCCGAGACCTGGTGGAGTCCACACATCTGTTTCTGAGGATGCTGGAGAGATTCTGTAAGGGCCGAAACAATCTGGTGGTGCAGGTGAGACCTGAGACGGCGTTAGTTGAGATCACTGGATAAGCTTAAAATGACATGTGGTGTGTGCCATTTACATTTACTTGTATGCATTTGGCAGATGCTTTTATTCACACAACTTGTTTCGGTTTCCTGGTCCGAACCCAAGTTCGAATGCTCCTCCTGCTGGATTGTGTTCATATTATATTATTAAGGTCTGAACCTCGGTGCGTTTGCATTATTAGAGCAGAGGCTGTTTAACCCTGTTGTTTGGTGACAACCATGCAGGAGAAGGCAGCAAAATGCATAGCGTTGTTCGCCTCGCTTTCATATTTGGTTTTTGATCCTTGTTGGTTTTGTTTCCAAAGCGTCAGTGCATAACGACACTTGAGTCTGTCTGCCTTGAATGCACTGCAAATGTTTAGAAATAAGATATACACCTGATTTTATTCACTGTAATGCACAGACAATACAACACTGACCTATATTCCGCAATAGCAAGAGAAATTAATTATGAAATGTTTATTCATGGTGGACGTTGTGCACGAACCCTGTTCGTAAGTTAAAGTAGAGGAACACTAGTAAAATATTACTCCAGTAAAAGTGAGGTTTCTAATGCGACACAAACAAGATAGACCTAAAATAGGTTAGAACTTAGTCTGACATTATTATGAATTATTATTAGGAACACACTTGATCTGAGACTATCATTTTACTCCCGGATCTTGGGGTTTTTTTTTGAGCGGGACAAGACCAAATCAAGTGTTTATTGTTCAGTTAATTGACTCTTTTGCTGAACTTCTAGATCAGTGGAATTCACAAATGAACCAATCGATGCTGTGAACCAGTTGATTGAAAAGAATCCGCTCACGAAACGGACATCACTATCGGCCTCCGAGAAGATCTCGAATTCTTCATTTTAAAATAACGAGGAACAGCGTGTTTTCCTGAAATTAAGTGGAGGAAGAAGTCTAATTTTATGCTTTGCAATATAGTGAAGAAAATGCATAGATTTTAATGACATAAGATCCATCATTTCAGACTAAGGACAATTGAGCGACTATTAAGACAACTATTAAGTTTCAAACATTCATTGATGCTGAAGAAGGCAACATGTGGCATTAAGATTTGGGGCAGTTTTTTTTTTTTTTTCTATGGTGATTCTATGGTAAATTTTACTTGCAAGGATTTTACAAATAAATTTTTTTTTTTGGACTTTTAGAAAAGAAGAGTGAAACGAAGGAAACGTAGCAAGAAGAGCCTTCAGACAGAGCCCTCAGCTGAAGACTTGGAACAGACATGGCAGATCGTGTCTCAAGAGCTCATATCTTCTGGCTTTCAGGTGAGGTTATAGAAAATCAGGAACAGAAAGAAAACAAGCATTTGTACTAACAAATGGAACATTTAAACCATTTTGATCTTCGTCAGACAGTAAAAACATTCAATTTTGAGAATCTTTAAAGTGACACACTTGACAATAGCTGCGTTTCCATTACCCTTCAAATTGTGCAAATTGCGAATTGGAAATACGCCCAATGGAAACACGTCAATTTCGCAAAACCTCGAAATTCGTAAAAGGAATATTTCGCAAAACTGCAGTGGAAAGTTTTTGCGCATTTACAGTCACCTGACTTAGAAGGCGCAGTGTGTTTGGACAGAATACGAGACAGAGTTCTTTATTCAATTCATAAAAGACAAAAGAATTACAGGAATACTGGATTCTAAACCTCATAAAATGCCACAATCAAGACCTCGGAGCAGAAATGAGTGAGAAACACCCAGAAACACCTCATATGTGCTGTAAGTAAGGGTCTTTCCTTGCCATTAATGCTGGGATAACACGCCTACGTTTCCTTCCATTAATAATAATAATAGAGATGCCGGAATTGGCTGATTTTCACGTGATCGGCCATGACCGGCGACCGGCCGGTCAGTCTGACAAATGCCGATTTTATGGCGGTCAAATGCACTCGGGCGCCGCATGATTAACATCGCGCAACATCAGCATCACACGGAACACACATGTAGAAAACCTTGTGAATTACGTCCGTTCAGACCGCAAGCGCATATTTTTTTTCGCCGTGCATGTTAATCAATGAGTGCATTCACAACGGGAGCAGGAGCAGCGCGAGCATTGAAGCGCGTGTTTCGGCGCCGAGTCTATTTGCTGCACTGCTCACGCTCAATTAAAGGGAAAGCACACTTTTGATGCACAAAATAGCCTAAATAGGGTTTCACAAAAAAAGTGCACAAAATGCACAGAATTTGCGTGTTTTAACAAGAACTGGAGTAGGCTATGTCAGAAAAGAAAACGAAGATTAATATTTATAGAAAATGTACCCATTTAAACTTCTTTTATTATTCAGTTTGTACAAGTGATTGCAGTAGGCCTGTGTGTGTGTGCTTTGAGAAATATCTTTATATTGCAAGGCTATATTTATTTTATTTTTGATATATTATTTTATTGCCATTCCCTGTTTTCATACAGATGTTTAGTTTGCTAAATACATATATATTAAAAATTATTGGATATTGAATGTGAAAAGGAAATGGTTCTTCCATAACACTGCACTTTAGATGTGTGTGAATTACCCACACCTGGAGTAATTTATATAGTTTTATTTTATAGTGTTTATCTGTTCAAAAAAATAGGTACAGATAAACGTGCTGTATATCTGTACCTATTTTAGGTACACAAATAGGTGCTGTAAAGTGGTTAGAAAAAATGTGGTTAGAAAAAATGAAATCGGAATCAGCTAAAATCGGTATCGGCAGGTCAAACTTAATGAAAATCGGAAATCGGAATCGGCCCAGAAAATTGTAATCGGTGCATCTCTAAATAATATTTATTAATGGTTAGTGCGGTGGCTGTGATATATATAAACCTACCAACATCCGTTGCCATGATTTTTGGAATGACTTATCGCGAGAGGAAAAAATTACGCTTTAACCCTCTGATGGTCTTCGTTTAGCAGTCACACTGGGGGCCTTCCCGGTCATAAATGACCGGACACCTAAAAATGAAACTTCCTCCATCCCAGTAAAAACCAATGCAATTTATTTTTGTTCTATAATATTTATTCTTTTTAATTAAGAATTTTGAGACAATTTGATTGAACTTATTAATATTTATGCAATATTTATAGTCCATTTTTTGCCATTGAAAATAATGTTTTTTTTTTGTTTTTTTTTGTTTTTAAAAAAAAAAAATTCTATGCAGTATTTTCGGGTAAAATAGAGACTAGGCTTTCAGAAAAAAAATAAAATAAAAAAAAATTCATCAATTTATTAATCATAAAATTAAATAAAACATGTTATTGCATGGGTTTACCACTAGATGCCTGTATAGCTCTAAATGGAGATGTTTGTGAATTCTAGTTGTTTTTGGACCAAATTACTTACTTTTAAGATGTGGATTGAATGTATTTTTTTTGAAATTCTCAAATAATACTTTTTGCCAAGGTTTATAACATTTTATTAATTATTATTTTAATAATTTTAATAATTATTATATTAATTATATATACATATATTAATTATAATTATTAATTATGTTATGTTTTTCACTCTTGATGTTTTAGAGCTTCACCCCTTCATTGCTGAGCATTTTTTTTCTGCATCGTGGCTGATTTTTAGAGAATTTTTGTGTTTTTGTCAATTTCCCATTCATTTCCTATGGGGGTAATTTTGACCGAAGACCAAAATCATAACTAATTTTTTTACGACCACTTAGCATGCTCGGATCATGAACTCAATTTTTTTGTGTGTTCACATACCTAATGCCAGAAAAGTCACCAAGTTTCGTAACATTCTGATGAAGCTGTGATTTTTAAAAATTCAAAACAGATTTTTGTAATCTGAATTTATTGGTGTGTATGTGTATAAACGTGTGTTTGTATGTGTGTGTGTGTGGGTGGGTGTGAATTTTTTGCACTCTTGATGTTGTAGAGTGTCACCCCTTTACTGCGGTGTACTTTTTTTTAGAATCGTGTCCGATTTGTAGACTGTACAGACAAAAATTCAGAGAATTTTTGTGTTTTTGTAAATTTCCCATTCATTTCCTATGGGTCGGTCATTTTTGACCGAAGACCACGAGTGTGACTATTTTTTTTTACGACCACTTAGCATGCTCGGATCATGACCTCAATTTTTTTTTGTATTCACATACCTAATCCCAGAAAAGTCACCAAGTTTCATAGCCTTCCGATGAAGCTGTGATTTTTAAAATTTCAAAACAGAAAATTATTCGGTCAGAAATGACCGAGGACCATCAGAGGGTTAAGGTCCTTTCACACTGGACGTGATTTTGACGCACGAATAATTCGTGTGATGGTTTTATTTTTTGATCAGCTGTTTGTGTAATGAGCGCTTCCACACCGAACGTGAATGTGCTGCGGCGAAAAAAAGACTTTTATTTTTTTCGCTTCGATGTCGATTTTTGTTTTTTTTTTACTTTTGCAGCGACAGAAAAGGCTTCAGCCAATCGCATACTACAAGGACAATGATTGTGTGGCGTAGCATTGTCAACCAACTCGGTTATCACGACTGCGAGTATGTTGTGTGATAGTTTTCGTCGTTGTATAGTCCTGTGCTGTGTTGGCTAGAAGGCTAAACTACATTTGGGATAGAAAGCTAATCGTCAAAGATAGAGATAGACCGTGTTTACGCAGCTCATCTGATGGGTTTTGACGCGAACTATTCGCACACAAACTATTCGCTTTTTCGTTACGCATCCGGTGTGAAAGGGCCTTAAGTCGCATAACATCGGTTAATGGAAACGCCGCCATTTCGCAATAGTTTTTTTTATCAATAATGAAAAAAAAATCGCAAAAGTTTTGCGCATATCTGTAATGGAAATGCACCTAATGTGACATACTTGGGTTAATTTCCCAAATATTCAGTCTGATTACAAATACCATGTGTGTTAAATGAATACATGTTGTGCGTATAAACACACTTGTGTGCTGTTTCTCGTGTTGGCCTGCAGCTGTCAGAGAGTCTGACTGAGGGTGCTGTGCCCTTCGACGCCGCATCTGACACTCCAGTCAATGAGCAGAGGACTGAAGCGTTGCTCAAGATTCAAGACTGCATTATATCTCGCTCAGGACCTGAAGCTTTGAGTTTACTCCGGGCTGCACGGTAAGACATCAACCACACCAACACCTAGAGAGTGTCGTCTTGTTTCTCACCGTTTTTAAATGCCTAGCTTTGTCAGAGCTTTATCACATCATGCCATTTCTCCACACAAGAAAAAAATGTGTGTGACGCTGATTGATTCACCTGGTCCTTGAAAGATGCCATTTGTCACTGATGCATTAAATGGTTTGTAGAAGATCTGTCAATAATTTAAAATATGTAATGAGAAATGTCATAATGTTGGTCATAGTTAACATCTTAATGTAATTAGTTCAAAGAAAACTAATCTCGAATTAAAAAAGAGATTCTGTGTATTTCAAAATGCATTAAGCCGCTAAAAAGTATTTTCTGTATAGTATGAATGAATATATTATGAATGAAATCCAGACGTAATACATTCGCCATGTTGTTATCGTGTGACCAGGGTTCCCGCGGGGTCTTAAAAAGTCTTAAAATGTCTTAAATTCTGAACTTTAAATTTAAGGCCTTAAAACGTCTTAAAAACAGCCAGATTTTCATCCGCGGTCTTAAATTTCATTTAGTCAGGTCTTAAAAAAGATTTTACCTTCGTTCATTTCCAGAAACGCTGGCCGCATAAAGTTATTACAAAGTAGCAAAAAAAGTAACGAAGTCGCTCGCCAAGAGGCAGTTCACATATCGCGTCTTTTTCGCGCTCAAGTTCATTCAAATGTAGGCGCGCGGTAAGCGCGCTCATAATTGAAGCGACGCGCTCGTTTTTTTTTTCAGGCGCAGGAACATGAAAAAAGACATGAAGGATGCGGGTGCACCTAAACACTACGGGTGTTTTTCTCTTCTCCATAAATAAATCTTGTAACAGAGCTACAGCAAGCGTTTTTCGGCGGTGGAAATCCATTAGCACCTAAAACTTTTTTGCCATTGTGGAGTTGCATAGCAACGACAGACGCCACGGGAAAATCGGACCGAATTTTACTATTAATAATAAAAGATAAGCTAAAGTGCATTGTAAATGTCACTAAATAATTTTTTATAAAAAGAATGAGTCAAATGAGCCTTTTTTGTCAACTTTATTTGAACTTGTACATGTTAGTATATAACATGTTGCAAGACACTTTTAAAATCTGGCTATCATTTTTAATCGTATTATTTTAATGTTTATGTTAGTGCGTATTGATGCTAATTTTATTTGTTGCTGTTTTTCGACATAAAACTTGGTGAATTGATTTCATTGTGTAGTATTAGTACTTTTTGAACAGGATTCTGTGATAACAGTGATAATTTTTGGCACTATAATAATTAAATGAAATGTTCATGCCATTTCATATAGTTATGATCAACTATGATCAACTAAAATCAACTAATTATGTGTTTTTTACAGTAGGCCTATAATATGCAAAGTACAATTTTCTATTAAAAAATTATATCTAATTCTGTTCTTTTCTCTGACACGCGTTGTTGGGTCTGGAAGGTTACTAATGTGATTGCTTTATCTGTAAATTAAGTTAATGCATTTTCAATTACTGAATTCATTGTAATAAAATTAATTCTTTGATTTGAATATTTTTGGCAATGCGTCGTGTAGGTCTTAAATTTCAATCTTTATGGTCTTAAATTTGACTAACTGAAACCTGCAGGAACCCTGGTGACCTACCAGCGTCAATTGCGTTGCGTCACTGGCATTTACAAATCCTCTCCCAATGCCTCATGGGATAGGAAAGTGTCCTTCATATGCACACTTAAGAATCTTGCCCGAAGAAGTAGGTCATCTGGGTACTTTTTTTCCTGCTCTTTTATGAGTACTGTGAATTTGGACATATTACTTTTGTCACGTACTGTTTTTCGCCCACTATATAGTGGGGAAGTATGCGATTTCGGATGCAGCCAATAATCCTAAATTTCTGCCGGTTTATCATGTCCAGTGGTATATAAGCTACCCCTTTGTTTCTGAAAGAGGGAGATTGTTGCTACAGCTATGATTCATTTCAGTCAGCTGGAAGATTCCAGTCTGATGGTTTAAGCAAACAAATTTTATAAATGCATTAACAGTGTTAAATAAGTGTTATTTAAAGGGGTGGTATAATGCCCTTTTCACAAGATGTAGAATAAGTCTCTGATGTCCCCAGAGTGTGTATGTAAAATTTTAGATCAAAATACTCCACAGATATTTTTATATAGCATGTAAAAATTGTCACTTTTTTGAGGGTGAGCAAAAATGCACCGTTTTGTGTATGTCCCTTTAAATGCAAATGAGCCGCTGCTCCCGGCACAGGGGGCGGAGCTTCAAGAGCTTGTGTCGTTTTACCTCACACAGACATGCACTGAAAATTTCAATGTTTATGTTCAAACTGGAGTCAGACAATAATGGAGAGGCTCAAGAAGTGACAACATGTAGAATGCAACAGGACATTTCTGAATGGTTAGTTGATGAATTTATGTAGCTTATGTGTAGTTATCTTCTAGTCATTGATTAGCATATTCTGTCATGATAATCTATAAATCTTGTTCCCGGGGGTGGGGTTTATGTAAATTCTAGGGTTGGTGATGTCACTAACCTGGGAGGACTGTCGTGTAGTTCCTACCAGCCGTTTGTTGTAGTCCTTAAAAAACGATTTCGTTAAAAGCAAATATCTCCCTTTGCTTTGAACTTTGAGCGTTGTAACTTTGCAGATGTTGTTTATGCTCAAACAGCAACATTACACACTAGCTAAAGTTAGAAAAGTGAAATCATAATCAACCACCCCTTTAATTGCATACATTAAAGCTAATTCTTTATATTTTGTTTGATATTTGCTTCCTGTGATAGCAAAAACAAAATCCATTCACTTTTCTTTGTCAAACAGGATAGAAAAGGTTATGACGGAGTTAGGACTTTTCTGACTTGCAGAAAGAAAGGATGTACTCATTCTCTGTGATTTGTGTGTTGATTCAGGGCAGTGTGGCCTGAAGGAGAAACGTTTGGATCTGTTGAGGTGGAACCGGAGGAGGAACTAGAACTTCTGAAGCAGATTCTTTTCACTAAGCTCCCTAGTAAGATCACAATACTACACTATATTACTGTACCTGATCCCATCACAAACAATATTACATTATACAACTTACCCAATACCATTATTGACAAGACTGCAGTGTACTGCTAATTCCCGGCACTGTCATAAACAATACTACACTAAACCTGATAGTATATACTTCTAGATAGATATTCCCAGGGAATACGTTAACTGATCAAATATAAATTCTGATTCTGTTCAAGGCTGCATTTTCCTCACCTTTTTATTCCCTTGAGCTTTTTTTGATTTAACATCTTTCTGCTCTGTAATTTTACATCAATGTTTGATTGGTTGATTGTTTTTTCTGAGATTTTTTTAAAATAAAGAACTACCTGCAATTCTTCATCGTGTTTCGTAGTAGATGCTATATAGTAAATGTTTCTCTTTTGCAGCATGGCTGCGGTTTATTTAGGGCTGGAAAAAAAATCTATTTGATTTAAAAATCGAGTTGGTAGGTCAAATCGATTCATATTTTCAAAAAATCGTTTTTTTAAAAAAATTTTTCTCCCCCTCTTCAGTATAGCGTACAATACATACATTTTGCATTTGCCAAATCTTCTTTCAGGGTTTCCGTAGCACGCTCCCTGCGGCGCAGCCCTCTGCCCCTCTCCTCCCCTCCCCCGAGGGCAGCGCATGCATACACAAACATATGAGGCGCCGGGCTGGACAAAAGCAAAACGAACTGCGCGAGCGAGCGACAGTGCGCGAGAGAGACCGAGTGTGTCTGCGCGCGCGAGCGAAAGTGCGAGAGAGCTACCGAGTGTGTCTGCACGCGTGAGACACCGAGTGTACGCGAGAGAGACCGAGTTTATTATAATATAAAATAAAAACAAGAATTAAATTATTACCACTGAATTAGCAGGATGTAGCTTTCTTTCTTTCTAACTTTCTTTCTCTGTTAACATACTGTTGTCTTCAATTCATATTAATTATAACTTATTCAATAAAAATGCAATTCAAACTTAACTGATCATAATCATAGTGTTTCTGTACACTGGTGTATTTTGTATGCTTGTCAATTAATGTCAAACATTTTGTTAAAGATTATAACACCCCGTGTTATATAGCACCCCGTTTGCAAAGCAAACAACTCTTCAAAAAAAAAAAAAAAAAATCAAATCGAATCGTAAATCGAGTTTATTAAAAAAATCGCAGATTTTTTTGGGGGGAAAAATCGCCCAGCTCTAGGTTTATTGTCAAAAGTTAATTGGCAGGGCGCTTTATGCAGTCTCTCTGCGGCCTGAAAAGTTTAAATGTTCAGCAGCTTATTATTATTTGCATTAATATTTCACTTATTTCATATTTTTATTTTCAAATGAAGTGTTTTCCATTTATCAATAGTTTTTTGCTTTAGTATCAAAATTCAAATCAATAATCAATACATTTTACTGGTTTTGGTACTGACTTCTGTTTTTCAACCTGATACCATTACAAACAATACTCTTATTGTTTGTAATGGTACAAACAATATTGTTATTGCCAATACTGGAGCAACAAGAGGGATAGATGGACTTTGTCTTTGTGTTGTGTAGGGTCCGTTCCTTTAGATTCGGCTCTGGAGGAAGAGGATGGAGTCGAGTTGGAGGAAGAGGAAGAGCTGGAGTCTGTTGCTGTGTCTGAGACTGAGTTCAACTTCTTAGATTTCATCAAGAGGTGCGTGGAGAATTATTTACACTTACAGGCGAAACTCGAAAAATTTGAATATCGTGCAAAAGTTATAATTTTTATGAAATTGGCTTACAGCTTATGAAAACCCCAAATTCAAAATCTCAGAAAATTAGAATATTACATGAAGTCAATAAAAAAAAAGGATTTTAAATACAGAAATGTCGGCCCTCTGAAAAGTATAATCATGCATATGTATATGGTTATATATACTAAATATATTAGTTTCACCTTTTAATTTGAATTACTGAAATACACTGACTTTTGCACGATATTCTAATTTTCCAAATTTCACCTGTAGAGCAGATGAAAAGAGTTCATTTTCCCAGCGAAAAACTAAACTTCCAGTCTTGTATTTTCTGTATTGATAAAACCAATAAGCCAGTAAGGATTGTTTTAATGCAGTCGGTGGTTCTCAAATCGTTCCTGAAGCCCCCCCAACAGTGCATGTCAATCTTCTTTATCTGACGCAAACAGGTCCCCCTGCAGTCAATCATTTTATCCCTTAAAACTCATCTTTGATCACCATAATTACATTTAATGCCATTTCCTGTGGCAAAATATTCTTCATGCCTTGAATGTAACTCTACACCCCGATATATCTGCCATTTCCAACGAACACTGGGTAATCTCAGACAGCTTAATCCAGATATTTTAATCAGATCCGCAAACTTGTTTGAAGAACCAAATTAGCCAGAGATCAGTTATCACGGTTAGAAGATCTGGCATCTGTCAAATCATCTCAGATGTAGTAAGCGAGGTACGAAGAACGGACCCCAGTGGAGAACCTCAGCTAACATCACTGATGGTGTGTCCAGGCGCATCATAAGATGATGTATGATTCAAATGGAAAAAGCCAAATATGTGACCGTTTATTGGCCTTGTTGACAAAAGCTGCCTTTCCACTGTCGGGCCAAACTGTTCTCGTTGCTTCACCGTTCTTTTCTGTGCCCATCAGCCCTAACCGGGACAGATACGCTTTCATTTTCCACTGTGGGTTTGATGACGGCTGCTGTTTGCGTCAAATGTGTCAGTCGTTGCCCTGGTTAGCCAACAGTGCAAGTGCAAATACAAATGGAGCCGTTCCTTACCATTCTTAGAGCTGTTCGGCCCAACAATGGAAAAGCTAATCATGCTGATAATTTATCAAAATTCCATTTGATATTGATTTAAAGGAAGGTTGGATTAATGTTTCTCTTGTTTTTATGTTCCAGTAATATTCCATAATTAAAACTTTTGATTGACAGGTTTGCCAATCCAGCTGTTGTGCGTCCATATATGATCCTTCTGCGCTCATACTCCCAGAACTCTTCTCACACCAACCACTGTATCGCACGCATGCTGCACAGACTGGCTGTGGACATGAAGATGGAGGCGTTACTCTATCAGCTGTCCGTCTTTTCCCTGTTTAATAAGATCCTGGGAGACCCAGCAGCGTCCGCCTATCAGGTAACAAACACTAATACTCTCCATTAATGCAGTGAAGTTTTTTTCTGTATCTTTGTAGTCCTGAGGTTTCTGTTGCTCAACTGGTAGAGCATAATGCTAAGTTCATTGGTTTTGATGTCTGAAAGTTCTTAATCTCATACCACTGCATATCTTAATGTTAAAGGGGTCCTATTATGCTTTTTCTTTAGTATGTATTATTACATGGCTCTGTGGAATACTTGATTTTGATTGGTCAATCGAGCCATCCAGCGGTACGTTTTCTCCCGATAACAACCGGTAGAACTGATAACACAGGCTGATCCGGTTCACTGAAGTCTGGACTTAATGCTTGCTAGGAACTTTTCGGGTTCGAATGACGTTAGTTTGGTTCGTTTGGATGATGTGAACGCTGTCTTCCGAACTCGGGTGCGCTGTCTTTGGAACGATTTTAGTACTTTTGCGGCAGACAGACGCAAGTGTGTTTCTGTATCTTTTCTTTGAAAACAAAACCAAAGGTTCAAATAAAGAAGAAAAAATGTGAAGCGAGCAATTCTATCCATTTTGACGCCTTTTCATTCATAATGGTTACCAAGCAACACGATTACGCGCCAGCTGCAGCTTGATGACGCAAGCGTACCGCGGTTCGGATACAAATAATATAATGTGAACACAGTCCATCGGGGGGAGGGGGGAACAATCGAACTCGGGTTCGGAACAGGCAATCGAACCAAGTGTGAAAGCGCCCTTAGTTAGTAGTGTGTTGGGACTCGCAGTTATGTAAGAGGTGTGAAATTTCACAAACACGCTCGAAGCTGTTGACCAATCACAGCAAACTGATCCAGCCGACCAATCAGAGCACATTGTGTGTTTCAGAAGGCGGGGCTTCATAGAGACAGGAACTAAACAGAGCGTTACTGACAGACTGGGAAGAGAGGAGCTGCAACAATGTAAAATATGGGGAAATAATGTGTTTTTGAACATTCAAGCATGAAAACCTATTCTAGTAGAGCCCAAAAACACAATCAAGATAAAAAATAAAAAAATGGTCCCACTTTATATTGAGTGGTTTTTAGTACTATGTACTTACATCGAAAAATTTGTGAATGTTGTATTGTAAAACACTTTTGCTGCTATGAGGTGTGATACGGGTAAAGTTTGGGACAGGTTTGGTGGGATGGATAGGTTTAAGGTTGGGTTAAGGTGTAAGGGAAGGGTCATTACATAAATTAATTACTGTACATGAAGGTATTTTCAAAATATAAGTTCAGTGTAAAAACATGTATGTACACAGTAAGTCCATTTTATCAAATTATTAATTTCACTGTTAGTACATAATAAATCCACTTAATATAATGTGGGACCAAAAAAATCATATACATTTTTTTTAATATTTTATATTTAATATAGATGTAACAGATTAATTAATTCGTTTTTTTTTTGTCCTTACAGGAGCTTGTTACATTTGCAAAATATGTTCTGAACCGGTTCTTTGTATTTGCCGCTCAAAACAACAAAGCGTTTGTGGAGCTGCTGTTCTGGAAGAATGTGGGTGCTGTGAGAGAAATGACAGAGGGATACAATAAAGACGGGTAATTGTGCCTGTGTTTAGACCTTATTGATATTAAAGTGGATTAAAGCTTGTATCTTTGAGCTTCATTACAGTGCTCAAGAGTTAATGATGTGTTTTATTCACATGTCCATATATTTATATTAGGGAAGGCACAAAGAAAAAAAGCAAGTGGACTCCTGAAGAAGAGGAACAGCTTCAGCGACTGTATGAAGAGTACAAGGACTCTGGAGGTAGAGTTGCACCTGTTCACGGTCTCTGTCGTTTGGTTTTTGACTATGGCGAACAGAAATGATCTGTGTTGTGTTTTTTGTTCTTCAGTGCCTGATATTGTCGAGACGCTGTTACCGCTGCTGAGCAGCAGCCGCACTAGACGGGACGTGGTGACCCGCATGGTTTCCATGGGTTTGGTGGACAGTGCGAAGGATTTAAAGAAAGAGAGGTACGGTTTTATTTTAATGTCTGAAATTTGCAAGTAAAGACCGGAAGTAAAGTAGAGCATGTAAAAGACTGTTCAATACAAGTGCCATTTGCTCTAATATGCCCAAAGTTTAGAGGAAGCCAGAATGCGTATCCATCGACAGAAACACACAATAGCTTAACTCTGTCTGTTTTACACATTATTTTAAACAAACTATTTATATGCGTATGCATCATCAGATTTATTTTTTTATTTTTTTTAACTGACTAAAACAGTTTTACCCCGCCTCTCATTTGATCAGGAAAGGTACTCGTATCGTGCTCTGGACTGAAGAACAGGAACAGGAACTCCAGGTGCTCTTTGAGGAGTTTAAAGACTCTGATGGTTAGTGCAAATTAAATTTATGTGTGTGTGTGTGTGTGTGTGTGTGTGTGTGTGTGTGTGTGTGTGTGTGTGTGTGTGTGTGTGTGTGTGTGTGTGTGTGTGTGTGTGTGTGTGTGTGTGTGTGTGTGTGTGTGTGTGTGTGTGTGTGTGTGTGTGTGTGTGTGTGTGTGTGTGTGTGTGTGTGTGTGTGTGTGTGTGTGAGAGAGAGAGAGAGAGAGAGAGAGAGAGAGATTCATAATCAAGTTAAAACAGTATTAAGGATATTTTTTTTAATGTTGTTGCTTTTTATTTCAAAATTAATTTTTATTCAGTTATCAATTATTCAATTTATTTGTTCAATTATCAAACTCATTAAATATCTCAGGATGTGTACACACTTGACAGGTTTGGTTCGATCAAAACAAACTCTGGTGGAATTGCTCTGCTAGGACGGTTCAGATGAATAAATGTGAACGCTGCCGACGAAACCTGGTTTCACCAAACAAGCGTTCTGCGTTGCATTCATATTTCAGTTTAACCGCACCAAAGACATCTAAACTAACCAAAAACAGGACGTGATGTCACAAGATGCGACCCTCAAGAATTACCTGTTTTTTCTTGTCATAGTCGCGATGTTGCTCATCACTGTTCGGTACAGTAGTCAGAGGCACATTGCAAATGCAGCAGATCTTCATTTGTTTGTGACTGGAATTCCTGCCGTTGTTTTACGAATTTTAGAAGCTGCTCTCGAGTTCTCGGCTGATAAAAATATCATCATATGTATGCTCATACAGCGAACACATTTATCCCAGCGCACAGCATTGTTTGCATGTTTAGTTCTGTCGCAAAATTTATGTCATAAGCAGTGTTGGGAAAGTTAACTTTCTACATGAACTAGTTCATAGTTCTTTTTTTTTCCATGTTGCTGCGAGATATTATTTTTCAAAATGATTGCCACAGCCTATAGTGATACTTTGCACGTGACGTCAGTTCTCCTGGCTGGCGGGCAAGAACGTCATTCTCTTGCAACGAAAACCAGTAAACTAATCAAGGATCTTGCCAGGACATTGGCAGTTTTAATATAGAAAAGTTGGTGTTTTGAGGTGTAGCCTACACGACATGCCAGATAGTTGTTGTGCGATTGGATGCACTAACCGCGTTTGTTGCCCGCCAGATATCACGTGACTGCAAAGTATCAATAGAACCACAGACAATTATTTTATCAGTTTTAAAGGAACACTCCGACTTTTTGGGACTTTAGCTTATTCACAGTATCCCCCAGAGTTAGATAAGTCCATACATACCTTTTTCATTTCTGTGCGTTCTGTAAGTGTTATTTGACGCACCCACCGCTAGCCTAGCTTAGCACAAAGACTGGATGTAAATGGATAAGGTAGCATACTAATCCCAATAAGTGACAAAATAATGCAAACATTTTCCTATTTACATGTTGTGATCTGTATAGTCACAACATGTAAGTCACAGTGTACAAATAACAAGGCTATATGAGACAGAGACCATTTTTAATCGTATAAATACTGGGAACTATATTCTCACTAGGCGTAGGAGCACAGCTACTTGGGCGGAGTGATTAGCGCAGCACACGAGACGCCCTGTGGTGAGGAGCAGAGAGTTCGCTCAGAGTTGGAGTAATAGAGTCAGCAATTACTAGATAGTAAATTTATAGTTTACAATCATGGGTGTTCGCTGTATCTTGTCTTACAGCTTGCAAAGTTTGTAACTCCTCATCTGTGTATTCTGGCTCAAAACTATATGGTTCTGGATCTTGGTTTGATACCCAGTAAAATTCCTCGGACAATTCCTCAGTCAGCCATGATCACGAGTCACGTTCGCTACTAGCTAGTTAGTCACGTTTGTTTTGTTTACGGAACCATCAACAGGGCGTCTCGTGTGCTGCGCTAATCACTCCGCCCAAGTAGCCACTCCGCCCAAGTAGCTTTGCTCCTACGCCTAGTGAGAATATAGTTCCCAGTTTTAATACGATTAAAAATGGTCTCTGTCTCATATAGCCTTGTTATTTGTACACGCTGTGACTATACAGATCACAACATGTAAATAGGAAAATGTTTGCATTATTTTGTCACTTATTGGGATTAGTATGCTGCCTTATCCATTTACATCCAGTCTTTGTGCTAAGCTAGGCTAGCGGTGGGTGCGTCAAATAACACTTACAGAACGCACAGAAATGAAAAAGGTATGTATGGACTTATCTAACTCTGAGGGATACTGTGAATAAGCTAAAGTCTTAAAAAGTCGGAGTGTTCCTTTAACACTGAAGCTATGCGTCAGATTTTTCCCACCCTCACCGACTTTGTCATAAAACTCGTTTAAATGATCATACGACGCCTCCTTGCTGCTTTTTGTTTTGATTTGTTACGTGTCATCAGTCGTTCATGAACGATCCATTCACTAAGTCCGTCTGTCACGTGACAAATGAACGACAAATGAACGAAAGACTCGGAAGGTAAAGTAATTATTTATGTTCCCTGTAAACGATTTTTGACTGCATTATAATGATTTCTTAATTCAGAATATGATCAAGATTGCGTAGGTGGATGTGTTCTGGGAATTTGCCAGTTAATAGTGACATTTAAAGCCCCTTAAATGAACGAAATGACTTGAAAAAAGATTTGGTCATTTCGATGATCGAGATCGAACAAGAGATCGTCACTGGTAGCTGGTTGCCAGATTGGGTGTTTTTTCCACTACATATTAAGGCCAGTTTACGGTGTGTTTTAGCTGGGTTTTCGCCTGGAAGGCTCTATAGAAATCTGGCTCTCTAATTGAACGAATTTAAACTGAGAGAGC
Organism: Scardinius erythrophthalmus; assembly: GCF_964197995.2. Classification (NCBI taxonomy): domain Eukaryota; kingdom Metazoa; phylum Chordata; class Actinopteri; order Cypriniformes; family Leuciscidae; genus Scardinius; species Scardinius erythrophthalmus. The sequence continues at coordinate 4,888,700 of NC_138245.1, forward strand.
GTGGCGTTCACAGACACCAGATTGAACAAGTTCACAGTAACGTTCATCAGGCAGTAATGCGGTACGTTCAGTTCACGTTCGCCCAAAATATGAACAAGTTCATGAACTATCGTTCAATATAAGCAGTGTTTTGTTTTGTATCTTTAGATTCGGTGTTAAAAATGACAGTGTGAACAGGAGCAAATGTATCATCATCTTTTTTGTTCGACTCATTGTTATGCCTGCAAAGTCCTTTATTTCTGCTTTCTCTGCTGTTTTCACAGATGTGCTTGGAAACATTCTAAAGCGGATCACAGCCAAGCGCTCACGGGCACGAATAGTTGACAAGATCCTCAGCATGGGGCTAGTGTCCGACCGCAGAGACCTGTACAAGAAGAGACAGCGCAGCGCTCATGGCAGGATGACTGGAATGGTGCGTCCATCAACATATAAAGCCTGCTTTATTCTCTCCTCGTCCGCATGAGTGCGAAGGTGTGCGCGTAGGGGTGGGAGATATTGACAAAAATGAATATCTCGATATTTTTTTCCAATAACTCGATATCGATATTCAGACGATATTTTTGCCATCCTTCAAAGAAATGTGTGCAAACTGGCAAAGAAGGTCCATTTGGTCTTTTGACTTGCTGCATTTTACCTATGTAGGCTATAAAAGAAACAATAAAGGAGCTAACTAAACAGAATCTGAGGAAGCCCCTATCTTTTTCCACTTACAAAAAAAAAAAAAAAAAACGGAACTAGGCACCTTTTGCAACAGTGATTATTAAATCAAACAACAATATTGTTGATGATAAATTCAAAGTAAAAAAAATATATATTTTCAAAACGCTATAAATCCATCCATTTTTTCCCCAAAACGCTATAAATCCATATAAATCCAAGTCTTTTGTCTTTTATTTTTCGTGTTTGCATTTATGAGGAAAAAACAATATTAGGCTACGTGTCAGTTGTCCATTATGGACGCGAGTGCTCTGAAAGCGGCAAAAAGACTAAAGACTTTCAAACTTTCACAGAGACCTCAAAACAAAAAGCACAAAGCCTTTCTTTAAAACGAATTTCGTTTTGTATTAATTGTATCTTAATTGTAATACATTTTTCATTAACCAATTTCCTGGATTTACATTAAAATTAAATACAAATAAAGGCTAGCAATCACAACATAAGGCGCCGGTGCTTGAACTGGAGATTATCATCATGAACCAAACCGTTGCCTACTCGCCTCACAGGCCTAAAAAATGTGAAATATATTTACAGAAATCTGGTTCTAAACAAAACCATCCAAAACAAAATAAAACTATGTAGCCTAATAAATGTGCATTTCTCCGTTGCGTTCACAGCCTACTGCGAAGATCGCGAGTCATAGCCATATCGTCAACTTCATCTTTGCAGCCGACACAGAAATTAATAAACAATTTAAAATGTCTTATTGCATTATTTTACATATTCATAATCATTACTTTTGGTGGATCTTTGAGGCAGCTTTTTAGGTTTATGGCGTTTTGGAAAAGAGCTCTTCGCGTTTCACCAAGGCACAGCGGCCCTTCAGCACATAAGAAAAAAAGAAGAGAAAAAGCACGGACTTACTAATTACAAAACTTTGATGTGGTTGAACAGGTGAAACAGTCACAAATTCCTCTGCAACTCAAACCTTCTCAGTACGAGGTATGAAGGAAGAGAACAGCATTACAGTTTTCAGCGCGTCCTCCTCTGATTGCTGTGTTCTGACTGAAAAAGTGCGTGCAGGAGCACATGCGCAAACGGTTTGTAAAATGTCCTTTTGTAAAATGACATATGATAAAATAAAAATAATTCATATATCATTTTAAAAACGGTTTTGCGCATGTGCTTCTGCGCGCACTATTTCGAATTTACGTATGCGTTTTTGACGACGCGGGACCATGGGCTGGGCCACTCGGAGGGTGCTTCCGGGAATAGTACTGCCCTACAGTATTAAAAATCGCTACATATAATTGTTTAGAAGGTTATTGTGTGCGTTATTTGTTTTCTCTTTAAATTCTTTCAGCTCTTTTCATGTTTGGGGGGTCGGATTGTACAAATTATGAAATATTCGATATCCCAATTTTGCATATCGTCCAGACAACAATTTGGATATTATCGTCTAAACGATATATCGCCCACCTCTATGTGCGCGTGGAAAAAATTACGCCATCACGGTGTGGGCGGCTGTGTGCGCAAGACCCCATTTCATGTGCCGGCATCTTTGTGGCACCCAGTTTGCATTGTGTTATGAAGGGCAATGAATAGAAAAGTGTTCTCACTTGACATGTCATAGCACAAAATGTAAAATTATAGAAAGATGATCTTTCTCCACTACCTGAGCTTTACAGAAATGAAAGTTAAATGACTTTTTAAGTGTCATTAATGTAAAATACTAAATCAACCACTCTATATAAAATTGCTTTGACAATTTATTTGTCGAACAAAATTCCAGTAAAAGAGATGAATTTTTACATATTTAATTGGCTATATTTTAATCAAATATATGTTATAAAAGCAACACTATGAATTTAAATTGATTTCACTCAGTAAGCCTTTAGGTTTTAATGAATTGTAAACATGTCTGAAATGTTCATAAGTGAATTATTGAATAAAAACTCCATAAAGTACAATAAGGATTATGTTTAAAAATAGTAACAATTCTGGGGGGCATCTTACCCCAAATTACAAATTTTATCTTTATACTTCAAAATAAATGCTAAACTATAATTTTTACTCCACAAATCTAAAAACTTGAATGCATCCACAAATCCCTCAACAAATTGACAAGAAAAAAGAATCACTATTTTCCAGAGACACAGAAGGGTCCTAATGTCATTAGCTGAACAGAAATACAAAATCATATTTCACTTGGTCTCCTCAAAGTTGTGGATTTTCTCCTTAGTTGTAAAGGTTGAGAGATCCATCTGTCACTGTTTTCCATGTTCGTAGAGTTAGTTTCTGGAGTAAATATATAAGCTATAATTGGTGTGTTTTACACAGCTTTTTTAAAAATGGCGAGTGCCAGCGTTTCGCATGCGTTCGGCCAATCCGCATATACTAACGTCAAGGATAGTTCCTATTGTGCTGGTTTAGACCCGACTCTGAAGCAGGAGATAAATTAGTTCCCCTAAAAGGAGTTTACGTTTTCCACGCCAAAAATCTGGTATTTCTGCCATTAGTTTTAGGAACTATGAAAAGGTTCCTCATGTATGTATGTGTGTGTGTGTCAGACAGAGGAAGAGTTCTTTGATGTGGCTGGAGAGTCCCAGGAGAAGGATATGGACATGGAGGAGGAGGAGGAGGAAGAAGAAGAGGATAAATCTGAGCAAGATGAAGAAGACAATGAGGATCAAACTGCCCACTCAGCCAAAGGAGGACAAAAGAGCATAAGTAGAAACATTTCTTCAGAGAAAATCCACAGTGTGAGAAACATGGTCCAGGATTTACAGCAACAAGGTACTTGATCAGGCATGATTATGAGGAGCTTTCTGAATAAAGGCTGAGATAGTTACATACATTTGGTTTGTTAACAGGTCTGTCAGGGCCTGTCCTGTGGCTCCAGAACTGCCTCAACAGAACGGCTGATGACCGTGAGGAGGATGGTGAGGATGTAAAACATTGATTAAAGCTTGGTTACTCCTGCGTATGATTGAGGCTAGAGAATGAGATTGTAAAAGGTTTTCCTTTTTTTTTGTCTTGCCACATACTGTAAATAATTAGACACGAAATATTGATTTGAGTTGAAATTTTATTATCTCATAAATGCAAAGTGAAGAAAACCAGACAGGATAATTTACAGGTGTCCCACTTATTACATGACTTTTCACCATATAAATAATGACATGGACATTAGTGCTGTTAGCGGTGCGTCGAATTACGTCGACGTCATATTTTTTGAGTCGACGCTTCTTTTCTTTTTTCTTTTTTTTGTACCATTACCGGAGGTACAGCTCGCCCGCCGTGTTATTCTGTCATGTTTTCTACCTTTCTTTCCAAACCGCGACAAACGCCAGTCTCCTTTTTCTGCAGAATGTGATAAATCCGCTCAACTAATCACAGCGCACCATTCCACGCATTGTAAACAGTAACGGTGGCGCTTTGAATACACCCGGCATCCTAGTTTTCCTTATCTACTTTGTACTTTTTGATCAACAAACAAACAAAAAAATTATACATTTGACGGCATTGATGAACCTGTGGTGGATTCTGCCGTAGGGAAGAAACGTAAGCCATCGAAATCTAATCATTTACGTGAGGAGATTAACAAGATGCAAGCACGCGGGAGGAAGAGAAATGCCGACTGTTGCTTGTTCTCACCACACGACAGCGTCAAACTTCTGTCGAATGCGGACACGTTAACCCAGGGGATCTTTTAAAAAACTTTCAATTCTTGTACTCAAAGTCAACGAAAACCGAGCAGGACCAAGCCATTTTACAGCTGATCGCCGTCAAAAAATTTCAGAAGGTATTTCTTAGCGATGGCTGATTGAATTTAGCCTATGTTTAGTCCAGTACGTGCTAAATATAAGATTAGTATTGACCGAGTTCAGAGGCTGTCATGTGGATCAACTTACTTTGTTGTGTATTTTCAACAGTTTCAATATGAAAAATAACTTCTATATTGATTCAATGGATTAATTGCATTTAAAAAAAAAAGTGTCATGAATTTATTGCATTTTTGGGAAAAAATAATCTGTTTTTATAATAAATCTTTGAAAATCTAAATCTGGATTTGAATTATTTATGTTATTATAACCTAAAGATGCTATGTGAAAGTTTGAAACAGAAAATAGTGGTTTTCATCTTGCCACTTTCTTGGTAAAGAAAACACATTTTTTACTCAAATTAATCAAAATGGATTTATCAAGTTTATACTATATTATTCAGAAGTAAACATTGTAGCTGACAGTGTGTTTATGTCAGAATGTTTATTTTTTTAAACCACAACCTTCTAAGTGCTTCTTTTACTGATATATTTAACAATATATTTTGCATTTCTCATCCAAACAACGTCAAACTTGGCACTGCACTTACTCGTGCCCAGACAGCAGTCGAGTTTGAAATCCATCGGAGTAACGGTTCGACAAAGATTTGCGAATAACAGACAGGATAATTAATTCAAATTAGTCGTTAGATTAGTCGACTAATCGATAAAATAATCGCCCGACTAATCGTTTAATAAATAATCGTTTACCCCAGCCCTAATGGACATACAATATTGATTTTAGAAGAAACCGTTTTACAAAAAATACCTGTTTATTAGCTTACGATCCATTACACTGTGCAAAACAATCGTTCTAGCAACAACAAACACTTTGACAGTATTACTCTAGGCCTATTATAAGCATTTCAATGAGCTGTATAGTCATTTAAAAAATGGCATCTCTTTCTCCAGGTGTTTCTCATCCTGTGGCACTGGTTCCTCTGACAGAGGAGAACGAGGATGCCATGGAGAACAGGGCTTTCCAAAAACTCCTGCACGCAGTTGGCATCCGCGCACCCTCAGACGGACAGGTTGGGCTTCTTTGTCTCTCATTCTCGGCCTCTCACTTATATAGTCTGTTTCTCAATGCTTCCATATGAGTATAACAGCGATGATTTGAAAACACTATACCTGTAGTGCTGTAAAGCTGCTGTCTTCTCATCCGATCTGCATCCATCAGGAGTCTTTCTGGAGGATTTCTCCCAGTCTGAGTGTTGATCAGCTGAGGAAACTAGCAGCGTCTCTGGACCCGGTTGAGGCAGAAGCTGAAGGGGATTCTGAAGGAAACCAGGACACCAGTCGGGCTGTTGAGATGGAGGATGATGATGATGATGAGGATAACCAAGAGCAGAGAGCTCAAGCACTGAGAGCTTTGCTATTGTCTCGCCAGAGGAAACACACCTCTGCTGAATCAAAGGGTGAGTGTGACTTTCATGCCCAAAACGTGCACAGTTTTTTTGCTTATATCTTCCTAAACTTTTGAAACTTGTATATCATGTGTCATTAATGTTAATCAAAGAACAAAGGAAAAAGAAAATCACTCACTAATATTGACTGAATAACTTTAATAATGATGAATCTATATTTTATGTATAAAAACCAAACCATGTAGTATTTTTACACTTGATTTCAGTTTCTTTAGTTGTATTTATTTGTGCTATTGCTAATTTGCTTATTTTTTGTATTTTACTACTGACGGTATACTTCAATGATGTTTGTTCATGGTATTCAGCTGCAACTGAACGTTTTGTAAAAAAGACAGAATAAAAGTCCTTTTTTTTACCATATTGGAATTAAAATTGGGAATCAGTAAGAATCGAAATTGCTAAAATTCAAACGATACACAACCTATTGGTCAAGACATTAAAAGCAATTTTATTACTTTGTACTTTCTAATTCTGCGTATGACCTTTTAAACTACTTTGCCTGAAAACATCACTGGAATGCTATATTCAATCAAACGTTCTGCCATCAGTGTACTTGGCCCCATCATTGCTGCTTGCGACTATATTATTGAAAATGTATTGACTGCGATTAACTACAGGGATGCAAACAGCGCGCTTTTCGGCGCCTCCCGCTTTTTTCACGTCAGTTTGAGTGACAAAGTCATCTGAAGTCATTGCTTAGCTTAATGTGAGGGACATAAGTCTATTTACATCATTAAAGTATACGGAAACTCGTTTACCCTCCTCTGCGGCTGTCAATCATTCTCCATTCAGTATTCAAACAGCGCGCGCGCCTCTTCCGGTTGCACGGTAAAACTCTCTCCAATATGATATATTCACATTATAATGCATGATCTGTAGATAAAAGGCTGTGGATTTGCACAAAATGACTTTATTTTGTTGGAGTTTGTTGCTGTTTTTAAACGACTCACTACCGTGTGCTTGTTAGATCACACACATCACAAGGACTATGAATCGGCATCAAAGGCACAATAACTGGAATTTAAAACTGTGAAACAAATGATCAATAAACTGTTGGACAGATATACACTAGGATTTGTGCACTCGACATTTCTTTGCTTTGTGCCGTGAACTTTTAAATGCTCACTTGTGCAGCGCAGCGCTCCACACTGTGACTCCATGTTGGTTTGAGCACATCATTCTCCACCCGCGATGCGCATATGCGCTTTGTGTGCTCTGTTTTGAAGCATTTCATATTATCATGGTTTTGCGCACTGAAAGATTATTAACCCCTTAAACCCTAAGCGTCCCGCCGGCGGGACGGCACCCCATGAAAAAAATTCATAATCAAATTACTAAGCAACCACTGAATGATATGATACAAAATAGGTATCATTTTAAAGCTTAGAATCTCAGCTTTTCAATGCACCTATACATTTTATTCAACTCCTAAAAGGTGCTGAGTTATTCCTTTAGAACGGATTATACCGCCGGAGGGCGCCCCCTAGCTATGGAAAAAATTAATTGTCATATTTTTCAAAACTACTGCATTGATCAACACAAAATAGGCATCATTTGAAAGCTTAGAGTCTAAACTTTACAATGAATGTAGCCATTATGATTATCTCCAAAGTAGTGCTGAGTTATTTGCTGATAAAATGATTTTTTTTTAATACATAATTTATGAGGAAGAGGAAATTATTATGTACTGCAATGTGTCAAAAACATCATACTGCTCAGATAGTCTTGTGTCATATGTCATTTGAAAGGTCTCAATGAGTAGAATACAACAAGCATAATTGTTTCAGGCTTTTACTAAACTTGAGCAAGGTTTTTGTAAAATAAGCCCCTCAAGAGACCCATGGGTAAACCATATATGGATGCTGAATTTTAGACACATTTCCGCTTGTAACTTCATGAAACATGCTCCGATTGTGGAAAATGACACATTATTTACAGCAGATGCTTACAATTAAAATGAGTCCAAATTCAACGTAATCCATCACTCAGAACTAAAGATATTCCTCATGGAGTTCTAATTCACAAAAAATACACAAACGCACGTAGCCAAGCGAGGTAGCTTAGACTTGGCCTTTTTACTCGTATCTTCATGAAACATACATCGATCATGAAAAATGACACATCGTTATTTACAGCAGGAGCTCATGATTAAGACGAGCCCAAACTCATCAGTCAGATCTAAAGATATTCTTCATGGCGTTCTAACACAGAAAATACCAAAGACGTACCTGACCAAATATATACTCATGAAGCACTCGCGTTTGGTCTTTACTTATAACTTCACGAAGCATGCACATATCGTAGAAAAATGCACATCATTATTTTCAGCAGACTCTCACGATTAAAAAGAGCCCAAACTCAGCATAATCCATCACTCATATCTAAAGTTATGCCTCGTGGAGTTGTAACACAAATGCGCACATAGATCTTTATTATAGATGTAGCACTTATGTCGCGTTCTAACTCATAACTCAATGAAGCATGCATCAATTGTGGAAAATGGCACATCATTATTTCCAGCAGAATGTTACGATTAAAAAGAGCCCAAACACACCATAATCCATCACTCAGGTCTAAAGATATTCCTTATAGCGTTCTGACACAAAAAAATACCAGAGGCGCACCTATGAAGTAGCAATAGCAGTGATGCTATGTTGTTTTGATGTGACGTTTCAGCTCATAACTCAATGAAACATGCATAGATTGTGAAAAATCGAACATCTTTATTGACAACAGATTCTCACGATTACAAAGAGCCCACACACAACAGAATCCATTGCTTTGATCACGAGATATTCCTCACGAAGTAATGCATACTTGGCTAAAAAACAAGTCTCTCATCCTTCTGGGGAGCAAAGTGTTTTCCAATTTTCCCGGAACCGTCCGCGCTCGTTTTCAAACGTGGAATAACACAAAATATGTATCATTTTAAAGCTTAGAATCTCAGCTTTTTAAAGAATCTAACCACTTCGATCAACTCTGAACGAGTGCTGACTAGTCTCTCTAAACCGGAGTGTACCGCCCGTGTGCGCCACCCATGGCGCCCCCTAGCTGCGAAAATATTCATTATCATATTTTTCAAAAATATTGCCTTGATTCAAACAAAATTGGTGTCATTTGAAACCTTAGAGTCTGAACTTTACAGTGAATGTAGCCTATTTGAAAAACTCCAAAGTATTGCTGAGTTATTTGCTGATAAAGATATAAAAAAAATTAATAATCTATAAAATACTTTTTTGTACTATGTACTGCAATGTGTCAAAAACATCATACATCTCACGAAACATTCAAAAATCGTTGAAAATGGCACTTCATTTTTTACAGCATATTCATACAATTAAAATGAGCCCAAAATTAACTTTATCTATTGCTTTTATGACAAGATATTCTTCATGGTGAAACACTATAAAAAATGCCCATGAGGGGGCGTCAAGGTCTCAACAAAAATGCTATCTTGGTTCCAAAGGCTGTAACGTTTGATTACTTTATCCAATCACCACAAAATTTTATCCAGATGCAGCTCATACGTAGAGGGACTTCCCCAAAAAAGAATTTTCCTCCTACCTTATTTCCTTCCTGAGTTATTCCATGTCAAATAAGAAAGATATGCATTATCATTATAAAAATTATATTTATTTTTTGTCTTTTATCAGCAGTTTCTCGGCAGAAGAATGTCTAAATGTAATTTAATTTATATTTTCAAAAAATGTGAAAAGTGTTCTTTCAAACGATACCTACCTTTTGACTCTCCTTGCTATAGTTTTGAAGTTATGAGTCTTTAGTTTTGTGTATGTCACTCAGAAAACTCTTTTTTTTTATTGCTTTCCAAATGTGTGAGGACTAAACAAAAAGGCTACCTTTGTTCCAAATGCTGTATCTTTTGAGTACTTTATGCGATCACCACAAAATTTGATTCAGATGCAGCTCACATTTAGGGGTACTTCCCCAAAAAAGAAAATTTGTGCTACCATATTTCCTCCCCGAGTTATTGCATGTCAAACAAGAGAGATATGCAAAATCATAAAAAAATTATGTTTTTTTTTTGTATTTATCAGCAGTTTCTCGGCAGGAGAATATCCAAATGTAATGTAATTTATATTTTCTAAAAATTTAAAAAGAGTTCTATCAAACGATACCTACCTTTTGACTCTCCTTGTTATAGTTTTGAAGTTATAAGTCTTTACTTTTTTGTGTGTCACTCAGACAAAAAAACTCCAAAAATGGCTCAGGGTTTAAGGGGTTAAAAGCCTATTTTTTTTATACCTAGCCTGCTCAATACATTTAAAATAAGCATAATTTAATTGTATATTATTTCTGTGTAGTGTAGGCTATATAAATATATACACTTCTGATTTCTTGACATTAATATATAAATATAAAATTGTGAAATGTATGATTGCCTGATTGAATTTTATAAGAGTACTAATAGTAATTTGTTTTTATTAACATGTTTAGATTTTATAAAATTACTGTGCAGATTTTTTCAAGAATTACTTTTTGCTGCTGATTTATACACTCATTAAGTTTTATAAAAATACATAATACATTTATGTAATATTTAAAGGTGTTAACTGTAATCTTACACTGCAAAATAATAACTTAAAAAGGATTAAATTCATCACAATTATGTAAGTATCTGGAAATTTGCCACGGGGCGAGGGCTTCGATAACCTCTCTCTTTTTTGACCATACATGTGTTTGAATCCCTGTAGTTAAAATCAATCATGAAGTATTTACTTGGTAATTGCCAATGAATCAATTAAACTGATTTTCCCTGTCTTTATAAGACTCTCCATCATGTGAGGGCGTTTCTGATTCGGCGGAACCAAGGTTAGTGCCAGTATTGATGGAAACTCTTCAGTGATTGAAGTTTGTGAAGGTTTACGCCAAACATTTGATGAGTTTCTTAAACTAAATGTGATTTTATTGATTTGTGTTCCAGTGATCGTATAGAGAAGAGAATCTCAAAGAAGAGAAGCAGAGTGTTGGATGATGATGATGATGATGATGATGACCAGAGAGGTAATGAACAACATCTCAAAAGCTTATCTAGAATTTCTGCAAAGAATGAATCTTTGATATATATTTTTTTCATAATTAGATGCATGTTATGCATATGCAAATAAAATAAAAATAAAAAAAAAGGTTGAGTGGTGTGGAAAATAAAGTTGTAGCACGATTTGCAAAGTTACCACAGATTTGGTTTTTGCTTTGTCATAATGGGGTATGATCTAGATTTTTGTGAATAAAGGGGTATGAATACAGGGTTACTGCACGTCTTTAAAAAGTCTTTCACATAGTGCCCTACAGTGGTAAATGCAGTGACTGTTATGATTTTAATACTTTTTAAACAAAATGTAAAATTTGTCTTTTAAGCTGTTTGTGAAATTTTGAATAGTACTTAAAATAAATAAAAACATCTAAAGCAGTTTCATGCAGCAGTTTATCTGTAAGAGGATGATTGATGTATTTCATAGTCAGTGAATGAAGCTGAACAATATTAACTGTTAAGTCAATGAGCGTGTTTACATGCACACCGTTAAACTCCCAAAAATCAGTATATTGAAATAATCTGTTGTCCTGGTTTACATGCAAACCAATAACCTGGTGAAGCAAGTAAACCACCTTTACTAGACTTAAAGGGGTCATATAATGGTACATGCACTTTTACAAGTTGATTGTACTGAAATGTGTGTTGGCAGTGCCTGTACACAACCATCATATAATGATACAAATCCATCCAGTGTTTTTTTTTTAAATATCCTTATGTTTTCCCCCGTCTCAAATCGAGCCGTCTGACCATGTGACGTCACACGGTCGGACGCCCCTCCCACGATTGTTGATTGACAGCAGCGTTTCAACACAGACCCGCCCTGAGCGAGCTGTCATAATAGTCCACATTGTTGATACGCTGGAGCAGAATGGCGTCTAAGCGATTGTGGTGTTCTGTTCTTGGGTGTAATAACGAACACAGCAGTCATTTTGATGTTCCTAAATCCGAACCGCTGAAGACGCAGTGGCTGAGTTTTGTTTTCGAAGGGAATATTCCTCGTGCTTCAGCCCTGACAGTTGTACCTCACACTGCATAGATAACGTTACGCATCACTGACAAGCCTACATTTACCGAAAAAAAATTTTTTCATGACCATTAGCTGTAATATCAATCTGTCAACAAACTAACGTATACATCAGTAAACACAAAGCATTCGTAACGTTATCTCACTACTCTACCCTGCCAGTACATAGAAAGATAGATCAAAGTGACATTACATTAATCATTCAGTTAATCACACCAATCATTCAGAAACGGCCTGTTCGAGCCTTAATTGTCGAACTTCTTCGGGGCCGTCATCTTGTTCCGGGTCCGACTCCGGTTCAAATTGATGCGGTTGGTTGCACAGATGTGTCCTCAGAGACTCCCGCTGCCATTCTTTCTCCAAAATATACCCTCAACTGTTGTCAAGGCAACACTCCGGCGGGGTGGGCAAAGCTCATTATCATTTAAAGACACATGCACCTAAACGGCGTGCTGAAAACAGAGCTGTTTTTGACCAGGTAAAATTAGTGTTTTCTTACAATACTAATGAGAATTTTTAATTAAAGTGTATTACAAACTTTTAATTTAGACCCTAAAGAAGCATATTAGCTTGTACAAAAATGGCATTATATGACCCCTTTAATAAATTAGGTTATTTCCCAATAGTGACATAAAAATCTAACCATTGGTGTATCTTACTCCGAGTATTCCATTTGTTACGCCTGTTGTGATGTTAAATAAAGCATTAAAACCAATGCGTAATATTCCAAAATGTCAGCGCTCAGACTCATGCAGTTACAGATTTTTGGATTGTACCCCTTCCACTTGGGCTGCATGAGAAAGGAAAATTTTTTTATCATTTCTTGGGTCAAGAAAGACTCTGATCCTCCTCTACATACTATGTGGATGTGCTTAAATCCACAGTAAGGACGTCTTCCTGTCACACTTCAAAAAGCCCATAGAACGCAGGTTAATGTGTTTACATGCTGGGTGAAAAATCTAGCTGTATTGATCAGTTTATGCTTAATGTCTGCTATACACTTGTGTGATTTCGGCAATCTTATAGACCTCATGTAGCCCACTTCCACTTCAAAATCTAATTACTCCTGGACAGCAATGCCAGAAGTTCAAAGAAAATATTCTAAAGATGGCTGCGTCCTTGTTTCTCTGGCGCATAACGTATATAAGATCATTAAAAATCACATGTATGTAGACTATGATGATGAATAGTAGGCTACAACATAAGTTAAAATAGAAGAATAAAACATCATCAGCATGCGCTAGTAAACAAATAGAGCAAAATGAATTGCATTTTGGCAATTGTGGTTTTAAATAGTGCGCTGGGAAAAAAGGAAGTGAAAGAGGAGACTGTGGCTAGGGAAAGGAGGCCATCTTGGCATGCAAATAGAGCTTGAGGAAAGTAGTTTTGAGTTGATCAATACGCCATGTTGCATTTTTATTGGCTAGTCGGATTGCAATAAGAATCTTTTTTTGTCTTGAATTTGAGCAAAATCAGTTGATGGATATTATTTATCTCACAAGAAAAGCACAGTGAATTCCTCCCATGCATGCTGTTGACACTATCTTTTGTCTCTCTCTCACAGATATTTCAGATGTGGATCCGTTATCCAGGAGTAAGTTTGACAGAAGCCGGGATTCAGACCGGGAGAGTCCTGCAGCCCCAGCGAAACGCAGATACAAGAGAGTGTTGAGTGATGAAGAGGACGAAGATGACTAGACATATTAACAGCGCAGGACTATCATAATTTGCTGCTTTCTCTCTCTCTCTTTCATTTTAAATGTTAACTCCAAGTCCTCAATCTATCCTTTTTCCTGTGTTGTTACCTTTAAAAAAAAAAATGTTGACCATATTTGTGGTGTTTTACTTTTTTGAGAGATCTTTTCCTCTGATTGTCATTTCCAAAGGTGTGTTTTACATTTCACATGCTTTCTGGTTTAGTGATATTTGAACTTTATACACCGGCATTCTCACTTTTTTGGTTTAATTTCTAATATTTTCCTCTTTTATATTTTAGTGTCTGCAAAACAAACAAAAATTGGTGTCATTTAACTGAATGTCATTGATGTTACTTGATGTCATTGAAAATGTATGCCTTTAAAACGCAGCGTCGCACATTTCTATAGGCTTTTGGCACAGTGTTCAAAATTGTGACTTGTCCTTATACAAAGAAAATTTTGCTATTATAAGGTAACAATCTTTGTATGTTAATAAAAGTTTCCTGAACTTGATCTTCCTGATGTTGTACACTGCATGATCTTGCCATCTATACACTAAATGTATACTTTTATCTTATGAGTTAGTCTCATTACAAAACAAATTTAACAGTACATTTTTAATGTTAGCATAAAGACAATGAAACCATCAGGGGCTAAAGCTACTGTTAAGTTGACACTTTGGCGTAAGGAGCTCAAATTATGTTGTAACCAACGTCAGTAACTGTATAGCCTTCTGGTGCTCTTCGGTCATTTTTGTCTGAAAAATTTAATGTTTTTTTATTATTATTTTATTTTTTACTTCATCGAAATGGTACGAAACTTGATAAAGGTTTTGGCACTTGCTATGTGAAAACAAAAAATCATGGACATGATTCGAAGCCGTTAAATGGACCTGAAAAAGTCACTCTTGTGCTCCTTGTGTTCAAAAATGTGCGCATTGAAAATGAATAGGAGAAGTTCTTCTAGTGGAAACTTTTGGTACTGCGGCCAAACAAAATCTTACTGAAAGCTTTTTTTTTTTTTGAGATCTCAAACTCAAATTTGGAACACAACTTGTTTAGATTTATGGCTTTGATTTTCTTGCAGTTTTAGAGTAAAACGTGTTTTTGAAAATATATATTTCATATAAAAATTGAAAATAGTTTTTTTGTGCATTTTTCATATCAATAAACGTAAAATTCTGTAACTTTTAAGTTCACTTTTTTTAAACTTTTTTTTCACTTCAGAAATAATTTACCACGTGTCATCTTTGAAAAGAGATCAAACTTAAGTCTGTGCTCTAAAGTATTCAAGATTTACGACAGTTTAATTTGGAAATTAAATTTTCAGGTCTATGCTAATAACTTGACTACGTTTTATGGTAACATAAAATCCCCTAAAAATACAAAATATTAAATAAAATAAAAACATTCTAAAACTTAAAATATAGGACATTCATCTAATTTAAATTAAAAAAACTGATCTTTTTTGACCGCCATGCGAAGAACACCAGAGGAATAGCAGTGTTTTCAGTAGTATTAACATACATCTTCTGTCAAAGGGATGATTTATGGGTTATGAACCCATGTCACTCATGATTGACAGGGAATCCATGTCTCAAGAAATCAGTTTCTGATTTACAGGGCCGAACTGACTGGCATGTATATGCCAGGTAAGTATAGCGACGTGTTGTCATGTTGTGACGTCCTCCTGGGCTGATGTCTGGGGATATTTTAAAAGACAAAAACAGATGTTAAATTCAGCTTTTAATTGGGTTTTATGACTGGTTTAATGAGCTCACACCTCACAACTTGCCATTGAAGTATTATGGGTAGCCTATGTTCCTTCCTGCTCTGGCTTTTCACACCTACATCTTGAATTTGATGTTTTAAATAAGGTTAGGGGTTACTCAGTTGAATACAGAAGTCATTCTGCAACTTTCCAGTTACAATGGCTGCTCCGAGAACTCCTCAAACCCCTAGAAAGGTTATGTGTATTTCGCCATCAAGAGGACCTGTTGAAATGAGAGCTTCTCTAACTTTTGCTCCAAGGAAAAAGCAAAATGTTGGCTTGACAAAGTTTCTTCATGAAGACATGGCTTTTGTGAAATGTGATTTCTCAATGTCTGGTAATCATGTGGTCAAGTCATCTTCATTTATATAGCACTTGTATAACAATGTAGATTGTTTCAAAGCAGCTTTACACAGATAAACGTATAATTTAAGGTAACAGAGATTGTTTTGGCTTTATAGCAGTTCTTTAATAAAGTTATTTTCCAGCTAAAGTTAGTTTTGATTGATTCACTTCCGTCACAACGATCATTTGTTATTAAATTAGGGGCCGCTAAAACGACACCATTCTCTCTACACAGACTTTAAACGCTGATGGCGTTCACATGCGCATTTAGAATTGGTTCTATAGTTATGTGCGTTTGAATATATGTGCGCAGGTTTGTAATTCCCTACAAACCAAGCCTAAATAAAGTACTGGTGTTTCCTTATAATTTTGGTACAGAATTTTATTTTATCAATTCGGGGTAGATACGCGAATTGAGTTTTCCCGACGACGCTTTATCTGTAGAGTGGTAAAGGGATCCTCCATAGGGAGAGACTAGTTGGCACTTCAGCACTGCGTTGGATCGGGTCCAGGCGAAGGTCCTTTGTCAGATCTGGATGCGGCCTGGATCCAGCAGGCTGCGGGAAAACCTCGGGATAAACAAAGACACTAAAATTAGCGTAGATGCCATTCTTCTCATGATGTAACGAGTACATCAGGATTCATGGGAAGTGTTCCCGGTTCCGGCTGACCTAATCTATGCAGCCTAACATTGAATTATAGAAGTCTATAATGTGTTATGTGAATGCTAGGTCAAAGAGATGTGTTTTTAGTCTAGCTTTGAACTGACAGAGTGTGTCTGCTTCCCGGACAATGTTAGGAAGACTGTTCTAAAGTTTTGTTGATAAATAGGTAAAGGATCTACCGGCAGCAGTCGACTTTGATATTCTAGGTATTATCAACTGGCCGGAATTTTGAGATCGCAATAGACGTCAAGGACTATAATGCGTGAAGAGCTCGCTCAAGTACTGTGGAGCTAAACCATTTAGTGCTTTGTATGTGATCAGCAATATTTTAAAATTGATGCAATGTTTAATAGGGAGCCAGTGCAGTGTTGACAGAACCGGGCTAATATGGTCATACATCCTGGTTCTAGTAAGAACTCGAGCTGCTGCGTTTTGAACCAGCTGATGCTGTAGTTTGTTTGTTAAGCGTGCAGGGCAACCACCCAGTAGAGCATTACAATAATCTAGCCTTGAGGTCATGAACGCATGAACTAAATGTTCCGCATTTGTCAATGAGAGCATATGGCGTAATTTAGATATATTTTTAAGATGGAAAAATGCGGTTTTACAGATACTAGACACATGACTTTCAAATGAAAGATTGGTATCAAAGAGCACACCCAGGTTCCTAACCGACGACGAAGACTTGACAGAGCAGCCATCGAGTGTTAGACAGTATTCTAGGTTATTACGTGAGGACGTTTTTTGTCCAATAATTAGAATCTCTGTTTTTTCAGAATTTAGAAGTAGGAAATTACTAGTCATCCATTTTTTATATCAGCTATGCATTCCGTTAATTTTGTGAATTGGTAAGTTTCGTTAGGTTTTGACGAAATATAGAGCTGAGTATCGTCGGCATAACAGTGAAAGCTAATGCCATGTTTCCTAATGATATCTCCTAATGGTAGCATGTACAGAGTGAACAGCAACAGTCCTAGTACTGAGCCTTGTGGTACACCATACTGAACTTGTGATCGATGAGACATCTCTTCATTTACTGCTACAAACTGATAACGGTCAGATAAGTATGATTTAAACCATGCTAGTGCAATTCCACTAATGCCAACATAGTTTTCTAGTGTACTTAAAAGAATGTGTGGTAAGATATGTGTTTGACAAGGTGTTGCGTACTGTGAAACTCTACACTGGAGATGTTGGAGACGATTTTACATCGCAGGCCCCATGTCTGATTTTCCACCACAAAGACTGGTTTCTATTTTTCAACTACGTTTGGAGAGATTTGAACGACAGTGGTGATGATCCGTTGTACATCGCCGAGTGGGATGGTTTAACTCCTGACACAAGATTTCGTGTGGTCGGGGACCATAGTAAAAAGTTACCAGACGATTGCGTTTATATTTTTTGCTGCAGCGACAAGACAAAGCTCTGCGAACATGTGTAGCCTATTCGTGAATCTGAGCATCACATGTGCTATGACATGAAATTTTTGTTTCAGTGGAAAGATGTTCGTATGCTTGACAACGTTCTTTCATGCATAGACAAGATGTCTATGTCTAAAAACCCTGAAGACCGTCTCTTAAGCCCATCCACATATTACAGCCATTAAAAACGCTTGCAGATCGGTACAATCGCTACATTCATTCACCATGTCTCAAGAATCTACAACTGTCTACTGCCACAGCAACACCCCTGAGACTGCCCCGCCGATGCCTGATGACAATGCTACACCGCTGAAGCCAGACCCACAAACTTCGGCAATTTTCTAAAAAAATATATATATATATATACTTTTTAACCACAAATGTTCGTTGTGTACCATCTCTGAGATGCGCCACACATTGCGTCATCATGTTGGAAAGGTCACGCGTCACGTTATCTTTCTAGTTATTTGTCTGTGTACTCCGGTTCAAAAGGGTAGAGAAGAGCGAAACATTTCATCTCATTTTCTCCTCCAACTTCAAAATCATCAACATCTTTGTTTTAATTTATTATTATTATTATTTTTATTTTTTTCGTGACCTTTCCAACATGATGACGTAATACGTGGCGCATCTCAGACGGGCATTTGTGGTTAAAAAGTATATATATATATATATATATATATATATTTTTTTTTTTTTAAATGACGATCGTTTCGCTAGATAAGACCCATATTTCTCGACTGGGATCGTGTCGAGACTTTGAAGCTGCATTGAGACGGACATTTGAACCTTGTTTGAACATTGGTATAGTTGGTTGCAATTGAAGTCCATTCTGTGTAAAAAAATCCTGGAATCTTTTCCTCAAAAACCTTAATTTCTTTTCGACTGAAGAAAGAAAGACATGGATATCTTGGATGACATCGGGGTGATTAAATTATCAGCAAAATTTTTCTGAAAGTGAACTAATCCTTTAAACAACATATTAGATATTATGCATTAATGCGTGTGAACCAGTTTATGTAACTATGAGAAATGTTTTAGACCTGATAAACTGAATGTGGCATCTGTATTAGAATGAATGAATGAGGCATTTATATAGGGCTTTCATATGCACTACTGTACATCCAAAGCACTTTACAATCATATCAGGGGCTCTCCCCTCAACACCACCAGTGTGAGCATCCACTTGGATGATGCGACGGCAGCCACAGTACAACGGCGCCAGTGCGCTCACCACACACCAGCTATAGGTGGAGAGGAGAGAGAGTGATAGAGCCAATTCAGTGGATGGAGAATAGCTTATATATTGTGCCTGTGTACATATATGTGACTGATTTATGTGTAGACATATTGACAAGAAACAATCAGACTGATGTTTGTGAAATTATTGAAACACTGGTTGATTATATTCTTGAGAAAAACATTGTGATGTGTATAAAATTTCTACACTACATCGATGCTGTATGATACCTTTTGTTACCTTTTACTGTTTAAGAAGTATGTCTGTGGGTCTTTCCCTGACCACATTTTTCACAGCAATAAAGACATCTTATCTGATCGTCGCCCCGGCAACTGAAACCTTTCCTGCTCTCTTGTCTCTTTTTGGGGGGAATGTTTCATTCCTAAGAGTGGGCTTTGAAACTTATTTGTTAACTGTAACAAATAGTTAATAATGTCTGATTGTCTCAGGCGTTACACCATGTGTAATTACGGTAACGAGGCTGTCTGAATTTTTTAACGAGACTATCCACATAATCAGGTCCTTCAGACATCGCACTGTGTGTATTGTATACCTTGAGCTGGTTTTTTATGCATCTCAAAACAATAGTCAGACTTACAGTACCGCAGACAGTCGCCGCAATGTTTTGGCTTTTTGGGTTGTTCATGACATTCTGGGGCATTACAGACATTGCAGATGTAGCGGTGAATCCTTGGTAGCAAAACTCACACACGTATGGTGTGCCAATAAATGCGCATAGATTTTTAATCATAAAATAATGATTGTCATGCAGGTACAAATATGCTGTTTTAGGATGCGGATCGTCTGTGTTTGTATACTTCCCCAAAACACCCATATCAGACCGATAGAAGACAACTATTTTAACATTCAGCTTGAGTTCAAACTGTCGGATGTCATTAAACGCTATCTTGTGTTGATCAGCATATCCAGCTGACTTCTGCAATGAAGATGCTACAGACTCTAACTCTGAGTGTGGTTTCTCAGGGTTCAGGAGATGTGCCAGACAGATTGCAAAACAAAGATTGTTTGAAATGTTCATGGGACAGAACAGATTAAGTCTGTTTTTGCCAATGACTTCATTGTGGGCAAGATCATGTCATGACAATGAAGTCTTTGGCAAAAACAGACTTAATCTGTTCAATCCCATGAACATTTCAAACAATCTTTGTTTTGTAATCTGTAACTTAAGCACCGCCGCGTTTACTCATCGTCACACTTAAATTCAATCTCTCATCAAACTGCACATCAGAGTTGCTCTGCATTATTTTTTCAAGCTCGTTTATAAATAGATCTACACTGTAACCACTGCCACCCAACAAAAGTGTACTTACATCTGATGTCAAACTCGGACCCCTCAAGGTGATGCTGATTAAACTACCGTCTCCGCCTAAAAACGCCACAATTTCAGAAAGTGTGTCATGTAAAAACATGGTGTAGGCTGTGTAAGCTCGCGCGGCCCAAAACCGGCATCCGACCAGCGCGGAAGGTCTTAACGTGTTACTGAGAAAACAAAAAAAGTTAGTACAGATGTGTGCATTAAAAGATAAAATAATGTTTTTTCAACATATTTATAAAGGGGGTTTGAAAAGAGATGTCTCCATTACAGTTAAAATGATAAATAAACTGCATTCTCTAAGAGATATGCAAGTTTATGTTTTGTTTTTAAACAACTTGTTGCACATGTATGTTAACAACAATGCATTGTCACACTGTATAGGCCTACGCATGCACACACACACACACACACACACACTTGATTATTTTATTTGGAATGACCAATACTGATTAAAACAACACAGCATCCAAATATTCACAATGAGCCTGCATGTTAAGCATAGAGGTGACATCGCCTTCTCCACACATGCAGACTGCTATTGCTGACACACAAGAGTATTTGGCTATTTGCTTAGAGGTCTTTTTACTCAGTCCAGCAATTTGCAAGCATAGTCTGTGCACATGTCCTAGACTACCAAAAATTAGGATAGTCAGTTTTGTGCTGTAACCACACACTGCTAAAGCATTTGTTAATGACTGGTATTTTAACATTTTCTCACACACAGGCGATCTCTCACTATTACAGCCAAATAAATACATTATCATACTCTGCTACTTTATCTGCATCTGATTTAGAATGAACAGAAATCAATCCAACAGCTTTGTTCACATACCTTTAGCAGCTGATCGTCTTGGCCTCTTCCAGGCCGATGTCTGTGGTTTGAAATCGATGTCTCTCACAGCCCCACTAACCGGAACCTTTTCTTTTTCACAGGTGTCCAGTTGTGCACAGGTGTCCAGTTTTGCACAGGTGTCCGCAGCAGCTTTACGTTTGAGTCTGTTTTTCGGTTCTGCCACTATTCCTCTCGAACTAGCCTTCTCCGTATCATTAGTGCATTCAGGCGCATCAATCCTGTTCACAAGGTTTGATAAGCCTTCTGGAAATACACATAAGAAAGTTTTAAACTAAATTCAACAAACCATAATAGCATATAATAGTAGTATAATGGCTGATAATGGCGAATTACAAACACTTACCGAGTGGTGCAATGTGCGCGCTGTCTCGCGGAGGTTCATGTATAAACGCTGTGATAGTTTCCCGTTTCGGTCGGGCAGGTAAACAAAAAAAAAAACAAAAAAAAGAGAGAGAGAGGAAAAACAAAGATCAGATATTTTTACACATGCACATCACAGTATAAACAGGAATGAAACACACACACTCAACACAAACGGGTCAGTCTAAGGTCACAAGGATGTTGGCGCACGCTCGCGAAGATGCACGCGCATATGCTTGACCCCTGATTCGGATCTCCTGGTTAATTAAAAAAACATGATTATGCATCACACATATGCAACATTTAAACATAAAACGTAATTATACGTACCACTCGCTTGATTCAGCAAATTAAGCTCCTCAACAATATCGAAAAGACTCGCACAGGTCGTGTCACCTGAAGCGCAGAGAACCTAAGTAACTCAATAGAACAGTGCTCTCGTATAAATAAAAAAATTAAGGTTCTTAATATTACTAAATAATAAAACACTTACTGTTAAGACAGGCATCCATCTTCTTGTAAAGCACACTCACGTTTCCAATAACAAAATGTAACTTGGAGAAATAGTAGGTTGGGGACGGTTGCAAGTTATAAATTGCATGTTTAATAAAAGTTTGTTGCATTGCAAATTGTTCAATTCTCCCTGTCTGACACTGAAATATGGAGAGATTGAATAGCATCTGTAACACCTTGAAGACTTAAAATTTCATCTTTGAATATAATTTCATGATTTAATATTATGTATCTGTATTATTATTCTTTATTAGTATTATTATCTTATGAAGTTTAAAATGCACGAGTTTACTATAGATTGCATGGACACGTGTTTAAGGAACATATTTTAGACACAAGGATGGTAGCCGGGAGGATTACACTGTAAACCCTAACGCTCAAAATACTTAATTAGTTTGAGTAGGACAAACTTAAATTAAACTAATTAGTTCAGTCAAATGAACTTTTATGAGTATTTAGCACTTTCTTTTTCTTTCAAGTTCACAGAACTGATATATTTTAAGTAAACTGAATTTAAACAAACTTAAGTTTAACTGAAACGGCTGGGATGTCTATTTCCCAGCATGCTTTACCGATGGCACTTGAATGGGAGAGTAAATGCTAAAATTAAGCGTAATATAATGTTTTTTTTTTTTTTTGTGCAAGATTAATGTTAAGTGGGAGATTGAGTATTGATTAATGTTTTGTTATGCTAATTTAGAAGAATTTCTGTTAATGTTGGTTTTAGGATAGTTACCATCATGGTGACAAGTGGTGCATGCGGCTTCATTTGAGAGCAAATCAAATCTTTATATTGTTGCACTCATGCAGCAAGTGCTGGACAACATACTATTGTTAGCATGATAACATAATAGTATGTTAGCAAACTAGCTTGTTAAAACTATAAGTTAATATTAATGAAAGTGTTCACATTGCGATTACATGAAGGTTTTAAGTTAAATGTATGAAATAGTGTACTCTGATTTTAATTGTTCTTAATTTGCAATTAAAATGAATATTTATTAACACAACGTTTCGGTCACACGACCTTCATCAGTTCCTTATCTGCTGAAACGACCTACCTAATTGGTCTTGTCATCCTACGCACCTATCACCTGCAGGTGTGCGATGGAGTTTGTTCACTAATTATTCTTAACTTGAAATGTTTAATTGTTCTTAACTTGAAATGTTTAAGTACAAACTTAAAATCTGCCAGTTCTGCTTACTTAATCTTTGAATTTCAAAACTTAAAAAATTGAGGCAATCGATTGCCTTAAATTTTTTGAGTTCTGCTAACTTATTCGGGTTTACAGTGTATGTATTCTGCTTAAAGGTATGTGTAAAATGCAATATTCACTTAGCGAGTTCCAATGATGATGATAAATGTGTACAGTTGGTATGCTCTATGCAAGAAAATGAATGTTTCGACTGATGCAAATGTACCATTTGTATACCACTAATATACACTGAGAAATAGTTTCTTAATGTGGAAAGTGGATTGTACCATTAGCATATACGTTCCATCTTTAAACAATATGTTTTTTCCTACCTTACAAGGAAGTCGAAAGTCACTCAGTTGTGTATTTAAGCTCAATCTTACTGTACTACAGCAGAGAAACACAGAAACGCATAGACCTGGCATGAATATAACATCTTCTCAGAGTTTCTCTCCTGACATACACTCACCTAAAGGATTATTAGGAACACCATAGTAATACTGTGTTTGACCCCCTTTCGCCTTCAGAACTGCCTTAATTCTACGTGGCATTGATTCAACAAGGTGCTGAAAGCATTCTTTAGAAATGTTGGCCCATATTGATAGGATAGCATCTTGCAGTTGATGGAGATTTGTGGGATGCACATCCAGGGCACAAAGCTGGCTGAGTTCCACCACATCCCAAAGATGCTCTATTGGGTTGAGATCTGGTGACTGTGGGGGTCATTTTAGTACAGTGAACTCATTGTCATGTTCAAGAAACCAATTTGAAATGATTCGAGCTTTGTGACATGGTGCATTATCCTGCTGGAAGTAGCCATCAGAGGATGGGTACATGGTGGTCATAAAGGGATAGACATGGTCAGAAACAATGCTCAGGTAGGCCGTGGCATTTAAACGATGCCCAATTGGCACTAAGGGGCCTAAAGTGTGCCAAGTAAACATCCCCCACACCATTACACCACCACCACCAGCCTGCACAGTGGTAACAAGGCATGATGGATCCATGTTCTCATTCTGTTTACGCCAAATTCTGACTCTACCATCTGAATGTCTCAACAGAAATCGAGACTCATCAGACCAGGCAACATTTTTCCAGTCTTCAACTGTCCAATTTTGGTGAGCTTGTGCAAATTGTAGCCTCTTTTTCCTATTTGTAGTGGAGATGAGTGGTACCCGGTGGGGTCTTCTGCTGTTGTAGCCCATCCGCCTCAAGGTTGTGCGTGTTGTGGCTTCACAAATGCTTTGCTGCATACCTCGGTTGTAACGAGTGGTTATTTCAGTCAAAGTTGCTCTTCTATCAGCTTGAATCAGTCGGCCCATTCTCCTCTGACCTCTAGCATCAACAAGGCATTTTCGCCCACAGGACTGCCGCATACTGGATGTTTTTCCCTTTTCACACCATTCTTTGTAAACCCTAGAAATGGTTGTGCGTGAAAATCCCAGTAACTGAGCAGATTGTGAAATACTCAGACCGGCCCGTCTGGCACCAACAACCATGCCACGCTCAAAATTGCTTAAATCACCTTTCTTTCCCATTCTGACATTCAGTTTGGAGTTCAGGAGATTGTCTTGACCAGGACCACACCCCGAAATGCATTGAAGCAACTGCCATGTGATTGGTTGATTAGATAATTGCATTAATGAGAAATTGAACAGGTGTTCCTAATAATCCTTTAGGTGAGTGTATAAGAATAAAGATTTTTCTTGGCAAGATAACTAGTGTCCGGTCCTGTGAATCAATGATAACGGGGAAAGGCTTAATTCCAAGTCTACACACCTGCACACTGAATCTATGTAGGCCTATGTTCTACAAACAAACAAAACTCAATAACTGTTATTTGATAAATGACTAAATAAATAAATAATAGGCTACAATAATATAATATTATAGTAGGCCTAAAACAGTTAATATTGTCAGAATTCTATGCTCATTGAGACAAAAAACTAAAGTTAATTAGTGAAATTTAAGGTATTTTTAACATGTTGCAACTGTCCCCTGGGTTGGGGTCAGTTGAAACATCTGGCTTCTTCCATTCAAATAAATACTGTGAACGATATGTCATATAATCATGGGTAATTAGCAGACAGATGCAAGTTTAATATATACAAATTTGGTTGGTTTAGTCCAAATAGTCTATGAGTAACTGAGAGAAATGCAAAAAGTGTTGCTACCGTCCCCGGTCTCAAGATGTCTCCCTATTCAACACACTAATAAGCTGGCGAGTTGAGTCTATTGTTTTAATTAGTGAGACATCTAAAACTTATAAAAATGAGAAATGTTTAAAAAATAAAGTTATAGTATAGTAGAAATAATCAATTATATCTCTAAGTTATCCTCCTGAGACCCAGAAAAAAAAAAGTTTTTTGAATTTAGTTTTTTTTTTTTTCATGTCATCACATTGTTTATATATGCAAAAACAATGGGATTTTTTTCCAATCACCAATACAATTTGGGGTTTCAGGATTTTTTTAACCAAAATTTGTATAAGGATGATTCTCAACTATGTTATGAAAGATATAACGGAATGAATTGATACACCATTTTACTTTATGCAATATGTGGGTAAAATGCATAAATTAATTTTCACATTGTATCTAATTTGCACATTAATGCGTTCTTGGAGCAACATTTAAAAAAAAAAGAAGTGTAATAATTGGAGTAATAATTGGCAACATTTTAATAATAATATCTAATATTTCATAGGAATATTGATGTATAATTTATTTCCATGTTCTCTTGTTGTGTCTCCCGAAATGCCTGATAAACATGATGTAAGTCCTGATGTCTTCTACAGTGGACATGTATGAAATCAATGCCCTGTTCTGTAACAGAAAGTCATTTTTTTTATTTGAAACCCCATATTATTTTCCTGAGATGTTGGTTTATGAAACACAATTTGAAAAGTAGTCAGATTTAAATTATAATTACAGTATATTATCATATTTGATCACTAAATTAATGTCAGACATTTTTAAAGACCAAGGAGAAGTTGTTTTCATGGTGAAACCTCCAGATATTTGGTATCTCTGAAAAGTCCCGAAGGTGCCCTTTACAGGACACCCAGATTGTGACATGTGACTTGTATGATGTCAGAGAAATTCACTAAAATATAATGTCCATTCCTGGGTCCCAGGAGGATATATAGCAGTTAAATGTAATAACTTTGTTGTAGAAATATAATAAAAATGTTGAATAACTCAATTAAGATTCCTTTGACAAGATGCCTCTAAGAATAATAATACAAAGATTGTTTCACTATAAGACTAATACCAGCTGAAGAATGTTAAGAAGGTAAAAGACATGAGAAAAGAGAACAATAGTGAAAGAGCACCATTGACAGGACTGTGCGTATACTCTCATCTTGTGACTCTCCATCATTGCAGCTCTGGGTTATATTAACAAATGACCCAACAAGCATGATCTTCAGACACAATGCTCTAGGAAGATCTTCTTCGTAGAAAATGAATGGACTTCTATTCTCACAGGATCCATACATGATCACAAGATGAAGAACTTGCAAAAAGACATTTACAAATCCATAATATTTAGACTGTAGAGAATCTCAATGAAATTAAGGAATATCTATTGTATTCAAAAAAATTGTTTATTCATAAAAAATAAGTCATGGTTAGATCTTTTCCCACCTTTATTGTAATATTTAAATCAACAAAATTCAAGTAACAAACAAATACAATATTTTAAGGAAAACTAAAGAAAAATATGCGGGTTAGTTGCAGCGTGTGTCCCTTAACTATACTTGGTAGAAACAGCTTTTGCCTTTAATACAGCAGTCATTCTTTTAGCATAAGAGTCTATTATCTTAGCACATCTGGATTTGCGTGTTTTTCCGCACTCTTCCTTGCTAAAAAGCTCCAGGATGATCAAATTGTGAGGGATCTCTTGAGTACAGCCATCTTCAAGTTTTTTCATTGGATTTAGTTCTGGGCTCTGACTTTCTTTCCAAAACGAATGACTTAGATTTGAGGTTACTATCATGCTGAAAGATGAAATCTTCCAATTTTTAATGGAGTCCTGCCAGTTTAGTGGCAGAATGATCTTGTATTTGTCACCATTTGTGACTCAAGACATGTTTTTTCCATCAGTTTTTGACCGGCCCCCATTGTCTTGTTGATGATGGACTAAAAAATCCTACAGAAACAGCTGATTTTGAACTTGGGGATAATCAGCATCATCAAGGAATAATTTACGACAGGCCATTGAAGCATTAGAAAATAATGCACATCCCTTTCTCATAATTCAACAGCCTGGAGTCAATTATTCTGCTTATACTACGGTAACCTCACCTGAAGACATCGTTCAGACGATCTATTTAAAGACATTTGTGAGAGTATCCGCTTTCCGTACATTATAAAACATAGTTTTGTGGCAAAAACCATGGAATTAATTTGTCGTTTTTATCCTATTGTATCCTATATGTATTTGCTTGGTCAGTGTTGTCGTGGGTTTTGGTTGTTTTGCTCTTGTAGGCTGTAAGAATCTTTGAAATAACTGAAATACACCTTGGGTGTGCATTATTTTTTAATAATTCAACGGCCCGCAATCAATTATTCTGCTTATACTACGGTTACCACACCTCAAGACATTGTTCAGATGATGTATTTAAAGACATTTGTCAGGTTTTTGTCCTTAAAATGCTCTTGTGTGTGGGACTAATTTCTTAAGCATCTCATCCCAGGCCTCCTTGCTAATTCCAAAATGTTATTTTAGAGCTAGTAATGGAGGCTTGAGCCACTGATAATATAATGCAGTTATAAGAGAGAGAGAGAGATTAAGCGTGTGTAAATTACCTGAATCTGTGGGTCTCTCAACAGTGTTTGGCAGCAGTGTCTCTACTAATAGCAAAACTGTAAGTTTACCTGCTTCAAGAAAAGCAACGTTATTACCTTGCTTGTGAGAAATGTCATGTAGCTTTTAAGTTGTTAAACTATTTTACTGATTAAAATGATCAGAGAAGCTCTGACAACACGTTTCTGTGCGAGTGTGTGTCCGTACTGAATGTGTGTGCGTTTGTGTGGGAGAGAGAGTGAAAGAGAGTATTCGCTTTCCGTACATAATAAAACAATTTTGTGGCAAAAAACATGGAATTCATTTGTCGTTTTTATCCTATTGTTTACTATATGTATTTGCTCAGTCAGTGTCTTTGTGGGTTTTGGTTCTTTTGCTGTTGTCGGCTTTAAGGACCTTTGAAATCACTGAAATCATTTGGTGAAGTGATATCTAAGTCGCTTCGGATAAAAGCGTCTGCTAAATGAATAAAATGTAAATATTGAACTGTAACGCAGTCAAGACCTGGAACTACAGGGTGGGCCATTTATATGGATACACCGTAATAACATGGGAATGGTTGGTGATATTAAAGTCCTGTTTGTGGCACATTAGTATATGTGAGGGGGCAAACTCCTCAAGATGGGTGGTTACCATGGTGGCCATTTAGAAGTCGGCCATCTTGGATACAACTTTTGTTTTTTCAATAGGAAGAGGGCCATGTGACATATCAAACTTATTGGTAATGTCACAAGAAAAACAATGGTGTGCTTGGTTTCCCCTAACTTGTAAATAACTCATGAACGAATAAAGTTACGTTGAAACCAAGCACACCATTGTTTTTCTTGTGACATTACCAATAAGTTTGATGTGTCACATGGCCCTCTTCCTATTGAAAACTAAACTGAACTAAAGTTGTATCCAAGATGGCCGACTTCTAAATGGCCAGCATGGTCACTACCCATCTTGAGGAGTTTGCCCCCTCACATATACTAATGTGCCACAAACAGGACTTTAATATCACCAACCATTCCCATGTTATTACGGTGTATCCATATAAATGGCCCACCCTGTACTTTAGCCGTGCGTTTCCCTGAAAATAAATGCACGCCTTAGAACGTTCGTCAACCAATCATATTCAAGCATTCAACAGTGACGTAGTATAATAATAAAATAATTACTTTTCAGTAGAACTTTGGATGTGAACGGTTAATTCCAGAGTGCCGTCCCCCCGTTATAGAAGGGTATGAACACTTATGCAACCAGGTACTATTAGGTTTTTCTTTCCTTAAAACTTCTGTTTATTTGTTATGTGAATACATTAAAAGTGGAAAAAGATTTGACATGATTTTACTTGATTCATTTTTTACATCTCAAAAAGGCCTGATTTTAACAGGCATGTATTGATTTTGAATGCTCATATTTAGAGTGAATACAGGTTAAGTGGGACACCCAAGCTTAAGCATCTTTATTATTTTGTATATTTTTTCCATTTCATAAATTAGCAATATCCAGAGGAACAGAGCCTTCATGGGAATCATCTTCCTACTGAATTACAAAATGTTCTTCATCAATTGTTTGAAGAGACATGTTACAAAACTAATTGTAATGATTTATTTGCAAACATTCCTCATAGGATTACTTGAGGGTGTGGGAGGAGCCTGTTATTCACACGTCCATGATGTCACATAGGTTGGGGGTTTGGTTTTGGGTGCTGGTGTTGAAGAATGTGCAGGACTCCTCATGGGTCTCTGGAGTATAAAGCTGGATCAGTGACTGTGGTGTTGTAGTCATCAATGCATACAGCCATCATGTGGACGACTCTCATCTTTCTCATTCTGACGTTCTCCTCAGGAGCACTTTCACGTGAGTATTTTTCTTCTTTATATACTAAATACATGTCATGAGATGGAAAATGTAAAAAAAAAAAATCATTGATAGTATGAAATAGATTAAAGGGATAGTTAATTATAGTTTTTTTTTTGTTTGTTTTTTATAATTTACTCGCCCTCAAGTTGTATCAAACCTGTATGAGTTTCTTTCTTCTGCTGAACACAAAATAATATATTTTAAAGAATGTTGGTAACCAGACAGTTCACGGTAGCCATTGACTTTAGTAGGAAAAAAAAATACTATAGAGGTCAATGGCTACCATCAAATGTTTGATTACCAACACTCTTTAAATTATATTATTTTCTGTTCAGCAGAAGAAAGAAACTTTGATACAACTTGAGGGCGAGTAAAAGATGACAGAATTTCCATTTTTGGGTGAACTTTCCCTTTAAGGACAATCACTCCAAGAGTTCAGTCTGTTTTTTCTTCTAGAATATTTGTGTTAGACCCTCAACTGGAAATAGTTTGAAATATTTTTAATTTATTACAATTTGTACTTCAATCAATTGCCACAAGGCCTTTGATCACTGTCTGACACTGAACGATGGATGTAGAAAATCGAATTATCAATCTTATAAACTTTATACTTCAGCCCTCCCTTGTAAACTTTTACTAATGAACAATCATTGCAACTCTTGCCGGTTTTTTGTACCTGTGTGAAATTTACTAGCAAAGTTTTATAAATGTTTTTTTTTTTTCAGTGTTCTTGAATGACCAATATGGCCAATGTTTTAAAGAGGCCTGTTGCAAGGCTACCTTTAGAGCGACAATTGACCATTCTTTGATTTTATCACCCATAGTGTTGGGTGTGATGGCAGATGGTAAAGCATGGCGCTAGCAGCACCAGGCCAAGGCTTCGATTTCCTAAAATGATTTGGATAAAAACATCAGCCAAATGAATAAAATGTAAAAGCAAGAAATGTGCATATAATTGCGTACACGTTCAGATAAACGTCCAGACACACAATGTGATCAGTGAGACGTCAGAGCTCTGCGGGATCTTATTCCAGCAGTGGGGATTACACTGGTACCCTCAGCTGAAAGTCACATGAAAAGGATTGAATGGGATTGTAGAGGTCGTGTGACTCTCTTTGCCAACCCTCACATTCTCGTGCTTTTTCACCTCAGACCTTTTCTCTTCAGTCTTTTTGAACTTAAGCCAACCTTAAACAACTGAAATACCTTATTTACTTAGTTTAGCTTATGATGAAAATTGTAATTTTGAAAAATCTATTGCAAGACTGTCGTCTGTATGTATTTACCTAATGCATCATGTTAGTGTTTGTAGGGCTGGTTTAAAGTTGAAGTATAACGGTAAGATAAATGTGCACTTCGCACATCTAATGATTTTTTTTAAATAATTGGACCTGTTAGGAGAATGAAAAATCACAAAATCTAGAGTTGCCCCATGAACAGGTTTTGATTTGAACAAATAAATAATTTTTTTATTAATTACTCATTTGAAAACTTATTTTAATGCTCTTTCAAAAATGAGATAATCTTCTCTATTTCTTTCCATCATTCTTCTAGAATCCAGAACTCGCTTTGCACATTATCGTTCATGGAATTCCAAAATGTATCCGGTCTGGAGGGATGGAGATCCCAGATACAGAGATTGTTGGAAAGGTATTTGACCACACACACACACAAATTCATTCACACTTCATTCTGGTTTATTGTTCAGTGATTTGCACGCATTATGAAAGTGTTAAAGCATAAGCAGTGGTGGACAGTAACAAAGTATTTTTACTTTGTTAGCCTCGTACATTTTTTAAGTATCTGGACTTGATCTGAATATTTTTCATTTTTGGCAAACTTTTACTTCACTACATTCTAATAATGTCGTACTTTTTACTCAACATTTCATAAAAACATGTCGTTCCTCGTTATTTTGAACTGATGAAATCGTCACGCGCAACCTGAATCAGTGAACGATTCATTCGTGAATTGGAGCGATTCGAATTGGTGATTCGATTCATAAGCTTGCGATTCGATACTGATCTTCGATTCAATATCGATTAATTTGGCTAAATATCAGGTACAGTATAAATATTATAGTAAAATATAATAAATATACATTATAGTGTTAGTGCATATTTATCAAAATGTTCTTCTCTAGAGTAGATTTTCTTAACTAGCATGCTATATGTTATATATTGTTCACACTGATCTAAATGTCATTTATAGTGATGTTTCACAAGCTATTCACTGTCTTTCGCCAGTTTAAACACTCATTGAACGACTACATGAGACATGACACATTTCAGTATGCTTTACTGTATCTTTCAACATACCTTCTGATGCTCATTCATGGTCATTTGGTGCTTTAACTAGCAATAGAGGAACACAGATCGGTTCATCGGTTCAAATTAAAATAACTCAAATTATACCTATACATCTTTCCGCTGTCGTAGCAGTTACAAATTACATAAAACTAGTAATTTTGCATAGCGTTCTTAAATTAACACATTTTGCCTTATGTGACGTCTGTTTTTATGTTTTATGTTTATATTTGTCAACACATATTTAGTTTTTCCTGAATTCTGAGCATAAGGCACTGAGCTCAAGGTGTTTTCAAATGTCAGTGGAGGGAAAATCATTATTTTTACACCATGTTTCCATGTACACCTACTTATAAATAGAGTAGGATATGGTACAAGTGGAAATTATTCATTGCTATTAGTCTCTTTTTTTTGGAAGAAGAAATGCTATACCTGCTACCTTACTTTTAAAATGTGTCTGCAAAACCTTTTTTGTGTGTCATAGGCGGAGAGGTGACTTTTAAAGTCAGAAGTGATTCTCCAACACTGACAGGAGCCAAAGCCACTTTCAACATTGATGTTGGTTTTCCTCAGAACCAGACAGTACTTCCTGATGGACAGGTGGTGTGGGCGAGAAACTGTACCATTAATGGTAAGTAGTTATCCAAGCGTCCTTAATACAATACATTTACACTATGTAATATTTTATTTTTGCACTGCCATAGATAGAAATTTTGTAAACTAATAATAAGTTTTTAGATATTTTATGTAAAGAAAAATATGTATGTTTTATGTAAACAGCACTTGTTATTGCCTGTAAACGAAGCAGAAGAAAGAAGTGCTGCATGTGATTCTTAATTCTTGTTTGTTAGGAATATGTTGCGAATTTAGATATTTATGTATCTAAAATGAATTAAATGTGTCTTTTAGGAACATCATATACTATGGGCCAGACTGTATACCCTGAGTCCAACATGCCTCAACAATGGACAGGTGTCTTTCCTGACAGGACACCCTTCAATAGGACCTCTAACAAAAAGCCCCGCTTCATCTATGTATGGAAGATGTTGGGTAAGAGTACGTTTAAACCTGTAGTCTTATTCTAGTCTCAAATATACAAACATAGTGGAGAGATGGATTAACGTATGCAAGTAAGACACAGTCCTGGATCAACAACTTATGAAGACTTAAAGGGTGAGTTCACCCAAAATAATTTGATAATTACATTTTTTTTGGTGAACTCTCCCTTTAAGGGTTAGAATTATGGACTTGTACAACTTTCTTATCTGCCATTTAATTTAAAATAATTTGTCTTTGACTTTAGGGGTAGCATGGTTGTTTGATTATTGGTTGATTTTTTCCGAACACTTTTCATTGTTTCTCTCTTTCAGGAAAATATTGGCAGGTGGCTGATGGTCCCTCCTCTCTACTGACCATTGACACAGACAATGTGCCTCTTGGTTCTTATTCCATGGAAGTGGTCATTTATCACTCCCGTGGCAAAGACAATTTCATTCCCCTTGGTTACGCATCTACGCAGTTCTCAATCACTGGTGAGTAGTTTGAAAACTGCACATTTATCTACACTTAATTAAAAAGAAAGATTCCAAAAGGATTTTTTAAAGCGATGCCATAAAATAACCATTTTTTCCATTGGTTACCCTTTGGGGAACCAAACTTCCCCAGAGAACTTTTCAGTGAATAATTCTTAAAGAACCTTTTTCCACTATAAAGAACCTTTTGTAGAATGGAAAGATTCCATGAAGTTTCTTCACTACACCATAGATGCCAATAAAGAGCTTTGATTTTTGAGTGTAGGGATCCTCTTATCACCTCTGTACTTAAAAAAACATTAAGCCTAGTTTGGTCACCTGGAGAGTAAACCAATGTTGTCATTCACTGAGCACATTCCTGCAAGCCCCTAATGAAATGTCCTCTTCTATTCTAGACCAGATTCCTTTCGCAGTGTCATTATCTCAGGTTGGTGACATCAACCAGGGTGACCAAAGCTTCATCCAGAACAGAGCTGTGTCTTTTAGCGTTAATTTGCATGACCCGAGCCAGTATCTCAGTGGATCAGACATCAGCTTCAACTGGGATTTCGGTGACAATAGTGGAACTCTAATCTCTCGAGAAACTACCATTAGCCACACATACCTCTCAACCGGTTCCTTCAGGCCACAGGTGGTTGTGATGGCAGCCATCTCAAACGGTTGTCAGATCAATCCAACTCCAGCTGCCACTGTTCCCGTCACAGGTAGAATTTCATATTCAAACTTCATATTTCATTTTATTTCAAGAACAGTTCTTAATCCAAAAAGTGTGTTGAGGAGATTTTAGAATGACATTCCCAAAACATTCATCAGTTGGTGCCTTTTCCTTTTTGCCAGATGATGCCACAGCAGTGGAAAGCATTGTGCTGACTGTTTCTCCTCAGCCTGCTGATGTCATGCCAGTGGCAGCCGATGTCATCACTGTGGCAGCCAATGATTTGGCAGTAGCAGCTGATGTTGTCACTGTAGCAGCCAATGATTTGGCAGTAGCAGCTGATGTTGTCACTGTAGCAACCAATGATTTGGCAGTAGCAGCTGATGTCATCACTGTGGCAGCCAATGATTTGGCAGTAGCAGCTGATGTCGTCACTGTAGCAACCAATGATTTGGCAGTAGCAGCTGATGTCACTGTAGCAGCCAATGATTTGCCAGTAGCAGCTGATGTCATCACTGTAGCTGCCAATGATTTGCCAGCAGCAGCTGATGTCATCACTGTGGCAGCCAATGATTTGGCAGTAGCAGCTGATGTCACTGTAGCACCCAATGATTTGCCAGTAGCAGCCGATGTCATCACTGTGGCAGCCAATGATTTGGCAGTAGCAGCTGATGTCACTGTAGCACCCAATGATTTGCCAGTAGCAGCCGATGTCATCACTGTGGCAGCCAATGATTTGGCAGTAGCAGCTGATGTCACTGTAGCACCCAATGATTTGCCAGTAGCAGCCGATGTCATCACTGTGGCAGCCAATGATTTGGCAGTAGCAGCTGATGTCACTGTAGCACCCAATGATTTGCCAGTAGCAGCCGATGTCATCACTGTGGCAGCCAATGATTTGCCAGTAGCAGCCGATGTCATCACTGTGGCAGCCAATGATTTGGCAGTAGCAGCAACTGATACAGCAGCTGACTTAGATAATGTTGCTCTGGAGGTTGCTGAAGACACAGCTGTTGTACCTGCAACCGAAGCCATCGCTGGTGAGAAACTTCATATACATGATGACCATAACTTTATAAAGAAGACCATAACTAATTAATTGCATTGTATTTTTAAACTATTTCCATTGGTGCTGTAATTGCAGGTGTAACTAGCATACCCGAGGCTGCAGTGAGTGAAGCTGAACCGGTGGCACAGGCAGCTCTTGTCATTGCCAAGCGGCAAGCACCAGAAATGCCAGCCGAAACAAACTGTATGATTTATCGTTATGGCTCCTTCTCTACAACTCTTACAGTTATTCGTGAGTACTTTCTTTTTTTATCACTAAACAATACTATTATACTTGAAAATGAATCTTTTGGGCATCATTGTCCCCAGAGAGGAAACATGCAACAGACTCTGTTGATCTTTAAACTCCAGCCAACTTGAACTTTGCTTTACTTCAGCATTACTGGCCTGGCTTAACTGTCAAACGTTTCACCCATAACCTCATCTAATGACAACAAGAATTGTGTAGCAGTATCAAGACCATGCTAACACACTGTTAACTAGGCTACTAATGTATCTCTTATAGTAAGTCGATGCATATATATTACAATTTAGAGTGTTATTAGAGGTAACTGTCTAAGTTAAGAGTTTCAGAAATGTACACATACAAAGTCACAGTTAGCTAAAAAAATGTATTAATTTAAACAATGTAATAATTTAATGCAGATATAATGAGCTCATTGAAGTAATGAATACTTGTTTGTTAACAAATGATTATGACATAGAGTTACGGTTAGGGATTGGGGTTACACTTTATTTTAAGGTGTCATTGTTACAGTGTAATTATATACTTAAGTACTGAGTAATATTAAGAAACTTCATGTACTTACTAAAGGGTTAGGGTAGGATTGTGATTTGGTTGAGGTTTACAAGTAGAGGAAGTACATGTAACATATGTAACAAGGACACTGTAAAATAAAGTGTTACTGGGATTGGTTTAGGATTAGTTACTTGTAATTGTCCGTAATTTACTGTTATTACTATAGTAAGTACATGTAGTAACTTGTAATACGTCACCTTAAAATAAAGTGTTACCCACTTCTACTTCAACTTTAGTGTCTAGACTTGTGTAAGTGTAAATCAAACTGTGTGAAAGCACAGAAATAGCCTGTCTACAAATGTGTTTAATGTTCTCTACATGCATGTTTTCCCCCTTCAGAGGGAATAGAGAGTGTTGAGATTGTGGAGGTGAATAATGTGGTGGTCATGGCCACAGAGCTGGAGCAAAATGCTGTGGACCTTACAGTCACATGTCAGGGAAGGTAAATATTCATTCACTGTCATTTATTTCATAGACTGTTTATCATCTTTACTGTTCAAAGCTGTTTTATTATAGTCTTTTATGGGTTAGTTCACCCAAAAAATGTAATTCTGTCATTGATTTCTCACCCTCATGTCGTTCCAAACCCATTAGACCTTCGGTCTTCGGAACATGAATTAAGATATTTTTGATGAAATCCGAGAGGTTTTCACCCTATTGGGGCATTATGACCCACACAGACCACACTAAGGGTGTGTTCACACTTGTAGTTCTGTTCGTTTGGTCCAGACTAAGCGAAAAACATTTAGTTCAGGTCTGCTTAGCGTTCACATTGGCTTAGCGCAACACAAACCTAAAGACATGTTCATAACCTTATTGGTCGGCTTTTGTTACGTATATTTTGTGACCGAACATCCAAAACAATGCAGTGAGCTGGGATAAATGTGTTCGCTGTATGTGTGTAGCCTACATATGATGGCATTTTGACCAGCTGAGAACTTGTGAAGAGCTTATAAAATGTGTAAAGGAGTCAAAACAGTGGCAGGAATCCCTCCGTCTCACACACACACAAACCAAGATCTGCTGCGAGGAGGCGCGGTTCTGATTTCTGAACCGAACTGTGATGGGCAACATCACAACTATGATGAGAAAAGACATACTTGAGCATTCTGTTCATTTTAGTGTCATATTTCAGTCACATGGACAACCGCTCAAGAGTTCATTTGGAAGCGGAGCGGGACTCATCTTTTCAGCGTCTCGATCCACTTGTTTGGTGCATCAGGGTTCAGATAACAGCATTCACACTTATTCAAATGAACCGCTTTAACAGAGCAATCACACCAGAGTTAGTTTTAATCCAACCAAACATGCCAAGTGTGAACACACCCTAACACCTCTTCCAGCAGAAACCTAGTTTTCCCAGGAGTCTCCCATCCAGGCACTGACTAGTGACTAGGCTCTGCTTATGCCGAGTTCAGCTCGGATTTTCACTCAACGACAAATGCCCAAAATCATAGGCAAATCTGTGTTCGTTCACGCGAGTGACAATCACACAGTGTGAATGATCAAAGACACGATCTGAGATGATCACAGCGCAATTCAAAATCCTGCTGTGTGAATGTTCTGACTGAAAACTACATCGGCGATAAGCGACAGCCAATGAGAGAGCAAGAAACAGGACAGCGGGAAGTTCGGGGAGGAGTTATAGACCACAATATCAGTATTTGAATAGATAAATTTACAATTATATTAAACAGGAACAAAGCACAAACATTTGCCTGGTGATGTATCTCTGAGTGAAAAGTCTTCTGGAACAAGATCAAATGTAGGGCGGAACTTGATTTTGTCTGTGGGGAATTGATTGTATGTTTGTGGTTTGCTATTGGTGTATCTCATGTGAGTGACAGGTTGCCCCGCCCTCACGCCAGTGTAAACATCATCAGAGAAGATAGGGAGGGGAAGTTGTTTTGATTAAATATTACGAGGGCACATGAATAAATAAAAATTATATGCGTAGAATAATGTAATACTCATTAAAAAAATAAGATTAGGATCTCATAAGAAAAATAAGAAATCCAAAATCCACAATTTTGGATTTCATTGTGACTTTAAACTGGCTATAAAGATGACAGTGGTCGAACATTAAATATAATTGTTGTTGTTGTACTTTATTGTTCAGCTTTACCTGAAAATTGGTCTTTGGTCTCGCCATACAATCACAAAAAATTACAATACACAACATCCACCCAATACATCTAACCATACACAACATACACAATATCAAAGCTTAAAATATTCACATTCCCTATACCCCTTATTCAATCGAATGAAGTTAATTTTGTTATATTTGCTCTTCAGCCTGCCCAGTCAAGTGTGCACCGTGGTGTCTGACGCGGACTGCATGAGTCCTGTCCAGAGCCTGCAGTGTAATGACGTGATTCCAGCCCCTGAGTGTCAGATGGTGCTGCGACAGTTCTTC
Source organism: Scardinius erythrophthalmus (assembly GCF_964197995.2). Taxonomy (NCBI): domain Eukaryota; kingdom Metazoa; phylum Chordata; class Actinopteri; order Cypriniformes; family Leuciscidae; genus Scardinius; species Scardinius erythrophthalmus. Next base: position 4,927,516 of record NC_138245.1, read on the forward strand.
AACAACTCTGGCACCTTCTGCATCAATGTGTCTCTGACCAATGACGTCAGCTTGGCTGTAACCAGTGCAATGCTCAGCGTGGATATAGGCAAGTGTCATTTAAATTCAAAGCGTATCTAAAATAATAAACATTTCTTTTCCTGAACCTGCCCTAGAACCTCACAACTTCTCTTGTTCAAACCATAGGCACAAATTCACCAAGGAATACGGCAGGAGCAATACTGGGAGTCCTGGTTTTTATTTGTGCTGTGGGGGCCATTGCTTTTACATACAGGTAAGACACCAGGACACATTTAATCAAAATCAAATATGTTATTGTATGCTGCCTATAGTTAAAATGAAATAATGCTATATGACAGTAACCCTTCACGTATGTTTGTATGCAGGCGGTTTAAGGAGTACCATCCACTGAGAGAAGATGATTCCAGCAGCAGTTTCAGTTCTGGAAGAAACTCAGTGTCTTTAATGCTGTGGAGTCTTCTGAGCCGGAGACCCGCTGCAGAGAGCCGTCCGCTCCTGCTGGGACGAGTGGTGTGAAGGAAAGCTTAAAGCATATTACAAAGTCTATACAATCTCTCAACAAGAGAATTAAATATAAAGAGTGAGGACCTCATTGTACTGTAATAACAAAAAATGTCAAATGTAACATGCCTTTGTCGCAGAATAATATGTCGTCATAAAAAACAGTTGCAGATTTTTCCGGTCAATGGCTAGCTTCTCTTGGGCTGCAATAATCTGACTCATTTCCCTTCAGTATTTGTTACGACCCCAGCTGTCAATCAAGAGTTTGTAACACTCACTAACTATTAGTGCAGAGCAAAAGGCAATGCAAAGTGGTTCAAAACCAATAGTTTACTTGCATTATTTACAGAAGAAAATGGTAAGGATTCACATATGGAGGGGTGGGATGGATGTGGGCGGCGACCAAATGAAAAATAAATAAAACCAATACAAGACTAACTCATAACCAACTAAAATGACAAGCAAGAAGAGTAAAAATTAAAAGTAAAGTAAAATATTAAAAAAATTAAAAGAAAAGTCTTCAGACACCCAAACTAATCTACGCTCTCTAACAAAACCAAAGTGTTACTCACCCTTTACCTAACAGGGCGGGAGTGTCTTTCACTATTATAGGGAATATACATGTAATCGTCCTATAAGTAACCCAGGTAAAATAATTTCAGAGAATAGTCAGGTTATTACAGACCTTGTACACATTGTAAGCTGTTTTTCAAATAATCTATTCAATGTTTCAAGAAAACCTTTGCTCATATTCAGCATTTATACAACATTAAGATTTTTTATGAAGTAAATCCTATTAAGTTAAAAATAGTATGTATTTTCCCCAATTACCTTTGTAGAACTTATTAGAGATAGAGTAGAGATTATTATAATACTCTTATTCCATTGTAAATGATTTATTAATATAGTTTGTATTTTCGACATACCATGTGTTGTTTGATATCGACCCAAGAGGTCTGATGTTTTATTTATAATGGATAATGTCCACACTAATGACTTCTCACCCCTAAATAAAAACATGTCCTGTCACTTATGTGAGGTTATTCTTGCTTGTTGGTCTTTGTTTGTGCATATGACTCGGGTTGGCACCTGCCATGTGCTCTTCTGTCTTGCCTCTTGTGTTTCGTGTGGGCACATTTTGGATCTCCCTCATGGGGTCCACTCTGCCTCTACCTCATGCTTTCCCTTGCCTGTGCAAAGGATTGTGGGTGATTGGAGGAGATGAAGGATACACTTGATGCATCCTTCAAAACATGGACGCAAAATGAAGGCTGCTTTCCAAGGATTTTCCCAATTGAGACAGCCTTCAAAGGTGTTTGATGCCATGGCAGCTCACGTACACAGCCTTCCGATTGAGAAGCACACAGCATTTTCTGAATTGAAAATGTAAAAGTTATGTGAACCTGAAGTTGCGACCGACTACTCGTGACGTATTTTCAGAGTGAAACGGAAAATTTAATGAGAAAACAGAGGGCGTGGTTTATTTTTTTTCTGCAGAAAATTGATTGGATATAGAAAAGTGGGCATTCTATTCATCATCAGCTGACATCATCAGAGAAGGAAGGCCATTCCAGAAGGGAAGTACATTTTCAGATTTTGACAAAAAAAGAAAAAAATTATGAATCAACTTATACGGATGAATGTTCACCACATGACTAGTATTGTGCACTAACAAAGTAAATTAAAAATTAAAAATTAAAAATAGGATCCATTTTTATTTTATGCCAATTCTCCAATGATGCAAACGTGAAGGTAAACAGGTATGTGATGACGTCGCTCTCAGATGAACTGGGTTTCCCTTTACATGCAAACCTGGGGAGTTTTTATGGTGCCGCAGCATAAAACCTCGAGCCTGTCACGCTGATCCAATTCTGTAAAACTGCCATACCATGCTTTTTCCATGATTACATAAATTGTGGCTCAAGAAACCACACATCTTACATATGGAAGTAATTTACTGATGATATCCAGAAGATTTAGCTTGTTTAATTACTGTTTTGATTTCAACAGGTTTTGAGAATACGTGGTTCCTAATATGACAACTCCCAATCCAGGACCCGAAAGTCTCTGATGGTTTTCATTGAAATGACTGCTTTAAAGCTCAAGTCAAACAAATGACTTGAGGGTTAATGGTCAGTCACTCTTTGCCTGAATGAAACTAAATAAATAAGTGGACGTAACCTTTTACATTGGCAGAGCACAAAGCTTTCCATGGTCAACACAGTCTTAACATGTGGACAGACTTCAACAAAATCCTCTTTGCTTTGGCGTTCAACAGCATTTGCTGAAATTTCCTGCCTTTTCAGCAGTGATGGGCAGTAATGCGTTACAGTAATTTTTGCAGTAACAACTAGTGTAACTAATTACTAACAAGATTTCAGTAATAATATTACAGTCAGTTACCATCCATAAAATAGCACCATCGAGTGTTTGTAATCATTTCCAATTGCAATCTAATGTGGATTTTGAGGATTCCTGATAGATGGGTTACACTGAAGCCTCCAATAAGTTAACACAACTAACTAACTAAATAAATAAATAAATAAAAATAAGGTAACTGGCAGTTCATAATCATATGTTTTCAGAGTTTTAATATTTGGATTATATGCTACATGTACCTTTTGATTACAGTCTACTCGAATATTTTCATTTAATGTGACTTAGAGTTTGTTCCCACCTTTCCCACGGCATTAAAGGCCCCCTGAAATAATTATTTTTTTTTTTTTAGTTTTTAGTATGAATATGTTAGCCTTAAGATTATGAATAAGCTAGTGTGCTCCAATACAATGACAAAATTCACATTTAGGAGATTAAAAACTTACAGTCCCTCACTTCCGCTAAAATGGATCATGGATTTTTATGACATCACCGCGGACTTCAGCTTCTCATCACATCTTCTGTCCAATCAAATGCTCTCTAGAATCTAAAGCTCCGCCCCCTATGCTATAAATACCACCTGGCCAAAGCGACCGTTGACACGTCATGGGTTGGATATGTTTGTTCGGTTGCTCAAACGCTCGAGTTTTATTCCGTTTTCCAACTGTACGTTGGTTAGAATTTATTCACTTGGAGGAGGGAGGTATTTGTACTAGTTCACGGCTTTGTGATAAACTAAACGTTATTGGCTATTTGAAAGGGGGGAGGCATTCAATATATTCCTGTTTCAGTGGAAATTATGTCAACGCATCATACAAAGCTTCGTGATCCAAGGCACTTCAAAAGATATTTAAAAAATAATTACACAGAGAAACTCATTTTTTTTGTGTGTCTTTTGTATTTTTTAAATACAAAACTCAAACACTTTAACTATTAAACTCAAAATCATGTGACTCGTGAGTCGTGACTCAAAATCATTGAGGCAAGCTCACTCCAACAGCTTGAGTAATGTCTTCTATTGAACAGTAGGGGGCAGGGCTCAGTTCCCATCTTGCACCATGGCAGAAATAAATCAAGTAGGGCTTTCTGCATCCTGCGCTGGACATCCGACCCCGTCAGAAGCCACGCCTGTGTCCAACACGTCAGCTTGTAGCTGCGTCTCATTTCGAAGGCTGCGTCCTCCGGAGGTCACATTTGTAGGCTGCATACGTCATTGAGGAAGCTTCATTTCAGTAATCTGACCACATTACAACAATTTATGCTTCACTAGGAATAACGGTCAATTTTAAGACTTCGTTTATGACGTATGCAGCCTAAATGCGACCTCCGGAGGGCGAAGCCTTCGAAATGAGATGCAGCATTTCGTCTCCCCATCCCCGTTCCACCCCAGAAACCTGATCTGTTGTATGTAGGTTTCCGATTGAAAGGGTTTTTAGCATTAGGGTAGGTTTTAAGTGGGTTTCAGTGTGGTCTGTCATAAAAAGACAAGTATAAGAAGTAAATAAAAAATAATTAGATGTGAGGGTTAAGTCCTCTCGAAGCTTCTTCCTGTTTCAAAGTTAATGAAGCACGATCACAACAAAGATGATCAAAACATGTGGCAGACAATACAAGACAAACGACTGAACAAACTGAGGGCTATATGTACACAGTGCAAACAAAGAGCTAAATGAAATGCAGGTGAAACAAATCAGTAACCATGGAAACAAACTGACACACTAGGGTTGTGTCAGAAATTGCCCACTATACCCTTAAATAGGGCACTATTTGAGGGGACAGCCCTTTGTCGTGGTGTCCAAAACCATAGTGGACATTATTGAGTGCTCTCATTCAATCCCACAATGCATCGCAATAACTACAACTAATGTACGCTCAACGGCTAGAGAAGTCAGTCGCATAAATTCCCGCGTATGACCAGAAGATGGTGCACGGAATTCGTCAATTAACAATGACGAAGAACACAGGCAATCAGAAACAGAACAGAACCAAACCAAAACAGAATATACACAGTACAGTATTATTGTTATTAAAGGTTAAAATTAACAACTGATTAGAATACAAATGCATATAAGGGAATTTTTATGAATTTATATATAGCCTAACTTTTCAGTGATGTAAAAGACATGATACATTTCAGTAAGTTCTGTGTTCTGTTTCAACAGGGTTGATTGTACCATGTAAACATTAGGCTAACATGTTGTCAGTAGCTGAAATTATGTAAAAAAATTATAACTGAATACCAACACAAATAAGGAATTCTTTGCAAATTTGTGGCAACGATTCCAAGATTTTTTAAAACTAAGTTTCACATGAATGTTGGTGTGTGTTGGTTAGTTGGAGCGGGAGAAAGTGCATCATCTCTTCTTCACTCGCTCTGCGCTCGATTTACAGTAAACCACAGGACGGTGAGGACGCCACTGCGCGCGCTTGACTCAACTCCATTCAACTCCATTCAGCTCCACACATTACTTCATCTTTCGACACCACTGGAGCTCTTTGCAGACTGGGATTATGGCACACTGGTTGCAATATACAATATTTCTGACTGCTGTTCTACGTGTATGGTCATCTACTGAGACGAGCAGAAAACGAGAGTTCACGGAGGCACAGGTAACAAATACGTGATTTAAATGCATGTTTTTTAGGTCCTTAAGCAACACATTTAAATATCGTAAAATACCATCCTATTGTTAACTCTTATTTAAACAACAACAACAACAACAAGAATTTCAAATATGTCGTTACATTGATAAATACACAGGTCTAAATAAGGATTTAAAAAAAGAAAGCATTTGCGTTGGATGAATGCTGCGTTATAAATGTAGCTTATTTTTGAAATACTTTTAAAGTATCGTTAAATAAGTAAAGAGTTATACTTTTACATGAATCAAACAGCCAGACAACGCTAAAATCATACAGACTTAAAAAAAAAACAGGCGTAATATATTTTTGGCCAAACTCTTCAGAAGCATTATTTGGGTCAAGTTTCAGGATTACATGAATTCTATCTATTAATACTATTAAAATGTAATTTCTATCTTTTATTTTTTTATAGACATATTCATGTTTTTAGCACATGGTTTTTAAACTAGATTTTTTATTAATATTATTCTAGATTGTACTGTAGATTACTTCTTGTAGATTGAAACAACAACAACAAAACATCTCAAACTATTCTTTTGGCTGAAATTGTAATTATTAATTAACTTTTTTTGTAATTACATGTGCAAATTGCTTTTGAATGTATTTAAGTGTGGTTTCGTTGTGTCCATCACTTGTGTTAACCGCTGTCACAAAAATATGATAATATTAGAAGTTTAGCTTGGAGAAAAATTCTAAATAAACAAAAAGATTTGAAGCAGAACTTCTGACTTAAAATGATTAGCCACAGTTTGCTGGTTTTGACAATACATCTTTAATATTTTAACATTTATAACGTTCATTAATGATTAATGGGGTAGTTTTTTGTTAGACTGCATATATTTTCACATTTCATAGATATACCTGAGGCGGTTTGGATATCTAGATACTCCACTGAACCCGGAAGCTCAGAAAGATTCCAGTGAGTGGGATATGAAAGTGGCTGTTAGGTAAAATCAATGTTGTCATATATATATATATATATATATATATATATATATATATATAAAATATGCATGTTCAAATGCTTGATTTCAGTACTGTTTACTACCAACTTCATCCTAATTTTATAAAAATTCTTGTGGAGCACACTCACTTTGTAATCTCTGTTGTGTTGTGTCGTCTTTGTGAAAGTCTCTTTCAGAGGGTGTCAGGGCTGTCAGTCACTGGAAGTCTCGACAGAGCTACTCTTCTTAAAATGAGGCAGCCGCGCTGTGGTGTTGAGGACCCCTTCAACCAAAAGTCTTTCAAATACAGGCGATTTGGTGGTGGGTGCCTATACTTCCAGATTGTTTAATCATACAGTCAACCTCTTTTATTACTAAATCAGTAACATTTTCTATGAACCCTTTCTATTCATAAGAAAGAGTCATCTTAAAGGGTTAGTTCACCCAAAAATGAAAATTCTGTCAGTAATCACTCACCCTCATGTTGTTCCAACCCCGTAAAACTTTCGTTCATCTTCGGAACACAAATTAAGATATTTTTGATGAAATCTGAGAGCTGGATCACTCCTCATGCAGGCTTATGGACACTATAACTTGCTGGCCCAGAAAATGTATTAAAGACATTGTTAATATAGTCCAAGTGACTTCAGTGGCTCAATCTTAAGTTTATCAAGCGATGAGAATACTTTTTGTGCGCAAAAACAAACAAAAATAACGACTTTATTCCACTTTTCATTTCCTTCTCTCTGGGCCTCGAGTTTTTTTTACGTAGTGTTTAAGCGTAGCGCGTCTGTGTTCTACGTCACCACGTATCACACATGACCAGAGTCGCCCAATAGTGAGCCTATGTGGTGACGTGAAACACAGACGCGCTGCGCTTAAACACTACGTAAAAAGACTCGAGGTCCGGAGAGAAGGAAATGAAAAGTGGAATAAAGTCGTTATTTTTGTTTGTTTTTGCGCACAAAAAGTATTCTCGTCGCTTTATAAACTTAAGATTGAGCCACTGGAGTCACTTGGACTATATTAACAATGTCTTTAATACATTTTCTGGGCCAGCAAGTTATAGTGTCCATAAGCCTGTGGAGGAGTGATCAGCTCTCAGATTTCATCAAAAATATCTTCATTTGTGTTCCGAAGATGAACGAAAGTCTTACGGGGTTGGAACAACATGAGGGTGAGTAATTACTGACAGAATTTTAATTTTTGGGTGAACTAACCCTTTAATGCACTGAGATGCATGCACAATGCCTTATAATATGTTGTATCATCTTGTATCATGAATAATGATACTAAACAATATTTCACATTATTATTATACTTGCCTATTTGTGTTTATAACTTTGAAGAGTACGATGATTCATAACACATGACTTACACGTTATACTCACCAGTAACAACAGATTATACAGTTGGAAGAATGAGTTGTGCTGTTCCAGTGACAGTCCTGAAAGCCAGCGTCAACACCTTAAAGGTCCCGTTCTATGCCCCTTTTCACAAGATGTAAAATAAGTCTCTGATGTCCCCAGAGTGTGTATGTGAAGTTTGAGCTCAAAATACCCAACAGATCATTTTTTACAGCATGTTTAAATTGACATTTTTTGGGGCTCAGAAAAACGAGCCGTTTCAGTGTGTCCCCTTTAAATGCAAATAAGCTGCTGCTGGACGACACAGGGGGCGGAGCTTCATGAGCTCGTGCTCAGTCTGTCAGGAAAAATTCATCTCACGGAATGATGATAATATCAGAAACTCTCAGTAACGGCGTTCATTTCGAGTCGGACAATAATGCCTACAGAGTCAGATTGCTGTATAGAGATGAAACAGGTTTGGTTTAGTAGTTTAATTACGGTTATTAAAACGTATTTGTCATCTGCTTGTAGGCTATGTATCCATTATTTATTAATAGCCTACAAGTCTGCTGTCTGAATGATGATCAAACATGTACTGATGAGTTTAATAAAGTTTATTGTACATCACACAAAAGATGAAGCGTCAGTTTTACTTCAGAAAATCACCGTAAGAGCTGAGTAAACACAGTAGGCTAAGTTATAAGAAGTGCGCAAGTAGCCAGTAGAGTTGAGGGAGCATTCCTGTGGGCGGAGGTTAGTCAAGAAACGGTTCTGGTGATGTCACTAATGCAGGATGTAGAGGGGTGTAGTCCAATCGAGCCGTTTTTTGTAGTCAACTTCTGTTAAATAAAATATCTCGCTTGGCATTGAACTTTGAGCTTTATAATTTTACAGATATTATTTATGCTCTAACAGCAACATTACACACTAACTAAAGTTTGAAACATGGAATCGCATGCAACGGGACCTTTAAATTTAATTCTGGATGCAATGTGGGCCAGTTATTATTAGACTTAATTTAGACTTTTATTCACATTACATTGATCAGCGAACATGAACCAGCTCAACCAAACAAACCTCATTGGTTCTTGCAGAAGCTCAAACGTGCTGCGTAACACGAGAATGAACCTCGCTGGTTATTGCTGAAGCTTAAATGTGAAAAACAATAATAAACAATTTAATCTGGTAATTTACAATTGATGCAGTAAAGGATAGAATTGAATGGTATAAGCATAACCAAAGTAATCAACTTTGCCCTTTACATGGAGAAAACAGCTGTTTGGGTTTTTGGTTTGTCTTTCTTATTTCGTAGGATTTTGGCAAAAGAAAGACTTAACATATCGGATTTACAGCCACACACCAGATATGGGGAAAAGCGCAACACAGACAGCCATACGCTCAGCCTTTAACTACTGGAGTGAGGTCACCCCACTCAGCTTTAAAGAGGTCAACTCTGGGCTTGCTGATATTAGAATCTCATTTCACAAGAGAGATGGCTGTCCTTCGCCTTTTGATGGTCCTGGTAAGTAAATCTCACAAAATGAATCGTATTATTTAATATAATATTAAAAATGATATATTACAAAACATAATGGAACATGATACAATTAAATAGTGTTTTATATATTTTACTCCTGTCATGGCGTTTTACAATTCAATAAGATCTAATGTTAGACACCATCTGGTCACGAAGAGAATCTTAAAGGCTTCTGTCAGGCGCTTCATATATAGAAGCTTTCAAACCCATCATGGGGTCATTTTATGGATTTAGCTGTAATGAAATCATTTATTTTTATTTTATTTTTATTTAAATAAAATTTTATTCAATATTAGTTAATAGTAGCTGAAGTGTTAATGTAGAACTCATTTGTCCTGTATTAAGCCTTCCTGACCTGTAGCTAAACCAGTAGAGCGTTGGCGCATACAACGTCAAGGTCATGTGTTCGATTCCCAGGGAAAGCAAGAACTGGGGCCGGTTTCACAAAGCTATTTTAGACCGGTCTACATTGTTAGACAAGTCTAAAATTTGCTCATAGACTACTATAATGCAAGTTAGACTGTTTCACAAAAATAAAGACTGACTTAATTTAGACCAAAAAAATTAGACATCTTACCCCCAGGCTAACTTAGGTCTAAGACTCTGTTACCTTGGCAACCAGCAGCCGAAAATAGGCGACTGTCCACCATATATGTTCATCACCATTTCAGTGGTGTCTTTAAGTTTCTCTTGGGGTCCTGTTCCCGTTTTTGGATATTTCCTCTTAAATATATTAATTTTTTGGCATCTTATACCATGTTTTCATCTTTTCTGTACGTCTTTAACGCTCCGCTCAACGGTCGGATTAACGCTGTTAACTGTCGTAGAAATCTTTTTCCAAATTAAACATTTCTTCTTGTTACTGAATTCTCCGCTAAATTTCCCAAGTAAAATGTCCTTGTAACTGTTATACTCCTCCAACAAACACATATTTCCCGCTGGGGTAAACTGTACTGAGCGATTGAATGTGCTCCACCCTGTTATTTGTTTTGAAAAGTGTCTTATTTTACCCAGAATGCATTGCAGTGTAGTCCCACTTAAGATAGTCAGAGTCTTAAGTGCTTTGTGCAACGGTCTGATTTAGATGTCTATCTGAAGTCTGACTATCTACTATATCTAAGCCATAGTCAAAGTCTATCTTTGTGAAACCGGCCCCTGATAAGAATGTAAAAAATGTATACCTTGAAATGCAATGTAAGTCGCTTTGCATAAAAGTGTCTGTCAAATGCATAAATTTTTTTTGAAAAAAATTACATACCATTATTCTAAAGTGTTACGTAATAATCTTTTGTTAGGCCATGTTCTTGCCCATGCTGAAGCCCCTCCATCAGGAATAGTTCACTTTGATGAAGATGAATTCTGGACTGAAGGGAAGTATTATGGTTCTAATCTGCGCATTGTTGCGGCTCATGAGATCGGCCATGCTCTTGGCTTGGGTCATTCTCAGTACAGTGGTGCTCTTATGGCAGCGCACTACACTGGTTACCAAGCTAATTTTAGACTGCACATTGATGATATCAGAGGAATCCAAGCCATATATGGTGAGATAATCAAGTGAATTTTTAAATAAATGAATGTTTGCCAATGGATATAACTGTCTTTGCTAATTACTCTCATGAATTCAGGTAAAAAGATCTCCAGTACAACTACTGCTGATGATATCTATGACAAAACATATCCCACTACCATGGCCCCATTCCCCAGGAGGGATGTGCCGGATCCATGCAATGCTAAACTTGATGCTATAATGCTGGGTGAGAAAACCGTGCCGTATAACAGTACACATGACCTCAGTTCATTCAAGTTTATCAAATGCAGTAGTTCAAAAACTAATTATAGAATGAAATATGTTATAGAAAATGTTTTAAACCAGTAATTATTTGTCTTAGGTCCCTGGCACAAGACGTATGCGTTTAGTGGGGATTATGTGTGGACGGTAACAGATATGGGCCATAACTCTCCAGTCAAAATAAGTCTGCTATGGAAGGGGCTGCCAGGAAACCTGAATGCAGCTGTATATTCCCCAAGAACCAACAAGACATACTTCTTTAAAGGTAGATCATTCTACATTAAAGTGGTGTTTTATATGCTTTTTAGAATGTTTTATTGAAAATTGTTGGAATTGTATTGGAGCCTTAATAATGATTGTAATACAGGAGGAGCTTTTTACTCACAAAAGTCCACGGTCCAATGGGAGAAATGGGGAATTCCTAATATGGCAGCTGTAATCCCACCTTGTCAACTTGATTTTATTTATATACAGTAGTGCTTTATAGTAACTAAAGGCAACAATGGCAAGGAACCAAAACTCTATCAGGTCATACACTGAAAAAAAAAATTGGTATAGAAACAATTTTCCCTCAGAAATTGCTAGTAAATTTTGCAAACAATAACAAAGAAATGGCAAGTGATACATTGAATTAAACATTAAATTTTGAAGTGCAAAATCTAAAATAGTATTTTATTGTAAAACGTACTCCAATAATTTTTGTTTTGTAACTTTTGGCTCTCTAGAGGTTAAAAAGAAAACCGCATGCATTTTGCAGAAGAACATTGTTTTGGTTTTTCTGGTTTTTGCTTTGGCTCTATGTGACTTTGCGGATGAATATTTTTATCCTACTGTTCATAAAACATTAACTAGTAAGCTTAAGAGATATAACTTTACCCATTAATAGAAACAGTTCTTCCTTGAAAATAAATTCCAGCACAGCGCTACAACAACCATAATGAAATCTAGATAATGCTTTACAATCAACTCTGTTAGAGAGCTATATATGACAATTTATTTGTTCAATAAAATACATCCCTTTCCTGTTGAGTAATAAAAACGCCATTTTACAACATTTCAAATAATCCCTCAGTTCTCTCCATCACCTAAAGCGAAGCCAGTGTTGATTCTCGTTTTATTACGAGCTCTGTTGCGTTCTCTTTTTGCAAGCAGACTCTCTCCTCTTGTCACGTCTAGTCCGATGAAGACGAAAAAGTATCAAATAAAACAAGGTTTATTAAAGAACTCAAATGCAGGTAATTCATAGAAAGAGCAAACACGAAACAGTGTGCTATGCACAAACAATACCAGATAATGAGGGAAAGGAAGTAAGGAACTTAAATACACAATGGTGATAAACATAATGACAAACAGCTGTGATGATTAATGAGTGTCCGTGGAAACTGATTGTTGGCGGGAAACTAGAACAAAGAAAACAGGTGACTGAAGAGAACCAAACTAAAAGTCCATGAAAATTAACAGAACATAATTGTGATACCTATCTGCGTTTTTTTTTTTAACGGGTGATTCCTCTGAGGTTGGAGATTTAGCAGCTCCATGTCAACCTTTCTTGCTTGTTGTGACAACCAACCTCTGCCACTTCCACACCAAACACGCATCAAAGTAGCCAGAGCAACTTTTCTCTATTTATGGATATGATGAGACACACGGACGAGTGACGCAAGTACGCAATTTTCCTTGAAAACCATCCTGCTAGGTCTAAAATATAAACATTTATAATAGGCTTACTATAGTGAATCAGGGTAAGACAAAAACATGTTTTGGAAAAAGGATTGATGATGTATTGACTGATTTTGAATTTTTAACAAAAAAAAAAACTTTATGAACTTCAAAAAGTATTTTTTTACGGAGTAGTAGTGGAGAAAAATAACAACCTCGGGAGAAGCCTAGCTCAATGGAGATCAGGGGATTGACTATCATAATGTGGTAGTTGATTTCAAGCTATGGTATAATTAAAATGGATGGTATCTGGCTTTAAATGAGAAATACTATAGATAAAAGCAGTATGTAGTTTGACCAGCAGAAGTCAGTTTGTTGGGGTTTGTGCTGAAGTTGAAGAGGACTGTGTTGTGGTCAGAGCTGGTCATAAAGAAAACATCTGTCCTGGGTACAGACTGGATCAGATTGACTCCACTTTTATTATTCTGCTGCTCTAAAGCAGTGCAATAATTTGCACAATAATCCAGGATTTGTGTAAGGGGATTAAGGGAATGAGTTATGTGTATGCTTGGTTAAAAAGTTAGGTCTTTAGAGTTAAACTAACAGAAATGTCTGCTCCCCAAACACTGCTAGCAAGGCTATTTTAGAGTTTAGGAGCTAAATACTAAAAGTATGTACAGTACCTGTTTGTGTGTGCTCTGTGTTTTTGTGTTCTGTTTCTGTTGTGTCTAAGGATTAGTATTTTGATGTATCATAGAATCTTAGTTTACATTTTGTTTACATTGTTTCCATTTTCTTATCCTGTGTTTTGTTCCTGGCTGCATCCAAAATCACATACTTCCCTACTATATACTTGGCAAAAAAAAAGGATGTGACAAATGAAGTATGTCCGATTTCACAGTACTAATAAAAGAGTGCATTCTGAAGTGTGGATAAGATGGACACTTTACTATCCCATGAGGCCATATTACATGATAATGACAACATGGTGAATATAGTACGTCCAGATTACATTCATACTACTCACATTCATACTATATAGTACATATTTGTTTAGCGGTCGTGAAGTAATAACTTACGTGATTTCGGATGCAGCCACTGTTTCTACTAGTGTACATTATTTCTGATTATGTTCACCTGCGTCTTGTTTAGTTGCTCGTTATCTCTTGTATATATAGTCCTGTTTCAGTTCATCTTTCTCAGTTTGCTAGATGTTGCGTTCTTCAGTATTTGATAGTGTTGTAGCCGAGAAACAACAGTGCATCCATCAAAACCCAGATTATATTCTATGGTCTTGCGTTTGGAGATTTTTGGTACAATAATTAAATTCAGCAAGTCCGGCCGCAGCGGCACTTAACCTCTTCCTTTTCCCTCCTGTCTGTAGACTAGGAGGGCTTCCGAGGCTCAGGGTCCAACACAATCTTGGGTCGGGGGCCCTGATGATCCGGGAACGGGAAGTGCTTAGCAGGCTGTGGGCGCCGGTTGGTCTCAGCCACTGGGCAGGGCTGACATTGGCGGCGTTGTTTTAGCTGGCTGTGGGGTCGACGCTTTCTTTGGGCGACATGACGCCGAACTGGAGTGCTTTGGCAGGAAATGTCGCATGGCCTGCGATGACTTCTGACCCTCTGTGAAACGCTCAGAGAATCCCTTCACTGCAGAGTCGAAGAGACCAGCGCTCGAGATCGGGGAGTCCAAGATGGCAGCCCTGTCTGCATCCTTGATCTCAGTCAGGTTGAGCCAGAGATGGTGCTCTAACACAACTAAGCTGGCTATGCTTCTACCTATAGCCTGGGTAGTGGTCTTCGTGGCGGGCAGGGCAAGATCAGTGTGCAGAGTTTTTCACCGCGAGGGACGGTGTTGCTCTCCGGCATAAAGAGATCTAGCCGCGAGTGCAGAGAGGAAAGTGGCAAACTCTCGCAGAGAGAGCAGCCACCTTGCGTGAGTGCAGCTTCAGTGTGTCCACAGCCCAGGCATGAAGTGCACTCGTCGTGGCCGTCTGAGGCATGCAATGGGGCCCTGCATGCCACGCAGTCGGCGCGTGACATTTGAAACAACATCACGTAGGAAATTTGCTCTTTAAAGTGCTGCTGCAGCGAGCACTTGAGATAGCTCGTAAAAGGATATGCGTTCGCCGGATAGCTGCAGAGAAACGGCGAATCAGAAAATCGGCGCCGAGTTGCTGTAAGCAGGAAGGCCGCCGTCCGCTGCACTGCAAAGCAGAGTTGCTCGTTCCGCTGCTGGGGCTCGTTGATGGCGAAGTCTTCAAGGAGAAGTCAGCGAAGACGTGTCGATCGCTGAAGGAGATTAAATCTGATTCCTATGGCGAAATGGGCAGCTTATATAGTCAGCAGCCACGCCCATTGTGGCACGCTTTGGCGCGCACGACGCGGGACGCATCCTGATAGGATCGCGCTTCCTCACCGCTTCGCCATAGGTTCCCGCAGTTCCCGCAGCCCAGCCAATCAGCATGCTAGACAGCTCTGCATTGTGCTGGCTATGCAGCAGCACTGCATTTTAAATTAAAGGCTTCAATATTCTTGAGAAAAAAAGTTTTCCCACTGTGTATAGCTACGCAATACGAAGTAAACGTTCTCGAAAGGGAACTGAATATTCCTTTAAAACATCTTGCCTGATCTGATGCACAACTGCAGCTTTCATACACACATGTTCATTGGATAATTTATGTCAATACTTAACTGAAGTATTTTCTTCTAACCACCTCTCTTTCTCAGGTGAAAAAGTCTGGAGGTTCACAAATTACCGCCTTGACTATCGATACCCCAAACCACTAAAAAGAATCCCTGCCAACATCAACGCTGCATTGTACTATGAGAAGAACAAGAAAATTTTCTTCTTTAAGGTATAGTGAGATTTTAACATTATTATACACAACCTTTGCTTAACAGAAAATAAATAATGATGAATTCATAAGTCCTCAAAAAGCTCTATCTATATAAACAAACTCTTTTTGTTGATAGATGTTTTCTGTTTAGCTCAGCTCCATTCATGAGGACACCATTTTGTCTTGTCTTATTCACACACCTGATTCAAATCATCACCTTGCATGAACTGAACTTATGCTGTCTCAAATCATTTACTCCTTCACCAATATTTCTTAGCAAATGGTTTGGGTTATGGGTTATGTGCAACAAACTTCCGTATTCTGTAAAACAGGTTGCTTGCATCGCTTCCGGTTCAGGTCTTTTAAATGTGCTTCATTAAAGCTGCAGTCCGTAACTTTTTTGGGTTAAAAAAGGCTATTAGGCTATATTGCGTGTGAGGATGTTGGAGGTGGAGATTTATAGCCTTTTCTCACTGCACTTGATATAAACTTATCAATTTGTTGGCGGATCCAGAAAGGTTTAAATGACAATCACCAGTGACAACTGGAGATTCACCCGGCATTGTCTTTTGTAAAATGCAAAAGAGTTCGGACTTCGGAGTGGCTACAGAAAAAAACAGACTGCAACCGGTCCCATGCGAAAACAAGAATAAATATAGCTGCAAGCAGCAATACGGGGCCAAGCCCTGCAAGGCACAGCAAGCAGACAAAATACAGCAATCTACAAGTACTGTAAGCACAGCAGCGCAGCAAGCATTTAAGCAACAACAGCAGTGCGGAGCCAGAAGAACAAAAAGAGCAGAAATTGAATATACATGTAAATGTACACCAAGCACAGCAGTGCAGGAAGCATTTAAGCACCAACAGCAGTGCAGAGCCAGAAGGAATTGAAATGACAACTTTATACAAAATTTTTAAGTTGCCCTACACAGGACTCGAACCCATAACCATATTGGTTAAGGATTCATGACACATGGTTTAGCACATTGCGCCACTCAGAGGATGTATAATCACAGACTGCAGAGGAGAGGCTTCAGTGTAAGAATGAGCACACAAAAGCAAGTTAACCAGATTAGCATGCTAAGCTAACTTAATGCTAATGTAGCTTATGATGTGGTACATCCAATCCTGGCAAAATAGATATCCTCAGATTCGACATGATGCAAGAAATCAATAGACACCAATTTTATGATTTTGTGACAAACTGTTCACAAGTTACCGCCTCTGAACCAATTATGGGTCGACCTCATTAAGTTTGCGACATCATAACTTTTTTTTTTCAGTATAGCAAAAAAAACGGGGACAGTACTTTTATGTGGCTCAGTCTGAAGATCATTTGAGTACATCTTTGGACAAAATTAGACCAATTTTGAAGGAGGAGTAGCGAAAAAACTGTTTTACATTCGCTCCAATATGGCGGCCAGTCACATTGTTGAAAAATAACATATGAGATATCGTTGAAATCGGCATAAGCCAAGGAATATATTGACATAAATAAATCAAATTTCAAGTAATGTTAGCAAAAGTTATAAGCGTTTTTTCAAAAAACAATGATATCTATGGAACACTAGGTGGCGCTGTGATCAAACTTCTCAGGTACCTTCGGGCCATGCTAATGACGATCCATACCAAATTTGGTGAAGAAATTTCAAATAGTTTAAAAGATATTGCAAATTATGACAAAATTTAAAATGGCGGACACGTGGTACTTCCCATCATGGCAAAATCGATATCCACGGATTCGTTATGATCCAAGGAATCGATAGACACCAAGTTTATAATTTTCTGACAAACCGTTCACAAGTTATTGGCCAAAATATGCATTTTCCATATCTCATGACCCGTAGGTGGCGCTGTTCCCAACTTTGGCATGGAACCTCAGATCATGCTTCCGATGAAGTGTACCAATTTTCGTTTCGATTGATCAAAGTTTGGCCGAACTATAGCTTCTGAACCAATTTTGGGTCGACCTCATTAAGTTTGCGACATCATAACTTTTTTTTTCCAGTATAGCAAAAAAATCGGGGACAGTACTTTTATGCGGCTCAGTCCGAAGATCATTTGAGCATATGTTTGGACAAAATTAGACCAATTTTGAAGGGGGAGTAGCAAAAAAACTTCATACTGTACTTTTCAAAATGGCCACTACTGTAATGGGCGGAGTCTTGATGTAAGATATTGGTTCTGATCAGCATGATGAGATGAATCAGGTGTACTAAGTTTCATTTTTCTAGATCAAAGGGTTCAAAAGTTATAACCATTTCAATGTTGAATTTTTGAACTGCTGGTGGCGCTATAGAGTTGGTCCTAGAGACTCAAAAATTGCTACAATTACTTTTCATTACCATCACTACAAGTGTGCCAAATTTCATCATTTTCCTATGTACGGTTCATAGGGCTGCCATAGACTTCCATTGGCGGAAGAAGAAGAAGAAGAATAATAATAATAATAAATATAGCTGCAAGCAGCAATACAGGGGCCAAGCCGCTGTAGCACAGTAGGGCTGTAGCGCAATGCGGAGCCAGAAGAGCAAAAACAGCAGAAATAGAATGTACATGAAGAACAGATGGGTTCAGAGGTACATATAGGATGAAATCAAAATTAACAAAAGTTCTGATGAGAACAAACACAGAATGTATAAAAAATCCCAGTGTTAGAAACATTAGTACAGCTTTTACCCAGATGATATAGGAGTTCAAATGACAATTTTATAGTTGGCCCACACTGGTCTCGAACCCACGACCAGAATGGTTCGGGATTCATGACGCATGGTTGAACAGATTGCGCCACCCAGAGGACTTGTTTTACAAAGCTTCAGAGCACAGGCTTCAGTGTAAGAATAAGCACACAAAATCATGTTAACGAGATTAGCATGCTAAGCTAGCTTAATGCTAATGTAGCTTATGGTTATCCTGATAGCTGAAGAGCCACATTAGAAAGAATGGCATCTGGTTAGCATGCTAACCAATTATTATGCTAAGTTAACTTGCATAAGGCAAAAAACACAGGCTAGGTCAACTTTGAAGATGAATATCTCGGGAACGGTAGCGAATATCAGAAATCTGTTCAGTCATTTCTGTGCGGCTTAGTCCGAAGATCATCTGATCAAATTTTGGACAAAATTGAGCAAGATTTGAAGGAGGAGTAGCGAAAAAACTGTTTTTCATTTGTTCCAATATGGCGGATAGTCACATTGTTGGTAAATGACAAATGAGATATCAACGGAATCGGCATAAGCCAAGGAACATAATGCCGTAAAAAAATCAAAATTTGAACAATGTTTTCAAAAGTTATAAGCGTTTTTGCAAAAGACCTTATATCTATGGAACACTAGGTGGCGCTGTGTTCAATCTTCTCATGTACCTTCAGGACATTGTGTCGATGATCAATGCTAATTTTTGTGAAGATATGTCAAATAGTTTAAAAGTTATTGCAAATTATGACAAAATTCAAAATGGCGGACACGTGGTAGATCCCATCCTGGCAAAATTGGTATGCATGGATTTGGCATGATGCAAGGAATCCATAGATACCACATTTATGATTTTCTGACAAACTGTCCAAAAGTTATTGGCCAAAATAGCAATTTTTCATATCTCATGACCCGTAGGTGGCGCTGTTCCCAACTTTGGCATGGAACCTCAGACCAAGCTTCTGATGAAGTGTACCAATTTTTGTTTCGATTGATCAAACTTTGGCCGAGATACAGCCTCTTAGCCAATTTTGGGTGGACCTTGTCAAGTTTGTGACACCATAACTTTTGAACAAAGATGAATAAAAAAAATCTGTTCAGTCATTTCTGTGCGGCTCAGTCCAAAGATTATTTGAGCAAAGTTTGGACAAAATTGGAGAAATTTTGAAGGAGGAGTAGCGAAAAAACTGAATACTTTACTTTTCAAAATGGCTACTACTGTAATGGGCGGAGTCTTAATGGACTATATTGGTTTTGATCAGCATGATGAGAGGAATCATGTGTACTAAGTTTTATTTTTCTAGATCAAATGGTTCAAAAGTTATAAACATTTCAAAGTTGAATTTTTGAACTGGTGGTGGCGCTATAGAGTTGACCCTAGAGACACCAAATTTGGTCCAATTACTATTCATGGCCATCTCTACAACTGTGCCAAATTTCATCATTTTCCTATGTACGGTTCATAGGGCTGCCATAGACTTCCATTGGCGGAAGAAGAAGAATAATAATAATAATAATAATAAATATAGCTGCAAGCAGCAATACAGGGGCCAAGCCGCTGTAGCACAGTAGGGCTGTAGCGCAATGCGGAGCCAGAAGAGCAAAAACAGCAGAAATAGAATGTACATGAAGAACAGATGGGTTCAGAGGTACATATAGGATGAAATCAAAATTAACAAAAGTTCTGATGAGAACAAACACAGAATGTATAAAAAATCCCAGTGTTAGAAACATTAGTACAGCTTTTACCCAGATGATATAGGAGTTCAAATGACAATTTTATAGTTGGCCCACACTGGTCTCGAACCCACGACCAGAATGGTTCGGGATTCATGACGCATGGTTGAACAGATTGCGCCACCCAGAGGACTTGTTTTACAAAGCTTCAGAGCACAGGCTTCAGTGTAAGAATAAGCACACAAAATCATGTTAACGAGATTAGCATGCTAAGCTAGCTTAATGCTAATGTAGCTTATGGTTATCCTGATAGCTGAAGAGCCACATTAGAAAGAATGGCATCTGGTTAGCATGCTAACCAATTATTATGCTAAGTTAACTTGCATAAGGCAAAAAACACAGGCTAGGTCAACTTTGAAGATGAATATCTCGGGAACGGTAGCGAATATCAGAAATCTGTTCAGTCATTTCTGTGCGGCTTAGTCCGAAGATCATCTGATCAAATTTTGGACAAAATTGAGCAAGATTTGAAGGAGGAGTAGCGAAAAAACTGTTTTTCATTTGTTCCAATATGGCGGATAGTCACATTGTTGGTAAATGACAAATGAGATATCAACGGAATCGGCATAAGCCAAGGAACATAATGCCGTAAAAAAATCAAAATTTGAACAATGTTTTCAAAAGTTATAAGCGTTTTTGCAAAAGACCTTATATCTATGGAACACTAGGTGGCGCTGTGTTCAATCTTCTCATGTACCTTCAGGACATTGTGTCGATGATCAATGCTAATTTTTGTGAAGATATGTCAAATAGTTTAAAAGTTATTGCAAATTATGACAAAATTCAAAATGGCGGACACGTGGTAGATCCCATCCTGGCAAAATTGGTATGCATGGATTTGGCATGATGCAAGGAATCCATAGATACCACATTTATGATTTTCTGACAAACTGTCCAAAAGTTATTGGCCAAAATAGCAATTTTTCATATCTCATGACCCGTAGGTGGCGCTGTTCCCAACTTTGGCATGGAACCTCAGACCAAGCTTCTGATGAAGTGTACCAATTTTTGTTTCGATTGATCAAACTTTGGCCGAGATACAGCCTCTTAGCCAATTTTGGGTGGACCTTGTCAAGTTTGTGACACCATAACTTTTGAACAAAGATGAATAAAAAAAATCTGTTCAGTCATTTCTGTGCGGCTCAGTCCAAAGATTATTTGAGCAAAGTTTGGACAAAATTGGAGAAATTTTGAAGGAGGAGTAGCGAAAAAACTGAATACTTTACTTTTCAAAATGGCTACTACTGTAATGGGCGGAGTCTTAATGGACTATATTGGTTTTGATCAGCATGATGAGAGGAATCATGTGTACTAAGTTTTATTTTTCTAGATCAAATGGTTCAAAAGTTATAAACATTTCAAAGTTGAATTTTTGAACTGGTGGTGGCGCTATAGAGTTGACCCTAGAGACACCAAATTTGGTCCAATTACTATTCATGGCCATCTCTACAACTGTGCCAAATTTCATCATTTTCCTATGTACGGTTCATAGGGCTGCCATAGACTTCCATTGGCGGAAGAAGAAGAATAATAATAATAATAATAAATATAGCTGCAAGCAGCAATACGGGGCCAAGCCCTGCAAGGCACAGCAAGCAGACAAAATACAGCAATCTACAAGTACTGTAAGCACAGCAGCGCAGCAAGCATTTAAGCAACAACAGCAGTGCGGAGCCAGAAGAACAAAAAGAGCAGAAATTGAATATACATGTAAATGTACACCAAGCACAGCAGTGCAGGAAGCATTTAAGCACCAACAGCAGTGCAGAGCCAGAAGGAATTGAAATGACAACTTTATACAAAATTTTTAAGTTGCCCTACACAGGACTCGAACCCATAACCATATTGGTTAAGGATTCATGACACATGGTTTAGCACATTGCGCCACTCAGAGGATGTACAATCACAGACTGCAGAGGAGAGGCTTCAGTGTAAGAATGAGCACACAAAAGCAAGTTAACCAGATTAGCATGCTAAGCTAACTTAATGCTAATGTAGCTTATGATGTGGTACATCCAATCCTGGCAAAATAGATATCCTCAGATTCGACATGATGCAAGAAATCAATAGACACCAATTTTATGATTTTGTGACAAACTGTTCACAAGTTACCGCCTCTGAACCAATTATGGGTCGACCTCATTAAGTTTGCGACATCATAACTTTTTTTTTTCAGTATAGCAAAAAAAACGGGGACAGTACTTTTATGTGGCTCAGTCTGAAGATCATTTGAGTACATCTTTGGACAAAATTAGACCAATTTTGAAGGAGGAGTAGCGAAAAAACTGTTTTACATTCGCTCCAATATGGCGGCCAGTCACATTGTTGAAAAATAACATATGAGATATCGTTGAAATCGGCATAAGCCAAGGAATATATTGACATAAATAAATCAAATTTCAAGTAATGTTAGCAAAAGTTATAAGCGTTTTTTCAAAAAACAATGATATCTATGGAACACTAGGTGGCGCTGTGATCAAACTTCTCAGGTACCTTCGGGCCATGCTAATGACGATCCATACCAAATTTGGTGAAGAAATTTCAAATAGTTTAAAAGATATTGCAAATTATGACAAAATTTAAAATGGCGGACACGTGGTACTTCCCATCATGGCAAAATCGATATCCACGGATTCGTTATGATCCAAGGAATCGATAGACACCAAGTTTATAATTTTCTGACAAACCGTTCACAAGTTATTGGCCAAAATATGCATTTTCCATATCTCATGACCCATAGGTGGCGCTGTTCCCAACTTTGGCATGGAACCTCAGATCATGCTTCCGATGAAGTGTACCAATTTTCGTTTCGATTGATCAAAGTTTGGCCGAACTATAGCTTCTGAACCAATTTTGGGTCGACCTCATTAAGTTTGCGACATCATAACTTTTTTTTTCCAGTATAGCAAAAAATCGGGGACAGTACTTTTATGCGGCTCAGTCCGAAGATCATTTGAGCATATGTTTGGACAAAATTAGACCAATTTTGAAGGGGGAGTAGCAAAAAAACTTCATACTGTACTTTTCAAAATGGCCACTACTGTAATGGGCGGAGTCTTGATGTAAGATATTGGTTCTGATCAGCATGATGAGATGAATCAGGTGTACTAAGTTTCATTTTTCTAGATCAAAGGGTTCAAAAGTTATAACCATTTCAATGTTGAATTTTTGAACTGCTGGTGGCGCTATAGAGTTGGTCCTAGAGACTCAAAAATTGCTACAATTACTTTTCATTACCATCACTACAAGTGTGCCAAATTTCATCATTTTCCTATGTACGGTTCATAGGGCTGCCATAGACTTCCATTGGCGGAAGAAGAAGAAGAATAATAATAATAATAATAATAAATATAGCTGCAAGCAGCAATACAGGGGCCAAGCCCTTAAACGCACCGCAAGCAGAACAAGTATGGCGCACAGCAAGCACAGCCAGCACATCATGTACATGAAGCACAGCAAGTACTGTAAGCACTGCAGCGCAGCATATATTTAAGCACCAACAGCAGTGCGGAGCCAGAAGAACAAAAAGAGCAGAAATTGAATATACATGTAAATGTACATCAAGCACAGCAGCGCAGCAAGCATTTAAGCACCAAAAGCAGTGCAAAGCCGGAAGGAATTGAAATGACAACTTTATACAAAGTTTTAATGTTGTTCCACACAGGACTCGAACCCACGACCGGAATGATTCGAGATTCATGACATGTGGTTTAGCAACTTCCGCCACTCAGAGGACGTGAATTGGTTAGCAAGGCAACAAACACAGGCTAGCTCAACTTTGCAGACGAATATCTCGGGAATGGTAGCGAATATCAAAAATCTGTTCAGTAATTTCTGTGCGGCTCAGTCCAAAGATCATTTGATAAAATTTCTGTTCAAACTGTTCAAAAGTTATTGGCCAAAATAGCCATTTTCCAGATCTCATGACCCGTAGGTGGCGCTGTTCCCAACTTTGGCATGGAACCTCAGATCATGCTTCCGATGAAGTGTACCAATTTTCGTTTTGATTGATCAAAGTTTGGCAGAGCTATAGCTTCTGAACCAATTTTGAGTCGACCATGTTAAGTTTGCCACATCATAACTTTTTTTTTCCAGTATAGCAAAAAATTCTGTTCAGTCATTTCTATGCGGATCAGTCCGAAGATCATTTGAGCACATGTTTGGACAAAATTGGACAAAATTTGAAGGAGGAGTAGCGAAAAAAACTGTTTTTCATTTGTCCCAATATGGCGGATAGTCACATTGTTGGAAAATGACAAATGAGATATCGACGGAATCGGCATAATCCAAGGAAAATAATGAAGCAAAGAACTCAAAATTTGAACAATTTTTTCAAAAGTTATAAGCGTTTTTGCAAAAGACCTTATATCTCTGGAACACTAGGTGGCGCTGTGTTCAGTCTTCTCATGTACCTTCAGGGAATTGTGTCAATCATCCATACTAAATTTTGTGAAGATATGTCAAATAGTTTAAAAGTTATTGCAAATTATGACAAAATTCAAAATGGCGGCCACGTGGTTCATCCGATCTTGACAAAATTGGCATCCACTGATTTGGCATGATGCAAGGAATCCATAGATACCACATTTATGATTTTCTGACAAACTGTTCAAAAGTTATTGACCAAAGTAGCAATTTTTCATATCTCATGACCCGTAGGTGGCGCTGTTCCCAACTTTGGCATGGACCCTCAGAACATCCTTCCAATGAATTGTACCAATTTTCGTTTCGATTGATCAAACTTTTGCCGAGATACAGCCTCTTAGCCAATTTTGGGTCAACCTCGTTAAGTTTGCAACACCATAACTTTTGAACAAAGATGAATAAAAAAAATCGGTTCAGTCATTTCTGTGCGACTCAGTCCGAAGATCATTTGAGCACATGTTTGGACAAAATTGGACAAAATTTGAAGGAGGAGTAGCGAAAAAACTGAATTCTGTACTTTTCTAAATGGCCACTACTGTAATGGGCGGAGTCTTAATGTAAGGTATTGGTTGTGATCAGCATGATGAGAGCAATCAGGTGTACTATGTCTCATTTCTGTGGATCAAACGGTTCAAAAGTTATAACCATTTCAATGTTGAATTTTTGAACTGGTGGTGGCGCTATAGAGTTGGTCCTAGAGACACAAAAATTGCTACATTTACTATTCATGGTCATCAATACAAGTGTGCCAAATTTCATCATTTTCCTATGTACGGTTCATAGGGCTGCCATAGACTCCCATTTGCGGAAGAAGAAGAATTGTTATTTTGACAATAACAATTGCTAATATAGCTGCAAGCAGCAATACGGGGCCAAGCCCTGCAAGGCACAGCAAGGAAAAGCCGCTGTAGCGCAATGAGGAGCCAGAAGAGCAAAACATCAGAAATTTAATGTACATCAAGCACAGCAAGTACTGTAAGCACATCAATTACAGCAGCACAGCAAGCATTTAAGCACCAACAGCAGTGCGGAGCCAGAAGAACAAAAAGAGCAGAAATTGAATATACATGTAAATGTACATCAAGTACAGCAGCACAGCAAGCATTTAAGCACCAACAGCAGTGCAGAGCCGCAAGAACAAAAACAGCAGAAATTAAATATAAATGAAGCACAGCGAGCATTTAAGCACCAACAGCAGTGCAGAGCCGAAAGGAATTTAAATGACAACTTTATACACATCCCACATGGGACTCGAACCCACAACCAGAACGGTTCAGGATTCTAGATACATGGTTTAGCAGATTGTGCCACTCAGAGGATGTACAATCACAAACTGCAGAGGAGAGGGTTCAGTGTAAGAATGAGCACACAAAAGCAAGTTAACCAGATTAGCAAGTTATAAGCGTTTTTTTAAAAAACAATGATATCTCTGGAACACTAGGTGGCGCTGTGATCAAACTTCTCATGTACCTTAGGGCCATGCTAATGAAGATCCATACCAAATTTGGTGAAGAAATCTCAAATAGTTTAAAAGATATTGCAAATTATGTCAAAATTCAAAATGGCGGACACGTGGTACATCCCATCATAGCAAAATCGATATCCACGGATTCGACATGATCCAAGGAATCGATAGACACCAAGTTTATAATTTTCTGACAATTCGTTCACAAGTTATTGGCCAAAATATGCATTTTCCATATCTCATGACCCATAGGTGGCGCTGTTCCCAACTTTTGCATGGACCCTCAGATCAAGCTTTCGATGAAGCGTACCAATTTTCGTTTCGATTGATCAAAGTTTGGCCGAGCTATAGCTTCTGAACCAATTTTGGGTCGACCTTGTTATGTTTGCAACATCATAACTTTAGAACAAAGATGAATAAAAAAAATCAGGGACAGTACTTTTATGCGGCTCGGTCCGAAGATCATTTGAGCATATATTTGGACAAAATCAGACCAATTTTGAAGGAGGAGTAGCAAAAAAACGCAATACTGTACTTTTCAAAATGGCTACTACTGTAATGGGCGGAGTCTTAATGTATGATATTGTTTGTGATCAACATGATTAGAGCAATCAGGTGTACTGTGTCCCTTTTCTGTGGATCAAAGGGTTCAAAAGTTATAACCATTTCAATGTTGAATTTTTGAACTGCTGGTGGCGCTATAGAGTTGGTCCTAGAGACTCAAAAATTGCTACATTTACTATTCATGGCCATCACTACAAGTGTGCCAAATTTCATAATTTTCCTATGTACGGTTCATAGGGCTGCCATAGACTCCCATTTGCGGAAGAAGAATTGTTATTCTGACAATAACAATTGCTAATATAGCTGCAAGCAGCAATACAGGGGCCAAGCCGCTGTAGCACAGTAGGGCTGTAGCGCAATGCGGAGCCAGAAGAGCAAAAACAGCAGAAATAGAATGTACATGAAGAACAGATGGGTTCAGAGGTACATATAGGATGAAATCAAAATTAACAAAAGTTCTGATGAGAACAAACACAGAATGTATAAAAAATCCCAGTGTTAGAAACATTAGTACAGCTTTTACCCAGATGATATAGGAGTTCAAATGACAATTTTATAGTTGGCCCACACTGGTCTCGAACCCACGACCAGAATGGTTCGGGATTCATGACGCATGGTTGAACAGATTGCGCCACCCAGAGGACTTGTTTTACAAAGCTTCAGAGCACAGGCTTCAGTGTAAGAATAAGCACACAAAATCATGTTAACGAGATTAGCATGCTAAGCTAGCTTAATGCTAATGTAGCTTATGGTTATCCTGATAGCTGAAGAGCCACATTAGAAAGAATGGCATCTGGTTAGCATGCTAACCAATTATTATGCTAAGTTAACTTGCATAAGGCAAAAAACACAGGCTAGGTCAACTTTGAAGATGAATATCTCGGGAACGGTAGCGAATATCAGAAATCTGTTCAGTCATTTCTGTGCGGCTTAGTCCGAAGATCATCTGATCAAATTTTGGACAAAATTGAGCAAGATTTGAAGGAGGAGTAGCGAAAAAACTGTTTTTCATTTGTTCCAATATGGCGGATAGTCACATTGTTGGTAAATGACAAATGAGATATCAACGGAATCGGCATAAGCCAAGGAACATAATGCCGTAAAAAAATCAAAATTTGAACAATGTTTTCAAAAGTTATAAGCGTTTTTGCAAAAGACCTTATATCTATGGAACACTAGGTGGCGCTGTGTTCAATCTTCTCATGTACCTTCAGGACATTGTGTCGATGATCAATGCTAATTTTTGTGAAGATATGTCAAATAGTTTAAAAGTTATTGCAAATTATGACAAAATTCAAAATGGCGGACACGTGGTAGATCCCATCCTGGCAAAATTGGTATGCATGGATTTGGCATGATGCAAGGAATCCATAGATACCACATTTATGATTTTCTGACAAACTGTCCAAAAGTTATTGGCCAAAATAGCAATTTTTCATATCTCATGACCCGTAGGTGGCGCTGTTCCCAACTTTGGCATGGAACCTCAGACCAAGCTTCTGATGAAGTGTACCAATTTTTGTTTCGATTGATCAAACTTTGGCCGAGATACAGCCTCTTAGCCAATTTTGGGTGGACCTTGTCAAGTTTGTGACACCATAACTTTTGAACAAAGATGAATAAAAAAAATCTGTTCAGTCATTTCTGTGCGGCTCAGTCCAAAGATTATTTGAGCAAAGTTTGGACAAAATTGGAGAAATTTTGAAGGAGGAGTAGCGAAAAAACTGAATACTTTACTTTTCAAAATGGCTACTACTGTAATGGGCGGAGTCTTAATGGACTATATTGGTTTTGATCAGCATGATGAGAGGAATCATGTGTACTAAGTTTTATTTTTCTAGATCAAATGGTTCAAAAGTTATAAACATTTCAAAGTTGAATTTTTGAACTGGTGGTGGCGCTATAGAGTTGACCCTAGAGACACCAAATTTGGTCCAATTACTATTCATGGCCATCTCTACAACTGTGCCAAATTTCATCATTTTCCTATGTACGGTTCATAGGGCTGCCATAGACTTCCATTGGCGGAAGAAGAAGAATAATAATAATAATAATAATAATAATAAGAAAACTAACAGATACAATAGGGGCTATCCCCTTCGGGGCTTGGCCCCTAATAATAATAAGAAAACTAACAGATACAATAGGGGCTATCCCCTTCGGGGCTTGGCCCCTAATAATAAGAAAACTAACAGATACAATAGGGGCTATCCCCTTCGGGGCTTGGCCCCTAATAATAATAAAACTAACAGATACAATAGGGGCTATCCCCTTCGGGGCTTGGCCCCTAATAATAAGAAAACTAACAGATACAATAGGTGCCTTAGCCCCTTCGGGGCTTGGCCCCTAAATATCGGAAGGGCATTAAATGTAGTCACGCAATGCTGATGTTGTTAACATTAACAATTTGAGAACAAAGTATAATTTGCACGGTTTGACATGACAGATTTAATCAGCGCGATTTACTGCAATGCTTTTTTCCCCTTAGTTGGTCAGAACAAAAGTGGATGAGACTTACTTGTTCAGAACATTTTCCGGTGAAAATTCTTATGTTGGTCATACTTCCAAAAAGTTGAATCTGAGATTCTGAATGCCAGGATCCACACCAGCGCAGTGACAGACAGCCACACATTCTCCTCAAAACATTGGATTCATCTGCGCTGTGCCGTGCCGAGGCACAACCCACGTAAAGTTGATAATTCCGTGAATAACTGCAATTGCAGATTTCGAACAGAGATGGCGACAAAGAGGAAAAACTACGGACTGCAGCTTTAAATATAGAGCTGTTACACTCAAGATACTTTTAAAGGAGCAAGCAAAGATGACCATAACCGATGTCCATCGCATATGCAGATTGATATCTAAAAGTTTTATATTTTTCTTCTTCTCACTAACATTTAGAAATTTTTATATTGAATAAAGGAGCAACAATAAAACTTGGCTAGCTGATAACCTTAAAAGTCCATAGATATCGCTGTCATACTGTTCTTACTGCCGTTCTTTGACAAGCGTAAACAATGAGACCTCTTTTTCAATTTAAAAGCCTATATCCTTCCCTATATTGCTCATGGCAGTTAAGCAGACATTCCCAGAACTTCCGGGAGTCTCCCGTCCCGCATATTAATAGCAGCTCCCTGACACCCGCAAATCATATACAATATCCCAAAAATTGAACAAGAAGCACTGTTTCCATCTGGTATTAAGATGCGTTTTGGGTGATCTGATCACCAGTGGTCAGCCAAGATGAACTACTGTATACCGTATATAGCTAGCCTGGCTAACGTCAGACCAAGTCTCATTTGAGACTTGGTCTGGGAACCACGTGTTCATTTTCTCATATTTGAGGCGTGGTTTACGAATGCCCAGAGCCGTTTATTGGGCGCTATGAATGTCTATCAAATGCGCCTGTACATAGCTCATAGCCAATCGCTTCAATTATACCAGATGACGTATGTAGAGTGACAGAAATTCGACGAGGAAAAAGACGATGGGTCAAAGATTTATTTGTACACGATGGCGTTTAGCGAATATTACCGTTTGTGCAAGATAAACATGAGGGTAGAAGATAACGTCGAGTCTGATGCCATGTTGGATCCATAGATATAAACAAACTGCTTCGGTGTCGTCATCGTCTTGCTGCTCCCTCCCCGTTCTGTGATTGGTTCCCTTTTTCAGGGGAAAATTTGGTTCATGGTGTCCAGACTGCCTAGCAGCGTGAATAAAATCGCGCTGCGAGCAAGGCAGTATGGGGAAACCCAGGCTAGTATATAGCTAGTATTATCAAAGACTTTATAGTTGGGCCCTGTCCCAAATGACACACTTCATGTGCACTTGCGTTCTTGTGGACTTACAATGGCCTCTGCATGCACGTGTCCGTTAAAAGGATAGTTCACCCAAAACTGAAATTTAGCCCATGATTTACTCACCCTCAAGTCATTCTAGGTGTAAATGACATTATTCTTTTTAGACAAACACAATCGGAGTTATATTAAAAAAATGTAATGTCAATGTCAATTATAATGACAGTGAATGGTTGTTTCTGTTTTGAAGTCCATAAAAAAAGCATCCATCCATGATAAAAGTAAATCCACACGGCTCATGGGGGTTAATAAAGGCCATCTGAAGTGAAGCGATGTGTTTGTGTAAGAAAAATCGTCTGCCGGAAGCTAGTTATTTTACTCGATAAAGTTTTAAATATGGACATTTTTCTAACACAAACGCATCACTTCACTTCAGAATATTTTTATTAACCCCTAGAGCCATGTGGATTTACTTTTATCATGGATAGATGCACTTTGATGGACTTCAAAACATATACAGCCGATCACTGCCATTATAAAGCTTGGAAGAGCCAGGACATTTTTTAATATAACTCGTCTGAAAGAAGAATGTCTATACACCTAGGATGACTTGAGGGTGAGTAAATCATGGGGTCATTTTTCTATTTTTGGGTGAACCATCCCTTTAAGTCCAAGTAGGGTGTCCCATTTATCATTTTAGGTTTCCAATTGCAGTCGATACGCGCTCTCGATGTGCATATATTATATAATATTATACAGTATTATATTTTATTATATATGTATTCATTTGTAAAGTTTTGAATTCTAAAGCTTACAGTATGTTTCACAGTACAATGACTTCTTATACTGTATGTCAAAATTTGATTTCCCAAAATTTTTTTCAGGGCTCAGGCTATTGGCAGTGGGATGAGATGGTTTATAATGACCTCAGCATTTATCCCAAACCCATTTCCCGTCTGTTTACTGGCATCCCATCAAATCCCGATGCAGCTTTCACATGGACCAACGGGAAGATGTATTTCTTCAAGGACGACAGGTACTGGCGCGTGAATGAACAACTCTCTGCTGATTCTGGATATCCACTCAGCAAGCGTGTTCGCTGGATGAGATGCAGCTAATCTGCCCCGTCGTGTGCCTTTAAACTCACTGAACGTTCAAAGCTAAAGTGTTAATGACATTTTGTTATTTATTATCAAAAAAAGTTAGATAGTATAGCTTTAACTATCATTTCTGTCTGATGCTTTAATTTCTTTGATGAAGACACAAGATACTGAATACTGAAGTTCTTTTGGTCAGCATGAAGTCTGTTAAAGCTACAGTTACATTGAGAATACAAGAGAGTTGAATTAATTTAAGCATCTACATTATGCTTCATGTACATTATATTGTATGTACTGTATGTCTAAAATAAGGCCTAAATGGTTTCATTTCAAACATACATGCGTTTAAAAGACGTCTAATAGCCGTCCAAACACAGTCCTGACGTCTAGGCTAAAACGAGGCAAAATTAGTGCAAATTTAATGGACTAATGGACAATACCATAGCCCAAGTATTGACTAGTCATAGACCATGAACATTAAATCAAACACCTTGTAATCACTGTTGACTTTGCTTACATGATGGAATATCAAACATCTCGCAAGTTATTTTGGCAAATAAATGCTTTTTTATTTAGTAAAGTCCTGAATAAGATATTTTATATAAAAGATGTTTAAATTTATGAAAATTACCTTGTTCAAAAGTTTGCATATGCTTGATTCTCAATACTGTGTGTCATTACCTGGATGATCCATGACTTTTTTTGTTTTATGATGGATGTTCTTGAGTCCCTTGTCCTGAACAGTTAAACTGTCCAATGCTCTTCACAAAAAAACAAGGTCCCCAAGGTCCCACAAATTACTTGGTTTCCCAGCATCTTTTGCATATTTGAACCCTTTCCAGCAGTGACTTATGATTTTGAGATCTATCTTTTCACACCGAGGACAATTGAGGGACTCAAACACAACTATTAAAAAGGGTTCAAACAATAAGAGGCATTTAGAGATGGGGGTGAAAACTTTTGAACAGGATGATCAGGGTAAATTGTACTTGTTTTGTCTTCTGTCTTCTGGGAAACGTTCTTTGTTCATGTATTCAATCGAGTCGCTTGGAAATATGTTCTGTTTTCTTTGTATAGTTGTAGTTTAATTTTGTTATTTAATACACCACACACAGCTATTTGTTATTGTTGCGAGTTCCTTGAATAGATATGTTTATATTGCAACTCCCCATTTTAACACAACAAAAATCCAATGTATTGTGTAAAAAGATTTGATTGTATTGTCAAAGCAGCAGCACAAGGGACAATTTGTACAGTTTGATTTGTTACATGTCTGCTGAAATAACAAAATTAATCAAATACAATCAACAAGTAAATCAACTTGGATGGATAGTTCCTCAACAGGCCTTTATTTCTCACGATTCGTTGGGATTAATTCTCATCTTCTTTGCCATTCAATTACAAAAAGTGACCCTAGGTTTCCTTGTCCGTAAACTTTTGGAGGGGAAATTAAAGACTTGCTATTGGTTTTGATTTTGGGTACTTTTTTATATTAGTTGGACTGCTGCACTCTTTAAAAATAAATAAAACAGAACAATTCCCTGCATGCATTTCTACATGTCACTTGTACAGAATATAATATGTGATTATTAGGAATAAACTAAACAAAACCATTTTGTATGCAGAAAAGATTGCGTCTTTGTATACATTGTATATTATATTTACTATATACTAAGATGCTTTATATATAAAAAAAATGGCAATAATAAGTTATCACTTGGTCGTCTTCATCTATTCAAACACACTCACTGTATAGTTATAAATATCCCACTTTATTTCTCACAATTCCAAGTTTATCTCTCACAATTTTAATTTTATACCTCACAATTTTTACTTTTTTGTCAATTTTGTTTATATCTCTCAATTCTAACTTTCTTTCTCCCAATTCCAAATTAATATATCACAATTTTAATTTTATATCTCACAATTCTGACTTTTTTCTCACAATTTTAATTTTATATCTCACAATTCTGTCTTTTTTCTCACAATTTTGAGTTTGTCTCACAATTCTGACTTTTTTCTCACAATTCCAAGTTTATCTCACAATTTTAATTTTATATCTCACAATTCTGTCTTTTTCCCTCACAATTTAATTTATATCTCACAATTCTGACTTTTTTCTCACAATTTTGAGTTTATCTCGCAATTCTGACTTTTTCCCTCACAATTTTGAGTTTATATCTCACAATTCTGACTTTTTCCCTCACAATTTAGTTTATATCTCACAATTCTGACTTTTTTCTCACAATTCCAAGTTTATCTCACAATTTTGAGTTTATATCTCGCAATTCTGACTTTTTTCTCACAATTTTGAGTTTATATCTCGCAATTCTGACTTTTTCCCTCACAATTGAGTTTATATCTCGCAATTCTGACTTTTTCCCTCACAATTTTGAGTTTATATCTCACAATTCTGACTTTTTTCTCACAATTCCAAGTTTATCTCACAATTTTGAGTTTATATCTCGCAATTCTGACTTTTTCCCTCACAACTGAGTTTATATCTCGCAATTCTGACTTTTTCCCTCACAATTGAGTTTATATCTCGCAATTCTGACTTTTTCCCTCACAATTTTGAGTTTATATCTCACAATTCTGACTTTTTCCCTCACAATTTTGAGTTTATATCTCGCAATTCTGACTTTTTCCCTCACAATTTTGAGTTTATATCTCACAATTCTGACATTTTCCCTCACAATTTTGAGTTTATGTCTCACAATTCTGATTTTTTTCCTCACAATTCTGACTTTTTCCTTCACAATTTTGAGTTTATATCTCACAATTCTAACTTTATCTGTTGCAATTACAAGTTTATAACTAATTGTGAGAAAAAAAGTCTCCTACTCCTACTGCTTAGATAACATATTTCAATTGTATATTAATGGTCCTGTACTTGCACACCTTCTACACAAGTGTCCTGAAGCAAACCACAGCTTAGACAAATATGTCAGTGCTTCTCTTTCCCCTTTGCTTCCTATGATAGCCCTGTGTATGTGAAACGGTAACCATAAAGTGTGTTGATTGACTCTTTGTGAGCTTTATGAAAATAACACTCACAAATGATGATCCATTATCTATGACATGCATTTGAAACTCGGTCGACTTCACATGAATGTTTATGTTGTCCAAACACACTGTGTGGGCTGTTTCTTCACACCGAGCTGTCAGTGTCTGAAGCAGACTGAGTGCTCATGGAGAAAAAGAGAAAACTTCACAAACCTGTTCGATCAATCTGAACTCCTCACACATCAGCTACTGAAATGTGCTAAAGTTTTAAGTGCAAGATGATGTATAACAAGATGCCACCAACATCCATTACAAATGGTTGGAATTCATCACTAGGTTGTCTTCATCTTTTCAAACACAACCACTGTATAGCTAGCCTATAAATATCCCACAATTCTAACTTTATTTCTCACAATTCCAAGTTTATATCCCACAATTCTGACTTTTTCCCTCACAATTTTGAGTTTATATCTCGCAAATCTGACTTTTTTCTGACAATTTTGAGTTTATGTCTCACAATTCTGACTTTATTTTTGGTTGTAAATGGTTGTAAACTATCGTACTAGAAGAGATAAATTATATAAATGTGACCCAGGAAATCAATTAAGAATGAAATAATTTTACCAAGATGAAAGTCATGAGCACTCCGTGAAGAAGAGTATAAAGACACGTGTCTCAAAAACTTCTTATTATTGAAATCTGTATCTTAATGCACAGGTAGCTAAAGCACCTATAAACTCTGTGCTATAACTGCTATAATAGTAGTGTGGCCAGATTTACAGATTTTAACAGCTTGTGGCAGTGCAAACCCTCTTTTGGCATTAACAAAATACTGTCTGATTTACTAAAGACACAGCCATGACTATTTTTGCAGGTGACCTTATTGCGTTTGTAGGAGTTTTCCTTTCAGACGCAAAATGTACGGGTGGAGAGTGTTTAAATGAATCATGCAAGGTGATTTACTAAGGTTTATGGTTGTCAATTCGCTGGTATTATGATTATTATTATTATTTTTGACAAGCTTTAGAAGTCCTACACTTCCTTATGAAAAATACGTTTATTCAAGTGTGCTATTGGTATACTTAATTTAAACTAAAAATAAGAAAGTATACTTTGTCTACTTTATATGCACTTCTCAGAAATATATTAAAATTGCACTTAAGTATGCTTGACAGAAAAGCATAAGTATATTTGGCATACTTAAAAGTATAATTAAGTATTCTAAGTAGGCTACTTGGCTTGTAGTTGTTTACTCTTTTGATTGAGTAGCCATTAAACACTTTTAACTGCTAAAAAGTGGGCAAATTTAGTCCCAAGCAATATTGAAATAGTACACTTACAAGTCCAGTACATTGATATTAATATGCTTACAAAGTATACTTAAAATATACTTGAACATTGCTTAAGTATACTTCATAAAATGAACTTGAAGTAGCCTATACTTGTTTTTCGTTAAAATTAAGGTTCTTATTTGGCGTTGATGGTTCCATTAAGAAACTTTGACATCCATTAAAACTTTGCATTGCACAAATGTTTCTTTATAGTAATAGACGGTTCTTTAGATATTCTTCAATCGCAGAAAAATGTTATATTAATAAGTGTTCATTG
This sequence comes from Scardinius erythrophthalmus, assembly GCF_964197995.2. NCBI lineage: Eukaryota > Metazoa > Chordata > Actinopteri > Cypriniformes > Leuciscidae > Scardinius > Scardinius erythrophthalmus. Next base: position 4,963,575 of record NC_138245.1, read on the forward strand.
AAGATGGTTCTTCGATGTCATCGCTGTGAAAACCCCTTTGAAGCCTTTATTTTAATGGTTCATCTGGGCTTCTGGTTCCTGTTTGTTCTGGATCATGAAATTATATATTCCAGGTGTACATTGTTTTCTTTCCACATTGTTCTTTTCAGTCATTCACTAGCTAACAATGCTAAATGTTTCAAATCAGCATTGTTGCTGAATTAAAGATGGTACAGAAACATTACATTTAAATCCTCTTACATTATGGAACAGACATAATGTTTGTAATAGAATTTGTCAAGTGTATTTTCAGCATGTGTGATGAAGATATGACACGACCATGAGGTTTCGTGCTGGAGCCCAGAACAGAGTTTGCTGCCAATGCAGCAAATGTTCTCACTGTACCAAATGACTGCATCTGTACTGTAGTTGACCTATTTACATATTATTGACATAACTGTACAGTTGTAAAATTGAGAGAATTAAGAACCAAAACGGGTTTCAATGATTTCAACGATAGACAAACATCATTCAGATGTTAGTGAAGGGCACATGGAGTTTTAGACGGCATTTTTCAATATTCTGTGTCAAAACTTTGGTGTCCATGCAAAACTGCTCTTGTTTAACCAGTGCTAAAAATGCAACATCTCTGAGAGCAGCTTACATTAAACAAGAGCCACAGTGTTTGATTTCATTCCATCATGCTTTCATGATGCAGTCACTGTCACACAACTGGCTTCACGAAGAACCGTAAAGAACCATATATAAATACGTATATAAATGACTATGTGTTATCATCATCATAACAAGAAATGCTGTTTCTAAATCAGTGGTCCTCAACCAATACTTTTACATTTTTAAAGAGTTGTGCAAAATTCACGTTTACATGATGTTTAAACATAAATGTGTGTCGGCAGTGTGTGTACACAACCACTCTATAATGGCAAAAATCCACCCACTCCTCTTTTGAGTCTCAGAACAAGCCGTTTGCCGATTCTAGAATATGTGAGTCACAAATGCTTAAGCCCCGCCCACGACTGCTGGCGGACTCGGCTCATTAGCATAGATCCGCCCACAGTGAGCTGAACACAGTCCGCCATGTTTATCTCCTCACCAGAGCATTTAACAGCAGCATTCAAGTAATAAATGTATTCTTATTATTGATTTTGTGTTTTTATTTAGTTGTTTGATTCATATTAACAGCGTATTTGGCAGCAGATACTGTATATTATGATGCTTTCACTTTAATACACAGATCTAATATAACGTTTCACATATGATTTCTTTCCCTGCTGTTTACGTTCACAGACATAACCGACTGTGTTTATGTGAACTTTGTGTGTATTTAACAGTTTAAGCACAATAAGGCTTGAAAGAGAACTTAGTTTAATACTCACGGGACGCGCCGTCTAAGATCCAGCTTTCTGTGCGCGCGTTCAGAAAACCATATATTTAACAACTTTCATCACACTCAAATGTATCTAATATGATACAACAGCGCTGTTACCCCACATACACATGACCAGAAGAAGCAGAAGCGGCGTCTGTGGGATAATAAAAGCTCCACTGTTCTCGAGCCGTGTGTCGCGCTTGTGTCTCGTTAGCAATCGCTCCAGCGGCCTCGTTCTGCTCCAACGGCTTTCGTAACGGTAATAAATCTTTAATACATTACCGGTCATCCATGAATATGATTTCTGCCCGAGTCCATCGTATTCTCCACCGGTTGCAGCGGTGAACACAGCGAGTCCCATGATTCCGCCAAATCAAGGCGCCTAGTGAACGGCCTCTAGTGGCAAAAAATTACATAGTGTGCCTTTAATTATACAATTATATAACAGGGCTGCCAACTCTCACGCAATTGACACTTTTCACACGCTCTCACGCCACACATCCATTTTCTCACGCACAGAAAAATTGCGGAGCAAAGAGGTACTTTTAATATTAAACTAATTCTCAGCTCTTAGATTCCGTCAATTTTATTACGAAATTCAGACAAAAATACGTTTGGCGCTTGTAAATGTGACGTGACAGCTCGCTGAGCGCCTCAGTTCAAGTGCACGTGATCATCTGTTACTTTTTTATTTAAAGATGCAGTACAACTTACCGAAAGTATACATAATATCGACCAATTAGTGTTTTTCAACCACGGAAAGAGGTCAATATAACAGCAGGCAACAATTATGTCACGTAACGTTACATTTACCTCAGGAAAGCCATTTAATGACCACAGCATGTTAATTGAATAGAAAAAATAGCTTGAGAGGAGATTTTGCTGAGCACTATATTACATATTTATTATATTTTTACTTATGCCATTAAATAATTGTTATTATAACAAAAACTGCATTATATTTAATTTAATTTGTTATTTTTAACCTTTAATAATACCAGCAGATTGGGCCCTCTATGTTTACAGCATTAGGTGAGATTATTTTTTTAAATAAAATTTAAAATAAACATATCCAAATTAGTCAATATTGAATCAAAATCGGAATCAAATCACAAGAATGGAATTGAAATCTTGAAATGTTTGTCAAGCAATAATAAAAACTGTATCCTACCAGTCATTGTACAATGTAAACATTGTAACATGTTGTCACTAAACTTCATAAAATTCTATTTAGTTACCAAATGTTTTGACAATCACAATTACACTTATTGTGATGCAATATTTGTTTTTTTACCACTCCATTATTAGCTTAATAACTTAAAATTAGTCTATAACAAACCAGCGCTTTTTTCGATTAACTTGCATGCAAGCAATTAAAGTTGCCACGATCCCAGAATTTACAGAAAGATCATATGTGGCATACAACTTATTATTACGCTGAACAGATCACTTAACCAAACTTAGTCAACTGATAGACCTATTACAATAAAAGCACATTTCTAATACAGGTTAATTATTTTAGAAGGTAAAAATGCATATAGTAGCCTGTTAGTTGTCAGAATAAACCCACAAAACAATAGCATTAAATAAACTTTTAAAATAAACATTCACAATGTTCTCTGTGCTTTTAAGAGGAAAGTGCATCATGAATTTATGCTTGAGTGTTTAAAGGTTTTTTTTTTTTCCTGGCTAAAAAATCAAAATGAGAATTTGAATGCACTCCTTGACATCAGAACAACATCCTTTTTTTAACAAACATCCTCAGATCAGGTGCTTTTGCTCTCAGGTCTTTTATTCTTATACTTAAAGCGTAACTCTCGCCAAAATGCAACCTAGGCTCTTTTTGTTAATCTACCCGAGGCAAACTTTCATTTAAAAGCATAATTAGACTGGAAACGCCACTTTTAATTTGACCGTATTTTCGTTTTCGGTCAAATTTCCTTGTGAATGGGAGTGATTGGAGCACGACTAGGATAGCATCAAAAATCACTATTTTTAAAACACTAAGAAGGCTCGACACAACATGAAACTTTGCTCTCAGTATCACCAGGGGCTCTACACATGAACTCCAGCATTGACAACATTGTTTGTGTACACAGAGTTTAGACCCCATTTTAAATGATGCCTTAAATGAAACTTTATTCTTTATGGTTTTAATCCATTGTTTATTGCTGTTTAAATGGTCCTTCGATAAAGATCGATAAAATCTTTTATATTTCACCTTTATAATTTGCCTGTTGGAAAAGTTGGTTCATGAAACAGAATGTGGAAACAATATGTAACACAATGTAAATAAAAAGTAACACGAGTTTAATTGAAGTTGCAGAGAGAAATGTTTTATGAAACTATCAAAACAAATCAGGTTTAAAATAATTATTAGAATAATATATTATCTAAAAAAGAAAAAGAAAAAAGATATTGGCAGTCTAAACTGTTTCATTTGGTCTAAGGCTGGTACAGAGCATTCAGTGTGATATGTACTTATGGCATAGATGAATAATACAATTCCACACTGGCAAAACCTTGGAGTGTCATCTCCAAACTACGATCACATGAGGAAACACCACATCTCGTCTATGCAAATCTACATCTTCCAGGTCATTTTAATGAAATGCTTACTATTAGCACAACAGTTTTCCAGTGGAATGGATGGATAAACAGTGGATAAACTTCAGATTAAAATAAACCAGAATGATTTGAGAAAAGGTACAACTGATCATGGATTATAAAACAGAACAATTTCCGAACAGCTGGGAAATAGTTCTGAGAAAAAGCTGACCCAACACTCAGTCCATTGGTGCTGAAGCACTGGTTCAGAGGCGTAAGGGAGGCACTGGCATGGTGACATCACGGAAGAACCGATGAACAAGGGCGTTCTTCGCTGAGATCCTCTTGTTAGGATCATAGATCATCATTTGCTGTGGACAAAAAAAAAAAAAAACGATTTTTAAAACGGGAAATATTCAGATCATATTGACATTGCTTTCAGGTTCAAGTTGTGGATTATGGGTAGAGGTGTAAAATTCAATCGCATGGTTAAAAATAAGGGTGGGCAGAGGGTAATAAGGGTGTTTAGGTCTAGCGATTCCGATTCTTCTTAAGATTCCTATTCTAGGAAGGTAAAAATATTTATATTTATAAAATTTATATCAAACATGGTTATTATGTGTTTTTTGGAAAAATGTTTTGTTGCAGCCGTGATCAAAAAATCAGCAGCCTAAAAAACACTAACATTTTAACAAAAATACCACAGCAAAAACAAGTGGACTAACCAATATAAATTTCAAACATTATTAAAGTAAACAGTAACAAAATAAGATCAAATTATCTTATATTAGCAATAGCACAAATAAATACAACTGAACAGTTCAGGTACAGGAATTGTAATATAAAACACTGCATCGTTTTTGACGCATTTGTTTCTTGAACAGATCAAAATAAAATGCAATGCCAATACCTTAAAAAATAAAGCTGGGATATTCAAATTCATTTATTGTCTATTTTGGTCATTTATATAAAAAAGATGTTTTTTTGTGTGAAAAGAAGCAGCTATTTTATGCACTTTATAAAACAAATCCCTTCGAGTCCATCACGGTGAAAAAGTTAGTTTGACCGTCTCTCAGTGTGCCAACATAAGTTGATTATGCGCCCTCTAGCAGAGTGAAAGTAAAATGACATAAATCCCCAAAACTGTTCTTACAGACTGAACTGAGTGAGTGCCACACAATAAAGAATCACCAACAGACTGATCCGAAATATACTGTTGTTTATCTCTATTCAACACCAGGGTTCTGCATGAGAACACCGCTCACAGTAGATCAGGGCTGGGACACATGACAACAACAAAACTTCATATCAGTTGATTATTATCATCACAATAAATGTCAAGTGGAGTAAAAGTTGTAGAAACCAGACAGGTAATTGTGGTTTTATCATCGAACATGACAAGCACTTGCCAAACTGATATATATTAAGCATATATCAAACTGTTAAAGGTCCCATGACATGCTATTTTTGTAGGCTTTAATATAGGCCTTAGTGGTCCCTAGTACTGTATCTGAAATCTCTTTTAAAAATTCAGCCTCGGTGCAGAATTATAGCCACTACAAGCCAGTCCCAGAATGAGCTTCCTTCAGACGGGCCGTTTCGGTGTCTGTAGCTTTAAATGCTAATGAGGAGGAGAAAGGCGGTGCAAGGTGGAGGGTGGGTGTGGCCTTGACCATCTTGCGCAACGGTACCGGTCCGTGCATGTTTACGTTGGATATAGCAATGGCACGAAGACACGCAGTCGTTCAAGCATTTCAGTTTGACCCAGAATCTGATCCAGATGGAGAAGCAACGACTCAGCGGTTCCAGCAGGACATTTCCGAATGGTTAGTTTAAAATATTATGTCTGGATACGGTACTTTATTCGGATGGTTTACAGTTATTATCATGTAGCTAACGCGAACCTACTGTTGCCTTTTCATGAGAGATCTGTAACATCTGTAATTTATCTTATTACAATTACATCATCAAGCTCCGCGATCTTGAAATGCGGATATCGCGCACGCCGTATAACCAACAGGAAAACGGTTATCCAAATAACAAAGAAGTGTACAACACTCGCGTTACAGTGTGTGTATTCACACACATAAACTGCATGGCTGCATAGCTAATGTGACAGCCACATTCTACGTGTAACAGTCTAGGTGACCATAAACAGTAAAGCAACACACTTGTATATCATTAGTTGACTTACTGTTCCGAGGTGTGTAGCTGAGCCAAAGAGAGTGATCCAGACTTTAGTTTCAGACGTTCAGCAAGCCCAGCTCTGTATTAACCCTTCGGTGTTCATTTGTACATCCAATTATTGAGCAATTGTTATGCTTCGCTCGCTCAAAAGCCATGATATCTCTCGTGGACAAACTAAAATCGCGCGCGCGCGTTCCTACTTCCTTCCTAGCTCATTTTCTCATGGGCGGAAAATATTCTCTGGGCGGGCAAAGCAGAGACAGGGGAGGTAACATTCCTCCTTATAACGTCATAAGGAGGAGATTCAGCGCGATTGAGCTTCCATTTTCTCAAAGGCAGAGAAAGATAACAAAAGCTCTATTTACAGCGATTGAAATTTCTAGAAACTTGGGGACCATATACAGGCTAGGAGAACTCATATTAATGTTAAAAAACCTCAGAAAGTGAAAATTTCATGTCATGGGACCTTTAAACTGTTTAAATATTACGTTTCATCTCTTAGAAACGCACATTGGACAGTAGCTTGAGTTGAGTGACAGTAGCAGTAGCTTGAGTTGGGATGCAGATATAAATTTATGTTCATTAGCAAAAAACAGCAGCATCTGTAAAAATTGTAACAACCTCATTTTATAGGGTAAAATTTGGTCTTCCATAGTATTTGGATCACGTTAATATGGCCGTGGGAACTGGCCCTGCCGACAGCGGTTTCACTGCATTGGAATTTAAGATGACTTGACTTGAAATAAAGTTGTTTTTAATTTTCCCAATTCATAAAATTTAGTTTTTATGTTGTTGAATGTGGTTTGTGACTTTGAGAACTGATTATTATTATATTGTTATATAGTGTTGTTGAGAATGTCAGCGCTGTTTCATCTGGCTTTAAACTAGTTTAAATCACAACGCATTTGATTTGTATGGTTTGTATAACTCTGCACCGAACTCGAACGCTTTTCACAGGACCTCACAGCGCTGTTCAGTCGTCACGTGATCGAGAACGTTTGTCCCGCGGTTCAACGAGCAGCTCTGTTTCGTTCTGCTTTAATGTTTCTCTTTCGTTAGTCCTTCATAAACAGAGTGGGCAAAGCATACAGTAGGGGTATTCAATTAAAGTTCTCTATATTTCCTTTATTTCCTTCCCAGCGGAGGTCCGGATAATGTTTTTTGGAACAGTTATACATTTCAATCAGGGCAGCCATTGAATTTTATAAAAGAAAAAATGCTAAACACTCAAAATAGGAAAAAAACAAAAGGAGGAACGCACTAATTTCGCACTATGTTAGCCAAATTGCCTATGTTGGCACCAGTCTGATGGTTTGAAACACGCAATAGGGCATTTGCATATTGTATAAACACTCGAACTTTTTTGTTGAGGAAGAATATATTACAATCGTTTTATCGCCCAGCCTTACAATAGATCGTCAGTTATTACCTTGAAATTTATTGTTGAAGGCTGTGAATTTTACTTGTTTTTAGAGATAGGCCAGGACAGTCCAAATCAAATTAATTAAAAAATTACGCCTATCATCAGATGCGGATGCATTTAAAAAAGTGTAGTTAGCTACCTTTACTTAGCTTATACTGTAGTGCAGCTTGATTGCATTCTGTCAAACTACAAGCAGCTCAAAAGTTCACTATAAAGTAGCTTCACAAACCCCGGTAAGGCTGTGGAACTAGATAACCTTTGCTGCCCTCTTACCCCTAGAAGGTCTCGGCCATCTTCATCCAGAGGAGGCACCACTTTAGACAGGTCCTGTCGGGCCCACTTGGGAAAGGAGGGTTTGTAGTCTGGCATTGAAGTGACTCCAGGCCATATAGTCTCATCCGGAGTGCCCAGAGTTCGAAATATTCGGAAGAGCTGGTCTATTTCAGAGTCTCCAGGAAACAATGCCCTCCGAGTAATCTGGTATGAAAAGCCAGAAAGTAAATAAACATCTTAAGCCACCAATAAAAGCAAGCTGATCAGATGTGTACATAAATAAAAACATACCATTTCAGCAAAGATGCAGCCCAAACTCCAGATGTCGACAGCTGTGGAATAATATTTACATCCCAGGAGAATCTCTGGAGCTCTGTACCACAGCGTTACAACCTATGAAAAATAATCAAATCAAGGCCGTTCAAAACACTGCTTCATGAAGCTTCAAAACCTTTATGAATCTTTTGTCCCGAATCAATGGTTCCGAGCGTGTATCAATTTGCCAAAGTCACGTGATTTCAGTAAACAAGGCTTCATTACATTACATAACTGTGACAAAACGTTTCGAAAGACTTCGAAATTTCGATGGTTCACCGCTGGGGGCGAAGATCTCATGAGGAGTCACTGAGAACCAATGAACAAGTGCCTGTGGGTTTTACCTGATCTCTGATCAGTTTTATACATCTGTAGACGTTTTAATTAGACATTAGTATAATTAAAATGAATAACGGTAGTTAATAGTCTTTAGTTTGGTAGTTAATAGTCTTTAGTCTCTTATTGGCCTGTTTAGCTGCGCCATTCATAGGACAAACTAAACAAACCCTGACAATTGATAAAAGAACATAGACACTTGATAATCTTATTAGACGATTAGATAATTGCATTTGAAAGATTTTACTTTCAATAAAAAATTTGTAACAGATTTGTAAAAGGTGTTTTTATGCATGTTGGCCCTGGTTTTTGTTTTTGTTTTTGTTGTTTACACTGTTCTGGCCACTAGGGGTCACCGTGGAGACGGGTGTCGGGTTGTTTTGAAGCGCCGATCTGCCCACCACTAGTTGCAGATCAGTTGTGCAGAACACAGGGTTTGTCTTTGATGGTATCTTAAGTACATGGTCATGCACACATGCAAAACTGGTTCATTCATTATTCCCAACTGAAGTTTATACTACTTACTGTACACAAGATATAAGAGTCAAGAAGGATCTAAGAATATAATTTGATTTCTCAATAGTAATATATCTAAGCTTGCTGCTGCTTCAAACAAGCAAACATACATCTGTGTTATACAGATTCTCATTTTCATATTATAATTGAATCTTATGTTGTGTTCTGTATTGTCTTAAGTAGAGATAAAGAAAGTCTCCATTTTTCCCCATTTTTTTTTTAAGGTCACAGGACGATTTAATGCAGCAATAAGTGTCCATTATATTTGTATTGTTAATAAGGCTCTGACTTTATCTTATGTTTGTGTTATTATAGTTATTATCTAGTTTACTGTAGTTTCACTTTCCACTTTCCACGTGCCCAGCAACAGTTAGGCCAATCAGCAATCCCCCTTATTTTTCTCCACCAATCAGACAGTCTCTACTAGCGCAACTCCGAACTGTTGTCAGTATGCATGTAAATTTCATCGGAGACACTCGCTCCATTCCTGATCCGATATATCTAGAGAAAATATCTTTATTCTTCAGTTCTGCTTCATGCGTCCATGAGAATGTGAGTCTATGTAAATATTGTTATCTTTTCCTTGCTTAGATTAATGGTGTATGTGTACGATTCCGTACACTTTACATTGCCTATTGATGTGTGTTTTCCTGGAGCTAAATAACCAAACCAAATTTAGGCTACATTATAGTTTCACACTTTCCCATTTCTTTGATAATGTTTAGAGCGATTTCACCGTGTTTTTGGCTGTGCGCATCGTAAGCTTTAACTCTGATCACATGACACCAGCATGCGCTCTCTGCATGTTTTCGGATGTGGCGCGATTTAACCCCTTCTTAGCTAAATGTTATAGCGCTGAGTTTTGGTGGTTTCCAGCCAACCAGGCAGTTTAATCATTTATGTCTGTGCAATTCAAGATAGTATTGTATGTGCCATTTGTATATGTACTAGTTGTATAATGTTTGGCACTTTTGAGACTTGTTTATTGTTATATTCTATCCATTGTAGCGATTTAGAAATCTTATTTTCATACCTCAATTGCATTTAATGTTACAATGGTGATGAATACTTATTATTCATGAGTCCACTTTAATTTTCTGTTTTATTTTAGAAACCATGAACAAAACCATGAACAAAACTCACATCGTCTATGTCAAACTGTTTCATTAAAGAGTGGCATGAGAGTGTAAAATTCGTCCTCATTATTGTTCTGACCGGACAACCTGGGGAGATTGAAGATTTTGTATCAACCCTAAGTACAGTCCTTCTCAGAGGTCACAAGTTTGGGTCTCCTCCCTGACACCTCTTTTATATGGTCCTTCGAGCCGGATCTTCAGTTTCCTCAGCTCTACAATGGATCACACTCGTCCGCGCCGTGATATCCGTCGGCCTCGCTACCTCGATGACTTTCTGGTGAATATCCCGCCACGTCATCCTTCTTCTCTCACACTCCATGGCCACTCCAACGAGGGAGCAGCTTTTCAACTTCATGCTCCAGTCATCAGTCCAGATCCAGTTGGACCTGCACCTCAGAACCTCAGCTCTGAAGCAGTCATGTCAGCTTTGCAGGAGATGAAAGAGGAGAACAACCAGCTCAGGCGAGATATGCAAATCCTCTTCAATTCTCTCTCCCTGAGATCAGCGCCTCAGCCTCAACACCTCGATCCAGGGCATTCTGCTCAGTTTGGGGATAGCGCCACCACATATATGCCTTATCATCTTCCTGAGAGAACATCCACTCCTAATCGCAATCTTCAAGCAGTAGTGGATGATCTTCCGCCCTGGCCTGACGCTGTACCAATTCCTCCCTGGATCGAGCCTCTACCTCCTCCACCTCCAGCTGACGTGCCGCTACCTCCTCCGCCGCCTCCGATGTCATATTTACCTTCATATGAGGGAGGGATTCACTCCACTCCAGCGTATGTAGAGCCGTATACTCTCCCTCACAATACATACTCTGTGGAGGCGACATACAGAGGTCCAAAGCCGGACATTCCATGTTTCACACATGATGATCCACGACAATTTGCCCGCCTCAAGATAGCGCTTGACAACCTCTTGCCTAGAGAGCGGCAACTGAGCGGTTCAAATACCAAATACTAGTTGATCACCTCAAGTTCGAAGATGCGCTCCTCATTGCAGACTCCTACTGTAATAGTCCAACTCCCTACTCGAAGACAATGGCCTCACTGACTGAAATGTATGGGCAACCTCACAAACTAGCCCTGCAGCGCATCAATGAAGTCCTGGCCGAGCCTCCAATCAGAAGTGGGGATAGTCGAAGTTTTCGCCTCTTCGGCCTCAAAGTCAGAGCTCTGGTCGGTATGTTAGATCAACTGGGCAAGGAGGGCAAGACTGAGCTGGATTGCGGGTCACACACCTCACGACTTCTGTCCAAGTTGCCGCATGAACTCAGAGCACAATTCAAGCGTTACATAGACCCCATCCGCACTCCGATACCTACCTTGGTGCACTTCTCTAATTGGCTTGAATACGAGGTCCGTGTTCAGGATGAGGACTATCAACCTTACCATTCACGCTCTCCACGAGACGAACATCAGAAGGGCTTCAAGCCCAAGTTGCAGAAGTCCAGTGCACGCCCTACCACAGTTTTGCTTGGCTCTGATCCTTCTCCTAATTCACCTGAGTCTTTGTCACAAGTTCGACCTCACGTCAGCACTAAACTTGAGAAACCTAAGAAGTATTGCCCCTTTTGTGACGACATTCAACATTACTTCAATCAGTGTCCAGAGTTTAAGAAGTTTTCCACTGATCAGAGAGCGTCATGGATCAAAACTGGCAAGCGCTGCTGGAGATGTGGCAGAAGTCACCTTGCTTCTCAATGCTATCTCAAGGCTAAGTGTCAGCAGTGTAATCAGACACATCTTGATATACTGCATGAGGTCAACACTCCCGCAACCAAATCAGCCCATCCAACCGCAACGACTGGACAACCAGCTACCTACTACCTCGATCCAGACCTCAGGAGTAGCTGTGTATTGCTGAAGATGGTCAAAGTTCTTCTCCACAATGGCAAACACAGACTAGAGACTTATGCCATCCTCGATGATGGCTCTGAACGCACCATCTTGCTTCAAAGTGCCGCTCAAGAGCTACATCTCAAGGGACAGAGTGAGGACTTAGCGCTCAGAACTATCCGTCAAGATGTGAAGACTGTTTCAGGAAAGTCAGTGTCATTTTCCATATCCTCATCTGCCCATCCTCAGAAACAATTTCGCATCCACAAAGCCTTCACTGCGGTAGAGCTTGGTCTTTCCAAGCATTCTCATCCTGTTGAGGCCCTACGGAAAACGTATCGTCATCTCATACCCCTTTTCCACCAAGGCAGAGCTGGTGCTGGTTCGGAGCCAGAGCCTAGTTTCAAATCGGTTCTTTGTTTTTCCACCGCCAAAGCACCAGCTCCGAACCAGTAAAACTGGTTCTTAAGTAGCACCAAATCATTGCAGGGTCTAAAACGGAGCCAAGAAAGAACCGCTTGCGTCAGAGGCTGGGGGCGGGGTTACCGTGGCCAACAAGACTGAAGAGAAACTTGTGACCGCCATTTTTAAATAGCAGCTAGTCGAGCTAATAGCAGCTCGATTATAATATCCGTCTATGTAAGTTACGGCGAGCTGCACGAACGCGTTGGATTCCGATGTATTTTTGCAAACCCATGAGCATCCATAGTATTCATCATGTCTGATGAAGGGCTTGGGCCCGAAACGTCACAAGTTGGTGAGCAACTATTAAATTGCTAAGGAGCATTCTCTGGTGTGCGGACTCATTGTTCATCTTCATCCATAGTATTGCAACGTCCGTTATTGTTGATGGCTTGTTCGAGATGCATCGGAGCGGCGAGGACCGATCGGAGCTGCGGGAGTGTTTGGAGAGCATACGACTCCTTGTGCTTTTAGATCGCTATCGCAGTGCTTTGATGTCATGCGGCGATCGATCTGCGAGAAGCCGATGCATCTCGAACAAGCCTGGCGTGTTTGTGTTTGGCGCTACCGCACTAGCGGTTGCTGGGCAACATGAGACGTATACAGTGACGTAAGATCTGGCTCTGTTGTGGCTCTCTAGCCGGTGGAAAGGCAAACCGGTTCTTAGTAAGCTCGTCAGTCGAACCAACTCTGAACCAGCTTTGGCTCTGGCTCTGAACCAGCACCCGGTTCTTGTTGGTGGAAAAGGGGTATCAGAGGCCTCCCGCTACATTCAATCAGCCAAGGGCAGCCACTTCTCCTCATTGGTTCAGACTACCCCCATCTTCTCTCTCCAGTTGAGCCTGTGCACCTAGGCCCACCAGGGGGCCCCGCAGCATTGAAAACTCGTCTCGGCTGGACTCTGCAAGGTCCTGCCAAAGTCCTGCTGCACCAGACGTCCACCCCCCAGTGTCTCCTTATTAACACTCCCACTTCCTCTAATGACCTTCTCAATCACGTGTCCAGATTATGGGAGATGGACATTCTTCCCTATCGTAGCGAAAAGCTCATCACCAGGTCAAAACAGGATAAGGCGGCCATCAAACTGTTGGAGGAGAAGACAGTCAGAGTTAACATTGACAACGTGCAGAGATATGCCACCCCACTGCTCTGGAAGGAAGGTCTTCCTCCTCTCAGTGCCCCAAAGGAAGCTGTCCTGAGTCAACTACGAGGCACAGAGAGTCGTCTCGCCAAAGACCCAGTCAAGGCTGCATCATACAGCCAAGAAATCAAGAAACTGGTGGATTCGTGTTACATCAAGAGGCTCACATCACCTGAAGACCAGAGCAGGCAATCGTGGTATATCCCCCATCACATGGTCCATCACAATGGCAAAGACCGCATTGTCTTCAACTGCTCATTCACCTTCCAAAACACCAGCCTGAATGAACATCTACTTCCAGGGCCAACCCTAGGTTCCAGTATTCTTGGTGTCCTGCTCCGTTTCAGGCAATATCCCACTGCGGTGAGTAGCGACATTAAGGGCATGTTTCATCAGGTCCGCCTCCTGTCTGATGATCAGCCCTTCCTCCGCTTCCTTTGGAGGGACATGAACCACAGCAACAAGCCTGACATCTACCAGTGGCAGGTGCTCCCTTTCGGCACCACCTGCAGTCCCTGCTGCGCGACCTTTGCCCTCCAAAAGCACGTCATTGACCACAGCAGCCATGATGAAGATACTCGGTTTTCAGTGGAGAACTGTTTTTATGTAGACAATCTTCTTCAAAGCTTCCCAACCATCTCAGAAGCAAAGCAGCTCATTCACAAACTTCAGACTCTGCTCCAATCAGGTGGTTTTGAGCTGCGTCAATGGGCCACCAACGTTCCAGACATCATCAGTCATCTGCCACCTGAACTCAAATCCGAGAGCAGAGATCTGTGGCTATCAATGGAGGGTGCAGATCCCCCAGAACGGACCCTAGGGCTGCACTGGCACTGCAAAACAGATACTCTCACCTATCGCCTTCGCCACACAAAGCAATCTGAGCCCACAATGCGCAACATTTACCGAGTCCTAGCTCAACAATATGACCCTCTAGGACTGCTCATTCCCTACACCACTCGGGCCAAAATCCTGGTGCAGAGCCTCTGGGGAAAGAAACGGGACTGGGACGATCCTCATCTTCCCGAGGATCTGCTCCAGCTGTGGCAGGCGTGGGTGAGTGAACTTCCATTACTTCCTAACGTTACTGTTAATCGTTGTTATGTCCACTCAGATACCGACCTCCCAGTGGCCTCCCAGAGCATCCACATTTTCTCAGATGCATCAGAGAGGGCCTATGGATCGGTCGCCTACCTGCGTACTGTCAGCGCCGCTGATGATGTCCAGGTAGCGTTCCTAGCGGCCCGTTCCCGTGTTGCTCCAGTCCGCCAGCAGTCCATCCCCAGGCTGGAACTCTGCGCTGCCCACCTCGGGGCCCAGCTTGGTGCAGTCCTGAAACGAGAGCTCACAGTCTCCATCTCCTCCGTCACCTACTGGACCGACTCCACCACCGTGTTGGCTTGGTTGCTGTCTCCTTCCTGCCGCTACAAGGTGTTCGTCGGTGCCAGAGTTGCGGATATCCAGGAATTAACTGAGAGCAGCTCATGGCGCTATGTCCACTCCAGTGAGAATCCCGCTGACGATATAACTCGCGGACTGACCCTCTCACAGATCCAGAGTCACAGCCGCTGGAGATCTGGACCTGCCTTCCTTCATGAAAGTGAGTCAACCTGGTCTTCCTGGCCAGACATTACATGCCTTGATGATTCAGCAGAGCTGCGCAAAGCCAAGTTTTGTGGTGTCATTTCTACTTCCCCTCATCCACCTTTACCCGACACTAGCCAGTTTAGTAGCTTCCAAGAGCTGCTGGAAGCCACAGTTCGAGCATGTCACGGGGCGGCCACCGACTCTAAACCCACAGCTGAGTCTTTCAGACAAGCTGAACTCTCTCTCTTCAGACAAGTGCAAAGTGACTGTTTTCCAGAGGAGTTTGCTCTCATCTCCTCCCAAAAGCCCATTCCATCCAGCAGTAGGCTTATCACTTTGGCCCCAGAATACGACCCAGAGACTCAGTTAATCCGTGTCGGGGGCCGACTAAGACACTGTGAATCCCTCAGCTCAGGCACTTTGCATCCCTTTGTCTTAGACCCTCATCATCCCATCACAAAGTTGATCATTGCTGATTACGACAGCAAGCTTGCACATCCAGGCCCTGAAAGAGTCTTCGCTGAGCTACGCAGAAGGTTCTGGATCTTGCGAGGCAGAGAGGCTGTCCGCAAGCAGCAACACCACTGTCCAGAGTGCCGCAAGTGGCGTAGCCAACCCATTATTCCCAAAATGGCCGACCTCCCGCCTTCCAGTCTAAGGTTACACCATCCAGCTTTCTACTCAACTGGCATGGACTGTTTTGGTCCTTTCCTCATTAAAATAGGGAGGCGCAATGAGAAGCGATGGGGCATAATATTCAAATGCCTCACCACACATGCAGTGTACCTAGATCTGCTGGCCAGCATGGACACTGACTCGTTCCTCATGAGTCTACGCCGTTTCATCTCTAGACGGGGAAAGCCTCATGAATTGCTGTCCGATCAAGGTACAAACTTTAAAGGTGGCAGCTCAGAACTTCAAGAGGCCTTCAACTCACTTGCCCCCGCTCTGCAGTCACAACTCGCTAGCCAGCAAATCCATTTCCGCTTCAACCCACCTAGTGCCCCTCATTTTGGGGGTTCCTGGGAGCGAGAAATCCGCACCATCAAGTCAGCGCTGCATGCCATACTGGGATCACAAACGGTCACCGAAGAGGTCCTCAGAACCATCCTTACTGAAGTTGAGAGCATTATCAACTCCAAACCGCTTGGTTACACCTCTTCTGATGTGGCAGACCCAGATCCAATCACTCCAAATGTGCTGCTGATGGGGCGGCTGGACCCATCTACTCCGCAGGTTGTTTACTCAGGTACAGAGCTCCTCAGTCGACGCAGATGGCGACACTGCCAGGTCTTAACGGATCATTTTTGGATCCATTTTATCAGGAACTACTTACCATCTCTCCAGAGCCGCTCCAAATGGCAACAAGACCAAGAAGACATCCGTATTGATGACATTGTTCTTGTTGTTGACCAGCAGCTTCCGCGTGCCTTGTGGCTTGTTGGCAAAGTCACAGAAGTTTTCCCTGGAGCTGATGGCAGGATTCGTATTGCTCAGATTCAGATCAAAGACAAATCCTACACCAGACCTGTCGCCAAGCTCATCAAGCTGCCTGCACTTCCTCGAGACATTCCTGACTGACTCGTGTTCAACTTTGCTGCCCAAAGTTGGGGGCGGCTGTTAATAAGGCTCTGACTTTATCTTATGTTTGTGTTATTATAGTTATTATCTAGTTTACTGTAGTTTCACTTTCCACTTTCCACGTGCCCAGCAACAGTTAGGCCAATCAGCAATCCCCCTTATTTTTCTCCACCAATCAGACAGTCTCTACTAGCGCAACTCCGAACTGTTGTCAGTATGCATGTAAATTTCATCGGAGACACTCGCTCCATTCCTGATCCGATATATCTAGAGAAAATATCTTTATTCTTCAGTTCTGCTTCATGCGTCCATGAGAATGTGAGTCTATGTAAATATTGTTATCTTTTCCTTGCTTAGATTAATGGTGTATGTGTACGATTCCGTACACTTTACATTGCCTATTGATGTGTGTTTTCCTGGAGCTAAATAACCAAACCAAATTTAGACTACATTATAGTTTCACACTTTCCCATTTCTTTGATAATGTTTAGAGCGATTTCACCGTGTTTTTGGCTGTGCGCATCGTAAGCTTTAACTCTGATCACATGACACCAGCATGCGCTCTCTGCATGTTTTCGGATGTGGCGCGATTTAACCCCTTCTTAGCTAAATGTTATAGCGCTGAGTTTTGGTGGTTTCCAGCCAACCAGGCAGTTTAATCATTTATGTCTGTGCAATTCAAGATAGTATTGTATGTGCCATTTGTATATGTACTAGTTGTATAATGTTTGGCACTTTTGAGATTTGTTTATTGTTATATTCTATCCATTGTAGCGATTTAGAAATCTTCTTTTCATACCTCAATTGCATTTAATGTTACAATGGTGATGAATACTTATTATTCATGAGTCCACTTTAATTTTCTGTTTTATTTTAGAAACCATGAACAAAACCATGAACAAAACTCACATCGTCTATGTCAAACTGTTTCATTAAAGAGTGGCATGAGAGTGTAAAATTCGTCCTCATTATTGTTCTGACCGGACAACCTGGGGAGATTGAAGATTTTGTATCAACCCTAAGTACAGTCCTTCTCAGAGGTCACAAGTTTGGGTCTCCTCCCTGACACCTCTTTTATATGTATTGAGTGGATTCTGACTAACTGTACCACCTCTGATTGGCCATTGCGATCACGTGCTCAACAGACATATATGTGATTGGCTAAAATGCTCAATGGTTCAAAAACACGGTGTAAACAGAAACCTTTGACGCTTCACCGAGAGCTCACACACACTCACGGGAGCGTTTGAAAGCAGCTGCCTATCAGCAGTCATACATGTGAGATGAAAAAGAGGAGATTAAACTCTTTATAAACTGGTTTCTTACTGCCACCATCAAAATTTTCTTTACGTTCAGTACAACTCGCTTAGAGCCTGTTCAAGCTGCGCTTTCAGTTGCATCTTTCTTTCAGCTCTTCTAGGTTCCCTAAGTCTAGCTTTCTTGATGGTGATTTGACAACTATTTTAAAACTATTACTGCATCTGCTTAGTAGTCTTCAGAGCTGCATGATTAATCGATAAAAGAAGGGGATCTTGATTCACACACAAACAGTCTTTTCAAACATAGTATCATTATTTTTGTTACAAATTCAACAATTCAATTAAATCACAGAAGTGCTGGGATAAGAGTTTATAGTTCAGATATAAACACTGATGTCGATTAGCGATCAAAATAGAGTAAATCACCTTTTGAAAGTAACTTGATGCTTCAAATAAAGATTGCATCATTTTACATTGTTACACCAGTAGGTGGCGACAAGTGACGTAAAAAAATTGTCCCTGAATCATTAATTATTAATTGTTAAAAAACCCTGATTCATCCAGTATTAAAACAAGTGAAGACTTTATGAGCGAGTCATTGAATCATTCATTCAAAACAATTTCAAGAATATTTTTTAAATATAATGCAGCTTTTTTTGTTTTGTTTAGTTGTCCATTCAGAAACGTGGGAGAATCGTGATTGTAATTCTCAATTTATCCAGAATAATGCAGCTCTAAATCCCAGCAAACACCTAAAAAGAGGTTTCAACTGTAGCAAACATTTCGCTCAATATGATTCAACTCGATTTAGGATTGAAACACACCGAACATATCCTTTAAAACCCTAGAGCAATGTTTCTTCCTCTCACCTCATGTGTATAAGTCCGCACAGGCACACCAAACGCTCTGGCCAAACCAAAGTCAGCCAGTTTGATCTCGCCCTGAGCGTTGATCAGGAGATTCTGGGGTTTGAGATCCCTGTGAAGAACCCGATGGGAATGACAGAAGGCCAATCCCTGGAGCAACTGGAACAGGTAACTCTGATGAACAAATACACAGACACACGCATTATTTCCCGACATTTGTCCATTACCACAACTTCTTGGATGTTTAATAGTTGTGGGTTGCATTTCCCATAAGCCCTTAATAGCAATACGTCACACCCGGAAAAAAAAGTACCACTTAGTGACAGTCAAACCAGTTGTCTCATAAAAGGACAAATAGACAGGATAGGTCAGGGTCTGCTAAAAAGTGGCAGATGTGCTTCATCATTGAAGGATCAAGGTGGTGCTTTGTTAAACTGGGGTTAGTTACTCCACGTTATTATGTTTCTTGGGTCTGCGCTATTCCCTTCAAAGCAAACAAACCAACATGCCTTTGTTTGTTTCTTAATGTTGGTTGTGTTGAAGTAAGCCAGAAATGCACAGGTGTGGCTATATTTAATATTCATATTGACTCATGAGTTGAGTATGTGCGCTAAATCTGCACAGTTTACATAAACTTCGCCAGCAAATTGAGTGAACGTAATCTCTAGTTCACATCGTCACCACCAAAGTAGATTTTTAACCCACATTTGATGGGTGTTCATTTCAAACCCTGCCATTATGAAATTGCACAGAACATCTTCTGTGTGTAAAAGCAAACTTTAATTATCTAGTGGTTAAGACAGTATATTATAGTAGAGCTCAACTTAAGTTATATTCGTTGACAAAATGGTACAAGTTGTATTTGGAATAAAAAGTATGCTAGCTAACATTAGATTTTGTGGAAACTATTTTAACAACATAAAATCAAAACCAGTCATCCATGTCAGGCTAATTAACAGTCCCAAGCTTTACATATCGATACTTATGCCAATTAAATTTAGGTTATCATAACGCTACTTTAAGACATTCTTAAGTTAAAGGGATAGTTCACCCAAAAATGAAAATTCTGTCATTAATTACTCACCCTCATCAAACCCATAAAGACCTTCGTTCATCTTCAGAACACAAATGAAGATCTTTTTGATGAAATCTGAGAGATTTCTGTCCCTCCATTGACAGCTACGCAACTACCAATATGACGCTTCATAAAGTTCATAAAGAGATCATAAAACTAATCCATGTGAATTGAACGGTTTAGTCCAAATTTTCTGAAGAGACTTGATTGCTTTATATGATGTACAGATTTCATTTAGGCTTTTATTCACATATAAACATTTATCAGCGAACATAAACAGAAGCTCAACTGAACCTGCTTGAAGGGCGAAAACAAACCTCTTTGGACTAAACCACTAAATTCATATGGATTCGTTTTACGATCTCTTTATTAGCTTTTTGAAGCGTCAAAGTGGTGTCAGTGAAGGAATTTCACAGGGAAATCTCTCAGACTTCCTCAAAAAGATTGTGTTCTGAAGATGAACGAAAGTCTTACGGGTTTGGAACGACATGAGGGCGAGTAATTACTGACAGAATTGTCATTTTTGGGTGAACTAACCCTTTAAGGCATGCGGGCAGAACTCCTGGAGATGGCTCTCTTCAGTCATGTTCACTCTTCCCAGGAGCGTTGCATGTGTGAAGCCAGGAGGAGGGTGTGGTTCTTCTCAGAAGGCATTATTCTCATGATTTCATGAGACCCTAGGTGTGTTCAACTTGAAGCGGCGCTGCGCAGACCGATCAGTGGATGACATAAGAGTGCAGCGAGAACGATTATAGAGCAGACGGACAGGGGTGTGTTTCCCGTACAACAACATAACTCGCTGCTTCATAGTACGATGCATCGTTGAAGAAATCAACAAGCTAGTCACGACTGTTTCCCAAAACCGTACTGTCGCAAATTTGTCGTTCAACCACGCTGTTTAATGATGTCACACATGGTGGAGTAATAACTTCTTTTAATGAATCTGTTTGAGATCGAATTAACGCTAGATGTTTTGCTATAAATTACAGACATGTCATCTGAGGACTATTTCTCATTTTTCTCAGTTATTTTGCTTTATTTCCAGATTCAATCATAGGCTTGTTCTTACGCACTAGAGCACATTCGCACATGCGCACTCTTCAAAAACGACGCTTTAAATCTTTTGACAAACTTAAAGACGTAAATGACATTTGTATGTATTCTAAATAAAAGACACAGGTTGTACTGAATGTCAGCTTGCTTATTTGGCTCAAGATCAGGATTTATTGAGTCCACATGTCATGCAAACAAGAAACTTCTAACCACAGGTGGAGATCTGTCGTTCCAACCACACAACTTTGCGATGCTGTTTGCGAATGTTCATTGGAACGATGGTTTCGGGAAACACCGACTCGTTGAACTATGCTGATAACGATGGAACTTGCGACCATAGTTGGCTAGTCTCGCGTAGCCAGACCTTCAGACTGACGGCAGAAGGTCTGGACTCTATGGCAGCTTTTCTTGGCCAAGAGGACGTTTGACTGACATATAACGCAACCAATCACAGTTTGTTTTGTTCCGCGTCATGTTTAGGGGCGTGCCAATATAATGTTGATGTCCCTACAATAACAGACCGGCGTGCATTTAATAAATTATTCATTCAAGAACGTTGTGCAAGTTTACTGCAACAATGGAGCCGCAAACTTAACATACTTTTGAAAATCCAGCGTTTAGTTGATCCTGGTAAGCGCTCATTTGTCTCAGTTGTAAACACAACGGCTTTCTTCTTCCACGAGGGGTTTTGGCGTCACGGCATTTGTTTCCAGACGGACCGTTAAAGAACGCGACACACACATCTCGCGGACATCCTGTAGAATTCAACCAATCAGGTCGCGACTTCGAAACTCCTGAAGTGTTTCCATAAAAGTGTGCCATATGCATCAGACATTTAGCCAACGTTCCGTGGGCGTGACGTCTGAGGCTGAGACTAATAGTTGGCTAACGATGCTTTCGAATCGCTCTCTAAAGCCGAGTTCAGACTGCACGATTTTCAAAGTAGTCGGGTCACTGTTCTTTTCACACTGCGTGACTATCTGGGGTAACATTCAGTTGCTGGTGTGTTCACACTGCACGATGCATCGGCAGGAGGTTTCACACTGCATGACTTTCAGGAGGAAGAATCGCCGACAACTCCTGTCTGGCCCGCAAACTACGTTTCGCAACCCAACACACACGCGAGAAGTGATAAGGAAATAACGCAAAATCCCGCGTGCGTAAGACCGCAGTTCTCGCGCGAGACTGAAATTGTTATTAAAAATGATAGCCTGCAAGAAGCTTGTGATCCAAATTGTCTGTGCACTGATTTGCAGCAAAAAGGGGAAAAAGATAAACATATTATGTATGAGGAAATGGCTGGGAAGACAAGGGGAGCAAGGACTGTGTGTTCTGCAAAGAGAGTTGGGGGTAAATAAATAATGTTGCAATGTGCTGCTGTTGCTGCTGGTCAAGCAAATGTTTGTGCTTTGTTTCTGTTTGATATAATTGTAAATATATCTATTAAAATACTGATATTGTGATC
The DNA here is from genome assembly GCF_964197995.2 of Scardinius erythrophthalmus. NCBI lineage: Eukaryota > Metazoa > Chordata > Actinopteri > Cypriniformes > Leuciscidae > Scardinius > Scardinius erythrophthalmus. The sequence goes on from NC_138245.1 coordinate 4,986,008, forward strand.
TATAACTGCTCCCCGAACTCCCCGCTGCTCTGTATCTTGCTCTCTCATTGGCTGCCGGTCATCGCCGATGTAGTTTTCAGTCAGAACACTTTTCACACTGCAGGATTTTGAATCGCCGACAGGTCCAGATATTTAGCATGCCAAATATCTCACGGGCGTCGGCGACTCGTCGGTGATTCTCTCAGATCGCGTCTTTGCTCATTCACACTGCGTGATTGTCACTCGCGTGAACGAGCACCGATTTGCCTGTGATTTCGGGCATTTGTCGCGATTTCTCAAAACAATGGCCTATTTTTATCCAAAATGGCAAGTTTCCCCGAAAGGTGACTAGCTGTTTTTGGACTAACAAGGAAGTTTTGAGTTCTGAAACGTACTGGATGTTATATAGTACAATGACCCCTTATATGTCGAAAGATCAAGGCCCCGTTTAAACTCACCTTTACGAGTGGCAAGGATATGCCAGAAACCGAGGATGAGTCCATAAACCTCTTCAGGTCTTGGTGAAGAAATTCAAACACCAAATAAAGCTTATTTTCTGTGTGTATCACATCACGCAACCTGTGGGCGAGAAAACTGTGAGACTCAAGAAGAATTGTGCATTGACTCTACATCATGATGTGAAACAAAGGACTAGTTATGCACTGGTTAAAATCATGAATAGGACTAAGGTTTAGACATTGCTCATACTTGACTATGTTTGGGTGATTGAGCTCTTTAAGCAGAGAGATCTCACGTATGGCAGTGCTGGGAACACCTTCAGTCTCCCTGAAACCAAGCAAACAATCATGTCATTCAAACACATCCCTCATCGAAGACAAACATCTGTTTATATGAAGCCCTCAAAACGTACAGACCGTTAAATTAGTTAAGATTAGTTAAAGCAGGTATCACGAAATAGCAATAAGGAATACAACATTTATCAATCTAGGTTAGTGTTAATTTCCACATACACAATTTTTATATACTCTTAATTTCGAGTTGTATATATTAACCTTTATAATGCATTATAAACAAACATGAATTAACAATGAACAGCAGAAGATGTTTCAGCCTACAGTACCGGTCAACATTTTGGAAACATTACTATTGTTAATGTTTTTGAAAGAAGTCTCGTATGCTCATCAAACCTACATTTATTTGATCAAAAATGATCAATGAATTCTGAAAAAAGTATCAAAGGTTATAAAAAAAATATGAATAAATCAGCATATTAGAATGATTTCTGAAGGATCATGTGACACTGAAGACTCTCCATCACATAAATAAATGATATTTGAAAGTATAAGGATATTTCACAATGTTAGCCTAGTGTTTTTTTCTGTATTTCTGATCAAATAAATGTAGGTTTGCTGAGCATAAGAGGCATATTTCAACAACATAAAACGTAGGAATGTTTCCAAATTTTTGATCGTTACTGTACATTCACAATTGAGTTGCATATTAACATTGAATGTATTATAAACGAACTTCAATGAACAAAAGTACATTTATGAACCTATATAAACAACTTATTATTTTGTTCATGACACTAGTGTTTACATAATGGAACTTTATAAAGTGTTACCATTATTATCTGCTTGTAAACGAACATTAAAGTGTTTAACAATCCAGTACATCAGCTTTGACAGAGATGAACTGACTTTTAAAGGCACTTATTCTCGTAAATAACGGAAGAGATCCGTTTATCACTCGTAAACACAAAACAAACATTCGCGTCACTGAGTTACAGTTTGGATCGCGACTGTAACGTTATTTGAGTTAGTTTAAATCTGAAAGGCTTCTCGACTACATAAAACCAATGACAATCACTTACGTGTCTAATCGTATTTTCTTCAGAGCAACGGTCTCTCCGGTGAGTTTATTCTTGGCTTTATAAACCACCCCGTATGTTCCCTCTCCAATCTTCTCCACTTTCTGAAAGGACTCCATGTCAAACTCCCCCTTTTCCGGGGACACTTCCACTCTAAATCTATTTAAAACTACAGATGTGTGGCGAGAATACTTTTAGTTGCAAAACGGCGATCAGAAACATTAAAATCGTTTATTTGATTCGTAAAAATACAGGCGACCGAAAACCATGTCACAACTTAACATCAATACCGCCAATTCCCGCGTTTCAAACAACACGCCCTCGCGACAAAGCACAAAACACAGGCCCCGCCCTCCGAAGAAACGTCAGCCTTCTGACGTCCACCAATGAGCTGAGTGAAACAACAAAGGCCTCCCACGTTACGTAAAATACTACCAACGTATGTCTTGTGTCTAACCAATGAGCTGAGAGAGAAGAATAACGCCCGCCCTCTTTACGGTTTACGCCGGGGATACAAACGGACGCACGAGCAGCGAGCACCGTCAGTTGAAACAATCGGCTCTTTTTTACTCCATTTCCTTCACATCAGGAGGAAAAAACATTACAAAAATAAGGGGGGGAAAGTTATAACTATGAGTTAAAGTCGAAATTAGGACATACTAACTATGAGTTAAAGTCGAAATTAGGACATACTAAGTGGACAGTCCTAATTATTATATTAACTCGAAATTAGGACATATGCCCCATTTTTGTAACTTTTATATCATAACGTAAAATGTTAAAATTAGGAGATAACGTCGAAATTATGACATACTACAAAATACTAAAGTTTACAAAATACTTATAAAAATTAAGTCGGAATTGGCATACTATCCCTCATATTTATCTTTCATATTATGATGTAAAAAGTCGAAATTATGACATACTATGACATATTAAATCGAAATAATAATATATTATTATTATATAAATGGGCCTATTTATTATATTAAAAATTATTATATTTATTATATAAATTCGATAAGAATTATCATGACATACCATCATAATTATAAGATTAAAAATCTAATGTCATAAATTACTTTAAAAAAACATTTCATAATTATGACTTAGCATGTCATCATTTTGATATTTTGTGAGAGAGTCAAGTCACATTTATTTATACAGCGCTTAATATATTACAGATTATTGTTTTAAAGCAGTAATTAACAGCAATTTGAACCTATTATGAAACGAAGCAGCTCTACAAAAGACAACAATCAGTGTCATTATTCTGCTCAATTTAGTTCAGTGTCAAAAAAACAACAACTAAATATTCTGTCGTCATTTACTCATACTATGGGAGTCAGTGGGCCCCATCAACTGTTTGGTTAGCCATAATCTTTCAAACATAACAGAATAAAGAGATTCATACAGATTTGGAACAACTTGAGGGTGAGTAAAGTGTACATTTTTTAACTACACCGTAACGCCCAACATTATGCTTTGTCCCGGTCTTCTGACCCATAGACATAATAAATACATGTCTATGTTCTGACCGACCGGTGGCGCTGCAGCGCAAATTGTCCTGAATCACGTTAAAACCGGAAGGAAGCAGAATTCAAAATACAAACCTCTTCAAGAAAATGGCGGAAGTCGTGGAGCTGCATAAACTCAAGGTAAGAGACTAGTACAAAGAAATGTTTTACTTTCTACTTATTATTTGGACATGACTGTAACAGTAAGCTGTTCCTAGCTGTGCTAAGTTGAATTATGATGATTAAGGAATAATAGATATAACGTTTCAATCGTTCATTCAGCACTTCTGCGAGCTTCCAGTGAGCTCCCTATAGACAGTCTTTCGTTCTTCGCCTTCGCTTTAAAACACAAGAACCGGTTTACCTAAACAGCATTTTAGCTCAGTCATTAAGACTCTTACTTTGACTTTGACTTTGTTCCCCCTCCACTGAGATAATACACTCTACTCTTGCAGTGGGTTATTAAAAATATATATAATAAAATAAATCTCAACAATACGTGCCTGTCCATCTAAAAAGTGAGTTGTAAATAGGCGTCATAGTCTTAAAAACAAGTTAGCTGTTTGCTTAGACGACTTTTTATATTATATAAAAAGTCGAGCTAATATATTAGGATTTTGTTTTTTAACGTAGTTGAGATTTTTCATTTATTGGTCTTTCACTTTTTTCATTCATGAATTACAGTCTTAAATTAAATGACACCAAGAAAAAAAAGATCTGCCTGTCTGTCTTTGTCTTTCTGGCAGTCTGTCTTTCTGTCCATCTGTCTGTCAGTCTTTTTTTCCTTTCTGTCATTCGTTCTTTCAAGAAATTTCATAATTGTTTAGTTTGTTAGGACCCCTCTATATAGATGTAGCCATGTTTGTTCAGATGCCAGCTTTTTATGGACTGACAAAGCATTGGTTCTGACACGCAGATGTGTTATTTGTGGTTGAGAAATGTCACTCCAGTCATTAAAGTGATATAATCTCCTCAGTTGGCTGAGCTGAAGCTAGAATGCACTGCTCGAGGGCTGGATGCCAAGGGAAATAAAGGAGATCTGATTGCCCGGCTGCAGGCGTACCTGGAAGAGCATGGTAGGTGTTTTCTAATGCAAGATATTTTACTTCATGGTCCAGTTCTTTAACAGATCTGATTACAATTATGTTCTTAGATGTTTTATATCAAAGTGTAATACTGCCTCTATTATTATTATTACTACCTTTTTTCTTGATAAATGTAAATCATAGAGGGCTGTTACTCTTTATGCTTTATTTTGCTAATGTTGGAGGCTTCTTTTTGGGCAGGGGCTTTGATAGCGATGGCATACAGAGTGGCAGGACATAATTTATGAATCTCAACCCATCATGCACCAAATTGACCGTTCGCAAAGACCCGCCCCCTTTAGTTACTGTTGCTATGTCTGACAAGCCACGCCGCTCCATGTTCTCACGCAGTGAAATATACATCGCGGAGCAGAGAGGACACTGACAACTGACAGACAGGACAGACCAGGTTACTTTTGATATGTAACAAAGTCTCAACTTTCAAATTTGGTAAATTTTTAAAGAAATTTAAACAATAAATACTGTTTTGTGGCTCTTTAATGAGTCTGATAGATTGCTGTAGGGCCTCAGTTAAAGCTGCTCGTGAACCGATCTCTTCCTTCTAGTTAATTTATAGCATCAAAAAAACATGAAAGAACATAAGAAGGAATATTGTTTTAACCGCGGAAAGACGTCAGTACTCTCCGTTTTTTCAAGTTCAAATTCTCCAACTTTAATCTACTAACTCTCCTGACTACAAAAATCCGCGGATGGCGGATTATGATTGGTCAGATCGCGTGTCAATCAAACTCCCTGCGAAGGGTCAATTAAATGGTGAGTTGATATGCGGAACCTGCCCTGATTTTCTCCTGCAGTTGGCGGGTGTTAATTTCAAACTCTGGTTATAATGCCCATTTAACATTTAAAATGTGTGTGTGTGTGTGTGTTTTTATTTTAGAAGAAGTGAATGAAGAGGAAGTTCTGGGAGTGTTTGGGGAAGGTGATGGGGATGGTGATGGTGAGGCTGAGGTAAGATATCCTGGATTTAATGCATTTCCATGGTAGTTTCGGGGCAAAGTTCAGTTTTAGTAGCTCCAGTGTTATTTTATTTAAAAGGAATACATTGTCTGTGTGTGTGCACTCTGAAGTGCTCAACCAGTTTACACTTGTTATTAAGATCTGCCTAGCTGATTGATCACACATGGCCACAAACAGGTTTCGAGGGGAGGGTCTCTGGTGTGTAGTTACCTGTTTTTAGTAGCCAGTACAAATGTCAAAAGGAATTTGTTTACACTAGATAACATTATATAAAGCACCATCACTTCAGAAGAATTGAAATCAGAGTCAGACCTCTGAGCAACACTGAAAATATGACTAGAAATCACACTTTATATTGTCGTCATATTGCCCAGCCCTAGTTTACTTGATGAACTTCACACATCTAGTTTTATTTTTAAGGATAACAGAGGGCAGTGATGATTGACTGGTGAGTAGATGGTTCTTTGCTGCCCAGGAAGCACCAAAATAATCAAAGTTTACACTATAAGGTAGTGTGGTCACGTGCATATACATCCGCCTCTTTTTGTTTTTCATTAATCAGATCACAAAATGTTTTGTGCCCAGCAAATCAGCTGAGATGGGCTTTAAAGGCACACTATGCAAGATTTGTACCTTAATATAACAGCTTTGAAATCATTTCGATGGTAAACGAACTCATAGTAGGGCGAATCATCCCGATAGCAAAGCGGGGGGGGACGCCGCTGGAAAAACCAGCAATGCAAGTTTGAGAGGTGGCGCCCTGACAAATCTCACGAGAATCACGACTTGCTTTATGGTTCGACGTCACATACACCAACAACATATGAAGCAGCCTCTCTGGAAGACACTAGCATTTCAGACGTGAATCATGGCAGAGTCGACGAAGAAAGCGTGGTCGGAAGAGTCAAGGAAAAGAAAACGACGGCTCTGCGTGAGTGGTATTTACAACAGTAACGTTAAATACAAGTACTCCAGGGGTCGCTGTTTGAGAGAAAAACGGAAACTGCATAGTGTGCCTTTAATACTAAGTGTAAATCGACAAATAATGTTTCTTGTGTCAGGTTCCAGAAGGCACAAACACAATCATGGTGATTGATAAGCTCAACATAACTTCCTTCACCTGTGTTTTAGGAGTCTTTTGCCAAAGAAGAGAGCACTGACCAGAAAGAAGAGCTAAGTCCACCTGAAACGTATGTATTCTTTTTTACATTTCCAATTTAAGTCAACTTCCTTAATACATCAGCAAATTTTGTACTTCACAATATTTGTGTCTGGCTAACATAAAGCTAATTTTGCAATTAAACACTTAAACCTGCGGTTTTCAAAGACAGTTGGCCTCCCTTCTGACACAATATCACACCCCATTACAATACCACGGCAAACCTAGCCTAAGGCTGTATACGTAAACATTTTGTATGGTATTGGTTATTGGTGTTTCGTCCAGACGGATCCGGCGTTTTTGAAACGGGTGAAACCGCTATTTTTTTTTTTTTTAACCGGGTCCCAGAGTGGATAAATCTGAAAACGACACCCTTGCATTTTCGTGTGTACAGCCAATCTGTATATTCTGTGAAACGATGATGTCATCACCCCACGTGTCGACTAGTCAGACACCGCTAAGTCACGTAGCAGCAACAACAACTGCCGACTACATGCTTGTGTTCTGCAGAAGCTACTGAGCCTCTTTTAATTCTTTATTTATTATTTACTTGAATGTATTTTTATTTTATTTCTTTATTTTACTTCTTTATTTATTTATATTTTCTTTCTTCTGCTATGATGCAAGTCTGTTGTCTGATTAAGACATTTCGTATTTTGTAGGGATGGGCATTTCAAGCAAAAATAATATTCGACGATCGCTGGTATTTGATGATTATTCAGAAAACGCACCCTTGCCCCACATCACATGCTCACTGGTACAACGGCGTTCGCTCAAATTCCACTCTGACATTACATTTCTCTGTACTGTAGGCCTACGTGTTGTAGCTATTAAAGAAAATGTATTTAGTTTCATATTTATGTTTAAATAATGTTATTTTTTTAATTTCATCTTTGTTGATTATATGAAAAGTGAACAGCATGAGTGATCATAAGATGCGCAATATATTGGGAGACATAATTTTGACCACATTAAGTTTTGTTTTGTATAAATTATATCTTAATTTCTATCAATGTTTCATAAACCAATTGCCTGGATTTAATAAATAAGAAGCAAATATAGTAGACAATATAATCAGGACACGGAGGCATCGGCGCGATATAACTTGCATTGCTCATGAACTGGAGCTTGTCTCAGATATGAAGCGAAACTCAGAAATATATCTATAGAAAGCTTGAAATGTCTACTTTTAAACAAAACAATTCAAAACGAAAAGAAACAGACAACTCTATTATGTAATCCTCTGTATGAAGTGTGCATTTCTCTCTATAGGCACGTTCACAAACTGCGAAGGTGGCGAGTCAACATGTTTGCAGCCGAGACTGACACAGAAAACACTAGTTTATTAATAAACAATTAAAATGTCTTCTTGCTATATTTGACACATTCATAATCATTACTTTTGCCGGTTCTTTGTGGCAAGCTTTATGCGTCCACTAACTAATCGAATATCGTGACTCATCCCTATTTTGTACCAGGCCATTTATGGTTGTTTATATTGTTCAATAAAGTTTTGGTAAAAAAGAAAAGAAGCTACTGGGCTAATATTATTGTATACAGTGCGCAAGGCTTATGCGCATGCTCTAAGTCTTCTCTGTTTTTAGTGTATCTCTGTGGCAGAACATACTGGTCTGGCATGTATACTACATCGTTTTGAGCCGTTTCGTGTGTATGCAGATATTTCTTGAGACGACGCCGTGTTTACGGAATTTTTTTTTAGAAGAGGAAAAAAAAACATTGGATAGGGAAAGCTCTGGCTTTGTGTGGATGTGGCCTAAAATAAGTAAAATCTTCTTTAGCAATTATTTAAGCAACCAATCAGTAATAAAATAAGTAACAGTGTTCTTTTTTCTTTCGTTGTTTAATTAACATTAATGACGCAGACTGCATCAGGTTTATTAGGCTGCTGTCACTTTAAGACTGAATACACAGATCCAACATACTGATGTACAAGCATATCTGCTATTCTCCCAACTGTTTAACTTTACAGAAGAGAAGACCTAGCCAATTGTTTTTATGTGAATACTAAGAAAAAATTGTTTTTGTTCTTGATTTTGATTTCAGGGTGGCTGAGAAAAAGCTGGTCAAGATGAGCCCTCCTGCTACAGTTGGTGAGGTAATGATCATTTCATTTACTGTGATTAATTACTGGAAAGTATCAGCTCATGCAAAAATGAAAATTTCCTTCCCTCATGTCATTTCACACCTGTAATACTTTATTTCTTACGTGGAATACCATGAATAAGTGAATAGTCAATGTGACTTGTGTGCTGTAATGTGAATGGCCCATTCCCAGCTGGTAGGTTTTTGGTGATCCGATTACAAGTGCTCAGTTGAGTTGTATTTAATAACTGAAACCACATACAGTGGTAGTCAAAAATGCATGCCACTACAAATGTTTAAATATTCTTACCATACGACTGAGTTTAGACTCTACAGCAGGGTTGTCGTTCACTAAAACTAAAACAGTTAAAACATTTAATTCAAATAAAGCTGAAATAAAATATAAATATTAGTTGAAAAACGTAGACTAAACAAAAATTAGAAATGGCAATTGACTGAAATCAGTTTTAGTTAATTTCCAGTTAATAATTTTAGTGCTTCAACTTAAACTTAAGTAAAAAATCATTCTAAATAGCAATATTTTCTTTAAAAATTAATACAATGACAAAAGCACAATACAAAATTACTTAACATTAAATTAACATAAAAACAAAAAATAAGCTAATTTGAAATCGAATGAAAAAGTTTTAAAGTTGCCAGCCACTGCCAGCGTTTTTGATAATTTTCACAAGTTTCATGGCCCCTAGAATATTTTGTTGTATGAATATCTGAATATGCAATATATCAAAAGAAAGAAACAGAGCCTCTGCTTTAAAATAATAATAATAATTGCATTCTTTTTTTATCAACACTTGATTGTGGGTAAGTGTCATAAAGCAACACATTGAGCAAAAAGCTGAGAAAAATGCGTTTTTGTCAAAGACTACATCCAGATGGGATTCAGAACGATGATCAAAACACAGATGGAGTAGATCGAGTTCAGCTTCAGTCATTAACCCTTCCTGGGTCGACATTTCATTCTGTAACATTGTTTTGATTTATATACTGATTTATTTATATATGTTGATGATCGTTATTATGCATATGATTACATATATCACTTGCTTCTACATCCTCTTTGCCTGTGTTTTGATCAGGAGATTCTGTACTCTTCTAGAAGATGTTATAGCGCCCCCTACCGTATAACAGTGAAAACACAGAAAGCTGGAAAATTCTGTCAATGGCAGGGAAAGAGTTAAAACTAAAATAACACTACTCTGCAGTCCTTGATTCTACCTAGTAATTGCTACTATTAAACTTTACCATTGTTCTTCCGTAGCATCATACATTTGTAGATGTTGTCACAATACCAAAATTGTAGTAGCAAAATTTAATCTTAGTAAAACTCTTCAAACCTATTTTTATCCATTTAAAAATATAGAATTACAACCCTTAACCCTTACAACAATAAAATGTTTAACCCAGGTGATACTTGAGTTTCTAATTTTATTGGGGAAAAATAAAGCTGGCTGTGAAAAAAATTTGACTTTAAAGACCAAGTGAAGCATCTATATTTGAACTGATAATGAAATCGTTTAAAAATGATTAATCATTCATCAATATAAATTCAGTTTGATTTGGAAAACCATTTCAATTAGTTTACTGAGTGCTAGTCTAGTTAACAGTCACTGAGTATTCACTACAGGCTTCCTTCCTCTGGTTGTTTACATGTTGAATGTGCTCTTGTTTAAACTATTACAATTGTGTTCATTGCAGAGGCTTCAGAAGAGAGCGGAGCGCTTCAATGTTCCACCGAGTGGGGACACCAAAAAGGCAGCGCGAGCAGCAAGGTTTGTCTGTTTTAACAGAGGAAAAAATCTCTTTAAAAGAGGGTCAGAGACTGAAGAGTTTGAAAATTTATTTTGTTTGTTGTTGAAACTTTGCTGTGCTATGTGTGGCTTATATTTCTTGCATAAGCTTTACATTTTATCTTGTAGCAATATGTTAAAATTCTATCACACACTTGTGTATTTGAATGGGAAAAGACAGAAATCGACAACCATTTTAGACCATATTTGTGAGGACAAAATAAAGATCTTTTGGCTGGTCCTCACTTTCTGACAGCTTTTTAAAGGGCTCTTTGAGGGTTAAGATTTAAGGTTTGAATGCTTGCTCGCTTTTCACTTTCGCTTTTAAATTCGTGATCATGCGTTGGCTACTCTGTGTCTTGGGAGCGGTGGTTCATTTTACAAGATATTTGTCAATGATGCTCAGGATCTGACCAACTTTTTGCCACACCTGCCAATGGCTGGTGACTTAAGCTAGGTTTATACTCGCCGCGTCCGCACGAGTGCGAAGGTGCGCGTGGCAAAAATGACGTCATTGTGGTGTGGGCGGTCGTACGCGTTGGGTGCGCAAGACACCCTTTCGCTTGGCGGTGTGCACAGCTTTTTTTGTAACAGCGCACGCGGCTCCGCATCCGAAGATGCACGACTTCGAGCCGAATCTGGCCCAGCATGTACATCTCACCGCACCGGCACCCAGGTTGTGCGTCTTAAATTAGTTGCTTACATTTACAAAATGAGCCTATAGCAGACATAAGCCATTTTTATAAAAATAAAGGTCCATGTTTTATAAAATGTCCACGAAACTTAATGAAATGTTTAGTGAAATTAGAAAATATTTAGGAGATCGTTAATTTAGTTGTATAGCCTATGTTTTTCTATCCACATTTTGTTATAATGTCACAAGTAATAATCTCAGGGTTTACTGGATTTTACACGATTCTTTTTGTAGTGTGGTATTGGTGGTGTACTAAAATAAACATTGTCACATGTGGACCTTTCTTCTCACCGTTGATTCTTGATGGTTAAAAGGACAATTACTTGAGTCGCCCCCTGTCGTTTCACAGAATAGTACATCGTCGAGTATAAACGCCTCGTCCGTTTGGGGAGGTGCGCGCGCAGTCTGCGGAGCCAGGCGAAAGTATAAACAAGGCTTTAAGAAACTTTACCAGCCATACATTTTTTTTTTTTTTTATGTTTTTACAGAAACAGGCAGTTTGACACCAAAATTTCACAATTCTCTATTCCAATTTCAATACCAGAGCTAAAACTATTACCTAACTATTATACATTTAAAACATTTTTAAAGAAAAGTAGCTTTAGTTTTCAGGTAAAATCATTGACTAAAGTAATTTATTATAAAATAACACTGGATAGTCTTCACTGTATAAATTAAAATGACAAAAGTTATTCAGTCAAGAGCAGTGAATGATTTTTTTTTTCTTTGTCCTTTGTTTGATTTACATTAAAAACACAGACAGCAGCAGAAATATTAGTGTCGATGTCCGGAGAGTCGTTCACATTTGTTTACTTTAATGTTCTCACAACATTGCATTTTTAGAATTCATAAAAATGTTGCTTTTGTCACTGTCAACTCTTATTTGTGTTTATCAATTAAAAAAACCTGAAAATAAAAAAGAATTCATAAAAATGTTACCAGCCAACTGGTGATTAACACAGTTTCATATACTTCTCAATGCTGATTTTTACTCTCATTTGAACCCTGGTTGCACACCAAATCCTCCGCCATCGTCCTGTCAGGCATCTCTCCATACTCTCATGAAATCTGATTCCTACTGCCCTGTACACTGAGGTGTATATGTCCATTGTCCAACTGAACTAAATGGTTTTTATTTCTATAAAAAGCCAAACAACAGTTGGGGCGGTGCCCTAATGTGAGTGGTGTACGGTCGCACACTGTGTAACAGCGACTGACACAGCAAACCTGGTTAGGTTTAGGCGCTTAGTTGTGGTGGTTAGGGGAAGGGGACTATGCCAATGAATGTCCTCACAAAGATAGATGTACAAACCTGTGTATGTGTGATGATCGTTTTGAAGCATCCATAAATCTTAATTCTTTTTCTTGTTTTATTAGGTTTGGGTTGCCAGAACCTGAACCTTCCAAAGGTGAGTTGACGTGCATCTCAAAAGTGTTCCCAAGAGGTCTATGCTACATTTCACACATTTCTTAAAAAAAACCTGCTGCTATTGTTTTTTTATATGAAGTTAAGCAAGTTTTTGTTTTGTTAAAATTCGATGCTGTTACAACAAACCATAGTTAAAACCTTGATTAGTATACAGTACATGTGCCGCATAATTCGTCTTGTACTTCCACACATTAGTTGTCCACTTTTACAATATCCAATTAAAATAGTATCTTACCCTTTCTTAAAAATAAGTAAAAAGACATAACATTCGAACAACCAGTCAGTTTTAATTCTGTCAGTTGTTTGAATTTGTCTGATAACTAATGTTCAAATTGGTTAATTTAAATCTTTTGATAAGAAAATTAAGTAATGCATTTAAATAATTTAATAAACAGTTATTAAATATAATATTTTAATGCTAATACTTATATTTTGTAAGTTCTAACCTGAGGAATGTTTACCTGGTGTTTTTTTTAAACATTAGTACAATTTATTTGTGAAGCATTAATACTGATAATGTGGTCAGTAAAAATATCTGAGCATAGGCCATTTATTCACTGTCTGAATTGCAATAAAACAGACTGCAGTCAGACATCATTGCTTGCAGTTTGTGTGTGTGACATCTGTGTCATGGCACCTAGTCTCTTTCTTCAAATTAAAGGCTTTGTGTTCAATGGCTAATTAATGAATGTAATGGATATGTCCATCCAGTGATGTGTTTTTATTTTTTATTTTTTTCTGTTTAGGAACTTCAGCGAAAATAAGTGTAAGTAATTGGCTTGCAAACTTTGAAATTGGAATGTTAAATAACTGACTTAAATCTGTGCAGAATCACTTTTAAACATGCCACTCTCTTTCAGGTTGACGTTGAGGTATTAAAGAAGAGAGCAGAACGTTTTGGCATGAATGTCTCCTCAGTTTCTAAAAAGGTAACTTTTTTTTCATATTTCATAAAATGATTTTAAAAAATCTTGGACACAAATGACAAGTAATATGCCAAATGAAGTTAAAATATTTTAAAAGCAAAATTAGAAAAACATTTGTTTCATAGAGCAGATAAATTGTCTCTCAAATCAAGGAATCTATGGGGGCGTTTTCCCGAGGAGGAGGCAAGAGAGGCAGTGCCTCAAACAATTGGATGACCAATCTGACCAATCAGAGCAGAGTAGACCAATCACAACAGACTGGGCCATCTGACCAATCAGAGCAGAGTAGACCAATCACAACAGACTGGGCCATCTGACCAATCAGAGCAGAGTAGACCAATCACAATGAGCCATCTGACCAATCAGAGCAGAGTAGTCCAATCACAACAGACTGGGCCATCTGACCAATCAGAGCAGAGTAGACCAATCACAACAGACTGGGCCATCTGACCAATCAGAGCAGAGTAGACCAATCACAACGGACTGGGCCATCTGACCAATCAGAGCAGAGCAGCTCTCGGAAAGGCGGGGTTTAAAGAGGCCAAATCCTTTATATCAAGCCGTTTCAGTCTCTGTGAGAAAAGAGCTGATTTGACCTTGGATGAATGCAAATCTATTACTGTTGTCACGATACTGGAATTTCTAACTTTGATACGATACCTTGAAAAATAAAGATTTTCGATACCACGCCATTATGTTTTATTTTTATTTACATTTTTTATATTATTTTTTTTGTCCATTGTACGGTGACCGGGAGGGGACATGTTCGGTTCACTTAGTTTTGTCGTGGCCACAACATATAAACTCGTGGGAACGTCATATTAAGTCGTGGGAACGTGATAATAAATCGTGGCCTCGAGATAATTTTGTTGAGGTAAGAACATCATTATGTCGTGGCCACGCGATCATATGTTGAGGGAACGATATATTTTTCTTGTGGCCACGACTTCATAGTTTGAGAGAACGACATCTATTTCTCATAGCCTCATGTTATGTTGAAGGTACCACACCGGTCAATACTGTATACAGCAGTCGGAGATGGAGATGACTGATGAAATAACATTTTACTTTGAATTAGCAATGTCATATAAAGATATGCGGTCTCTGGCATTAAGACATGGGTATGTTATAAGTGAAAGACACCTGAAGCGCATTCTTAAGTTAATGGGCTTTTTCGTCGGAATTTGCTGGCTTGAATGAAATACTCGGGTCACGACTAAAGTCCTGTTTAAGGCAATAAACAAAAACATTTTATAAGAAACTTAAATTAACAAATAACAAAAAATAAATTATGACCGGGGTAAAAGGAGGAGCCCGTATCGCGTGTGAAGATTCTGTTCCCACATGTTATAAAACTGGAAGCCACAAGAAACGGATGTCGTTCCCTCAACATACGATCTCGTGCCCACGACTTAATATCACGTTCCCACGAGTTTATATGTTGTGGCCACAACAAAACTAACTGAACCGAACATGTCCCCTCCCGGTCACCGTACCAAGCTTCAAAAAGACAGTAACAGTAATCCATAATGGAGCAGTTTAATCCGTCTTCTAAACAGACATGATCGCTTTATATGATAAACAGATTTTATTCACAAATAAACATTGATCATTTACCATTACAACAGTCTCACCAATGTTTGCTCACTCAATGTATTTGTGTTTTTACAATGAGGTGATTTTGTTGTTCAGAGGCTTACACACCGCACAAAGAAGCTGAGGAAAAAATACAAGAGCACAGTCCGCTTTGGGTGTGAGCATGAAACGTATGGAAACGAGTACAACTGTTATGGGAGTTTTTGTGTGTGTCACAGGTTGAGGATGATGAAAAGCTTAAGAAGAGGAAGGAGAGATTTGGCATTGTGACGAGTGCAGCCTCCGCTGGAGCCGAGGATTCAGAGGTACGACTTCTGATCAGGAGATATATTCAGATATCTATGCATTTCTGAACAATTGGTGTGAAGGGTTTATTTTCTCTCCCTACTCTCACTTCATGGAGTGTTTACACAGTATTAAAGTCGCAATGTAATGGAAATAGCAACAGATATTTGTCCGTATTGTGCCGGGGAACGGTTGTGGAGTGGATTGAGATAGACCTGTGATGTTACAATCTTGAGTTTCTCACTGTGTAACCCTTATCCTCACCCTCTTCCCTTTCTTTCTCTTTCAGGCAAAGAAGCGAAAACGTGCAGAGCGGTTTGGAAATGTATAGACAAATGGATCTGACCTTTTTTTTATTACTTTTTTTAAAATGAAGAGTTCTTTGAGGTTGATTTTGTGATACACATGTAATCCCTGTAGTGCCATGCTGGTTTTTTTTTCTGCTATTTACATTAAAAGTATCCCCGTTCCTTACTAGATTCTCTCTTGTATCTGTCTTGATGTGCTTGATTGATGATTTGCATTGTTTGCCTTAGGTGTGTGAGGTCTAAAGGTATTAATATGCATCCTTTGGGATTATATCAGGAATGCATCCATACATGGAATATATGATCTATCAATGCAACACAAAAATAAATCAGTTTCACTTTATTTTACAGTTACATGTACTCACCATAGTAATAACAGTAAATTATGCAAAATTACATCCAACTAACCCTCAACCTAATCCGGTAACACTTTATTTTACAGTGTCCTTGTTACATATGTTACATGTACTTACAATAGTATTAACAGTAAATTATGCATAATTACATGCAACTAACTCTCAACCAAACCCTAATCCTACCCTAACCCTATAGCAAGTACATGCACTTAATTAATATTACTCAGTACTTAAATACATAATTACACTGTAACAATGACACCTTAAAATAAATTGTAACCCCTAATCCTTTTTTTTTTTTTTTACTTTTTTTTTTATTGGAACAAAGAGCACAAAGTTATCATGGATGTTACAATATCAGACAGTATCACAAAATAATTTTAACATCTTGATATACAATATCATATCACACTTTCCTCAATGGTCTACATACATAAGCCATTTCTCCCACAACTTTTTACATTTGTCAAATTTGAGTCTTAATATAAATGTAAGTCTCTCCATACTGTATATTTCGTTTACGATCCCTAGCCATTGATCCTTAGTTGGGGGGTCAACCTGCAACCATTTACGGGTTATTGCTTTCCTACTGCTTGCTAACAATATTTTTAATAAATATTGATCCTTGTCTAAAATATTTCTTGGTATTTTACCTAAATATATAGTAGTGAATGAAAAATCAACCTCTACTCCTAATATTTTCCCAATCTCTGCCACTACTCCTTGCCAAAATAATTGAATTTTTGGGCATGCCCATAAAATATGATAGTGATTAGCCATCGGGGTTTCACATTGCCTCCAGCAATAGCCACGGCTCTGTGAGCCTGTATGAAGTGCTGTTAATTTGGGAGTTATAAAAAATCGTACTAAATTCTTCCATCCAAATTCCCTCCAGGATCTTGAGTTTGTGGTATTTGCCTGTATCACACATATATCTGTCCAGTCTTCATCTGTTATTTGTGAGTCAGACTCCTTCTCCCATTTTTGTTTAATGTATACTGTTGAATGATTCTTGGAAGCTTGCACACTTCCATACAATCTTGAAACCAGCTTTTTATTATCTTTTAATGTGTACGCATTTGAGAATATTGTAATAAGATTATGATCTTCCGGCAATGTCCTTTTAATTTTTTTGTTAAAATAATCTCTGACCTGCAAATATCTATAAAAATCCTGCTTTTCTAGTCCAAATGTATTTGAAAGTGTCTGATAACTCTGTAATTTCCCATTAGAGATGACTGAACAGTAAGATGTGATACCTCTCCAAACCCACTGTTTAAATCTCTCATCTACCCTAGCTGGCTCAAAACCTGGGTCAAATGCTATCCAACTTAAAACTCCAGTTTTATCCTTTAATTGCAATTTCTTCAATACTCTGAACCATACCCTCAATGAAAATACAGTCCAAGTACTCAATCTGTTATAGCTCCTTTCAGCTAGTTTTTTATTTCCAAGTAACGACTGTATAGGTGTATCTGTCTGTGAAACTTCTAGGGTTTTCCATCTTGACTCATAGCTTGGAATACACCAATTTACTAAGGGTTTCAATTGAGCAGCATAATAATAGTCTTGAAGACATGGTAGAGCTCTCCCTCCTTTTTCTTTTGTCAACTGCAATGTTTTAAACTTTATTCTAGGTTTTCTACCATTCCAGACAAACCTTGAAATCATACCGTCCCATTCATTAAATTGTTTTTGCAATACTTCCAGAGGCAATGATTGAAAAAGATACAGTATCCGTGGTAGTATGTTCATTTTAATTATTTCTATTCGATTACTCATATCTAATGGGAGCAGGGTCCATTTAGAAATATCAGATTTTACCTCCTTATTAATAGGACCATAATTACTTTCAAAGAGTTTCGATATATCTTTTGTTAGAGTTATCCCCAAATATTTTATTGACCGAGATTTCCAATTGAAATCATATTGTCTTTTAATATGCAGATTAGGTCTAAAATTATAAGTAAGGGTTTGAGTTTTTTGTATATTTATTTTATACCCAGAATATAAATTATATGTTTTTAAAAGGGTCATCAATTTAGGAATACTCGACTTTAGATTAGTCAGAAACAATAGGACATCATCTGCATACATACAGAACCCCTAATCCTAACCCTATAGTAAGTACGTTAATTAATATTATTCGGTACTTAAATGTTCAATTACACTAGCAATGAAACCTTAAAATTGAGCGTTACCCAACTTTTTTTTTTTAGATGCGTCTTTATTTTAATACTGTTAGCTAGATCTGCACACAATGTCGCTGATAAACTGAAATGTCAGTTACTACTAGTACAAAAAAGAGAAGGCTTTTTCCATTTTTGTTTTGTTTTGTTTTTTATGCCCATTTTCAAGATTTTCTCTCTTTATTGCCGTGTAATGTATTTATCAGCTCATCGTCGGAGCTCTTGTATGCCTTACCTACTCGCCATAAACTGGACACATTTGGGTTTAGCAGGACGGCGAGGCGAGTTGAGCCAGACTTTATCTGAGGTGTTTTTAAAATGAGGGCATTACAGAAATGTCTCCAACTAAAATACATCATTTTCAGTATGTATTGCGTCCCTGAAAATATTCACTTCTAAAATATCTAAAATACTGTTTTCAAAATATGACTTTCCAAATAAAACTGGTCTCTTGACCCCAATGAGGGTAAATTGTGCCGTTCACTATGTTGAGGTAAAATTGAACATTTGCACACCTCGTATGCTATATCAAACCAAAAGAATTCAGGTTACACTTTATTTCCATGGTCCATTTTAGACATTCTACTAACTATAAGTAACTTTTCAAGTGCGTCAACTTAATCTAATAACCTGAACCCTACACCTAACAGTCTGCTAATATTCTGAGTAAGTTGGAATAGTTGCAAAGTTAATTATAGTTAGTAGAGTATCTTAAGTGGACCATCAAGGTAAAGTGTAATTTAACACCAAATGACTTGTTAAAGGTTTTATTTAAATATAAAGTTTACAACTTCAAGGGCCAGTTTTCTTCAACAAGGCCTATTTAAAAATGTCAGGTTTAAAATGATCAAAATCATTTCATCTTTCGGTCAAATCTCATGCTCAAACCCTCCATTATAGACAACAAACCAAATCTGTTTACATTCACTTTTATTTGAAGATTATATTGACGTGAGCTTCTGAAATATTGTTTTTGATGTTTGTTGGGTATCTAGAGTTAGTGACTTTAAGTCTACACACATGATTTATTCAGATAAGGCAGTCATGTTATGCACATATATGTTGATAGCACCATCATATACACAATACTGAGTCAAACATTTGCTGATTATTCACTACACTACAAGCAACACTCTCTAAATTTTATTCTTAGAGTCCCTTTAAAATTGCAACACACAATCAATAACTCAAGCGTTTATTTATCTATTGAAAACCTCTGGAATGTGACCAAGAGGAAGATGGATGGTCACAAGCCCTCAAACAAAGCCGAGCTGCTTGAATGTTTGCACCAGGAGTGGCATAGAGTCACCCAACATCAATGTGAAAGACTGGCGGGGAGCAAGCCAAGACGCACGAAAGCTGTGACTGAAAATCAGGGTTATTCCACCAAATATTGATTTCTGAACTCTTCCTAAGTTAAAACATTAGTATTGTGTTGTTTAAAAATGAAAATGAACTTATTTTCTTTCCATTATTCAAGGTCTGACAACACTGCATCTTTTTTGTTATTTTGACCAGTTGTCGTTTTCTGCAAATAAATGCTCTAAATGACAATATTTTTATGTGGAATTTGGGAGAAATGTTGTCAGTAGTTTCTAGAATAAAACAAAAATGTTAATTTTACCCAAACACATACCTATAAATAGTAAAACCAGAGAAACTGATCATTTTGCAGTGGTCTCTTAATTTTTTCCAGAGCTGTATATGTTGATAGCACCATCATACACACAATACTGAGTCAAACATTTGCTGATTATTCACTACACTACAAGCAACACTCTAAACTTTACTCTTAGAGTCCCTTTAAAATTGCAACACACAATCAATAACTCGAGCGTTTATTTATCTAGACGCTCTAATCTCCTTGACTGTGTGACTCTTTCTTCTCATCTCGGTTCTTTTCCTTTGTAGATTCTTTCACCACCTGAGCAATGAGCAAAACAATCAATCAGATGTTTCCCAGACAGCGACATAGATCCGGCCCACATCTGGTACGTGTGGATTCCAGATGTGGGCCGGATCTGGGCAGACGCTATGTTATAGTGTCTGGGTTGCTGCAAATATTAATTTTACAAACAAAACATAAACATTTAATACAATTTAATGTAGAGAGATGTAACATTAAACATTGCTATAAATGAAGTGAAATGTGAATAAAATGTGATGCAGTCTCTTTTATTATTGAAGAACTTCACTAGAGTTCCTCACCTCTCCATCGCGAATCTCCACGGTCTTGATTAGGACTTTCTTTCCAGGTCCAGGATCAGAAAAATGACCATAATCTGTTCAAAGACATCACACACACACACACACACACACACACACACACACACACACACACACACACACACATATGATGCAAAGGTGGAGTAAAACAACTTATTATTTAGAAGTAAAAAATAATTTAAAAATGTTACAGATGAATCATGAATGTGTTTTGGAAATGGTTATGATGTTTTGAGTATAGAGACCTGGAAACAATTGTCTTCTGAAGTTTGACATTGTGATCGTAATAAATCACATCATGATTTTTAGTGAAAAGGAGTACATTTTCATGGATAGCTAGCTAGAGTTCTCAACGGGCCTAAAAATTACAACCCGACCCGACCCGGCCCGTGGCTTTTAAAGCCCGGACCCGATGTAACCCGACACATAAACATGAATTATCTGCCCGAACCCGACCCGCCGCCCGAAGCCGCGTCGGATTTTTTTTTTCTCTCATAAACGTATTATCATGACCAGCAGACAGGAATTCAAATCAACCTTTAATGTTCACACCTTTTAACAATACAAACAATACAAACAACTGAAACAATAAACTTTAAATATATAAATAGGCTGTAGTAGCGGCGGTGAATTCACCTGCGGCAAGTTTACTCCTCTCTCCATCTTCTTCTCCAGACTAAAGGCGTGCACGCAGCGGCGACAGGTCTGCCCAGAGAATGTGGTCTGCCCCTGCCCCTCTCCATGATGCACGTTACACGCAGCAGCCAGACTTTCTTTACGGTCAACAGCAGCGATGATTAATAAATGTTTTATTTATTTTTTGAGCGGAAAAGATTAAGCCCGAGGTCCGACCCGACCCGAGTCATTTGATTATATTTTCGACCCGAACCCGCGGGTCCCGTCGGACCCGTTGAGAACTCTATAGCTAGCTTCTGAATTCTGGGATTAAATGAGAGGAGTCGCATGGATTACTTTTATGCTGCCTTTATTTGCTTTTTGAAACTTCAAAGTTGTGGTCAGTGCTGGCTAGATTACTTATAAACTGGAACTGACGTGCAACACAGATGTGCTACGCTATTACACTACGTGAAAAGACTCGAGGTCCAGAGAGAAGGAAATGAAAAGTGGAATAAAGTCGTTGTTTTTGCGCACAAAAAATATTCTCGTCGCTTGATAAACTTAAGATTGAGCCACTGGAGTCACTTGGACTATATTAACGATGTCTTTAATACATTTTCTGGGCCAGCAAGTTATAGTGTCCATAAGCCTGCAGGAGGAGTGATCAGCTCTCAGATTTCATCAAAAACATCTTAATTTGTGTTCCGAAGATGAACGAAAGTCTTACGGGGTTGGAACAACATGAGGGTGAGTGATTACTGACAGAATTTTCATTTTTGGGTGAACTAACCCTTTAATGCAGTACACAAAAATGATTTTGTCTAAAGATGATTTTTTGGTGAAAATCGGACCACTGGTTTAGACTCTAGGAGGAGTTCGAAAAAAGTTTTTTTTTAAGAAAATCTAAATGGCGGACAGGAAGTTTGGCCGACTATGGCAAAATTGGTTTCTATGTTCTCAGCATGAGCCAAGGAATCTATTAAGACGAAACGCAGCATGTAGACTCAGGTCATGCTTGTGATGACATGGACCAAGTTTGGTCTAAATACAATACGTTGAGGAGATGGAGCCTTTTTTGTGCATTTTTCGAAAACGGTTCGACAAATCGGCTTGAATCCCATAACTTTTTGTCGCCATTGTCTGAATATGATCTGGTTCAATTTTCGGGAAAATCTGAGCAGCGACCTGAAGATGAAATGATTCAATTTTGGTGAAAATCGGAGTTAGAATTTTTTTTCGGAAAATTCAAAATGGCGGAAAATTAGTTCATGGTGAATCGAATCGTCTTAGCCAAGGAATGAGAGGAAAAAATTATATTTTGAGTTAGAGAGTCCAAATTTGCTATGGTGACAGCTGAGACTGTCCTCTATCTGTGTGCCAAATTTCTTGGCCCCTAATAAACACTCCAGATCATTCTTTAATGAGTTATGATAGACTCACCACCACTGAACTGTCCACTCATTGAAGGCATTTTCATGATAGGAACCGTAATTCTGAAAGACAAAATACAAAAGTCATCAGTTACCAGGAGTAAAACATGCAGAAACCTGTTGAAGCGGCTCAATGGCGTCACTCTTACCGATTTTCCTCTCCTTCCAGAAGTTTCCTGTAGGTGGCGATCTCGATGTCCAGGGCCATCTTGACGTTGAGCAGATCCTGGTATTCCCGCAGATGGCGTGACATCTCCTCCTTCAGGCGCTGTATCTCCTCTTCTAGACGTCCCACATTCTCTTGATAGTTTCCAGCCTCTCCAGCGAACTGCTCTTCCATTTCTCTCATCTGCCTCAATAGAGCCTCATTCTACCGTCACAAACACACACAATTATGTCTCTAAATAAGGGAGTCCCAAAGACTTGTCTTTACAGGTGAAACTCGAAAAATTTGAATATCGTGCAAAAGTTATAATTTTGATGATATTGGCTTACAGCTTATGAAAACCCCAAATTCAAAATCTCAGAAAATTAGAATATCACATGAAATCCATAATAAAAAGGATTTTAAATACAGAAATGTCGGCCCTCTGAAAAGTATAATCATGCATATGTATATAGTTATATATACTAAATGTATTAGTTTCACCTTTTAATTAGAATTACTGAAATACACAAACTTTTGCACAATATTCGAATATTTCGAGTTTCACCTGTATATAAAGCTAACTATAACAGGGCCGTAACCACCATAGTCATAATTAAAAATGGCCAAAAAGTTACATATCTAACTGTGCTCATGTTGGCCAATCAGATCAAAGAAGACGGGCCTCACTGTTCTCAGAAGACGAAAGCTTTAGTTTTTGAGTATGTTTACATGCAATGTTCAAGACGTGGTTACGGCCTTGAACTATGGTGACTACAGAAATACACATGACTGTTTAGCAAGAGGTTAGGTTTTCATATGTACAGTGTTCTTGAGAGAATCAATGTCGTAGTTCTGGGCTTGAAGTTGCCTCCTCAGGTCATTGGTCTCTTGTTTAGCCTGTCTCACCGCCTCAGCGTTGCGCTTGGCTGAATCGGACAGGTCTGCGAACTAACAGAGAAAACACATGAAGACGATCAGTGTGTATTGCAGTACTGTGCTGTCATCAGTAGAACACACACACTCACCTTGGACTTGTACCAGTCCTCAGACTCATGCAAGTTCTTGGAGGCGATGGTCTCGTACTGAGCTCTGATGTCTCGAAGCGCTGCGGTCAGATCAGGCCCTCTGGACGTCTCCATCACCTCCATCTTCAGCTGCTGATTCTGAACGCTCACATGCACATCCTGAATTTCCTACATTTTAAGAAATAATACAAGAAATTATTTAAATGTTTACATTTATTTCTCTCAGGTCTTAAACAGTGACTTAGAATTACATTTTAAAGAACATTCCAGGTTAAAAGAGACATGCTATAGTAATCAAGCAGAAAATTGCAATTATAATTTTGACGACTCCTTCAATTAAAAAAAAAAGATTACACAGCGCGTACCCGTCCGCTACACTACTGGCTTTACAGTAATGCACTTGCAATGGATGTCTATAGGATGTCTATAAACAAAATGTTTGTTTTTTTTTCTGTAAAAAATATTTTCTGAGTAAAAATATTACTTAAAATGACTTAAAGGTACATTTAAAGGGATAGTTCACCCAAAATGTGAAACAAAGTTGTCATCATTGACTCACTCTCATGCCGTTCCAAACCTGACTTTTGTTCATCTTCAAAACACAAATGAAGATATTTTAATGAAATTTGAGAGAATAAATTGAATAAAAGCCTGAATGAAATCTGTTCCTCTTATAAAGCGATCATGCCTCTTAAAAGAAATTTGGACTAAACCACACAATTCATATGGATTAGTTTTATGATCTCTTTATAAACGTTTTGAAGATCAAAGTTGCTTCGCTGTCAATGGAGGGACAGAAATCTCTCAGGTTTCATCAAAAAGATCTTCATTTGTGTTCTGAAGATGAACAAAACTCTTAAAGGTTTGGAAGAACATGAGGGCGAGTAATCATGACAGATTTTTCATTTTTGGGTGAACTAACCCTTTAATAGTAAACTTTTGTAAGTAAGTAACTAAAAAGTGGGCCAACTGATTCTCAAGAAATGTTGAATAAGTATACTTACAACTACTGATACATTGATTTTACTAGCTACTTGCTACATAACTTATTTTTATTTCTTTTACTTCATAAAATGAAAATGACTTGTACTACTTTTTTGTGATGGAATATGCATGGGCTTGTTACTTGAGAGTAAGAAACTATGTTCCCATGATACCACTGATATATGATATATAACTCATTTGTTACTGAAACAAAGATTTCGGTATTTCCCCATTAAATTAGATTTTAGCTGTACTTGCATTAAAGGTTTTGATAATTAAATTAAATTAAATCTTTTGAAATAAATGTTTTAAACATTTTTCTTGGTGCATTGTTTTCATAGTTTTAAGTCACGTGACTGGCGTGGAGACCCGGAGGGCAAAATTTTCAAAGGAAGAAAAACAAAAATATGTGAACAAAATGCACATCCATATATGGCACCTCCTGCAGTATTTCAATCACTAAAAGCAGTAGGACGTTCTAAAATGCTTAATGAGAAATAACACTAAAACAGTGTTATTTAAAGATCAAACACCTTATTGATGATACATATAAACAGGTAATCAAATGAGCCCAGTATATAAACGGTTAAGCGTTTTTTTGATAATTGTTTTCTATGGAAAAATCTGTTTGCCTGTTTATATTATGCATCATCAATAAAGTGTTTATATATAGTTTGGTCTTACTACATTAGTACTTAAACCAGGGAAAAACTGACTGGCAGGATGTGGAGCAAAGCATTCACTGTAAAAAATTTGCTGTAGTTTTTGCAGCTGTTTGCCAGTAACTTACTGTAGATTTAAATTTATGTTATTTACTGGCAACAGTTTGTTCAAAGTTAAATGAACATTAAACATTAACAAGTCTTTGTCTTTAAAGAATAAAATTATAAAATAACAATCTAATGCAAAGCATTCTGGGAACCAGAAATCTTCATCAACCTTTTTCTGTTTTTTTCCTTCAGATTTTGGTTCCCAGAATGCTTTGCATGAGGATGTTATTTTAGTTTCATTCTGTAAAGATAAAGACTTGTTAATGTTTAATGTTCATTTAATTTTGAACAAATTGTTGCCAGTAAATAACATCAATTTAAATCTACAGTAAGTTACTGGCAAGTAGCTGCCAGTAATACTGTAATTTCTACAGATTTTTCTAACAGTGTTGTTTAGTCTTTCAGGTGGGCGTTCCTATAAGGGTGTTATGTCACGTGAAAACTATGAATAGACTATACTTACAAACTGAATTTATGTTAATTTCGATAGTCAACGCAATGGTAACAGAAAGCACATATATAAGTTTCGTTTAAGCAGCACACAAAGATATCATCAATAAAAGCAGGCAGGTTTTTGACTTTGATCACTCATTCATTATCTCTGTCTCTCACCTCATCATGCATCTTCTTGAGGAACTCAATCTCGTCCATCAGAGATTCAATCTTCCTCTCCAGTTCCAGACGGGCAAGTGTAGCACTATCCACATCCTTCATACACACACACACACACACACACACAGTCAGACTTTAGTGTGGGGAACACATGTTCACTATTAACTACGACTTTTGCCTCAAACTCCTAATTTACTGCTTATTATTAACAGTCAATAAGGTAGTTGTTAAGTTTAAGTATTGGGTGGATTAAGGGATGTAGAATATGGTCATGCAGAATAAGGCATTAATATGTGCTTTATAAGTACTAATAAACAGTCAATATCCTAATAATATGCATGCTAATAAGTAACTATAATAGTAAGAATTGGACCCTAAAATAAAGTGTTGCCATTATTGTTATATCTGTTTCTAGATATTATTAAAAGTGAAAATATTAGTAGAAGCACTATTATATGCTTATTATATGATCGTACTTCATCTCCCCTTTTGAAAATTCTGTCATCATATACTTGTGTCTATACAAAACAGTATGATGTTCTTTCTTCTGTGAAACATAAAAAGTTGTAAATGATGACAAAATTTTCATTTTTTTCTCTCGCGAGCGAAGCCCTGAGACCCAGACATCGTGACAAGTGTGTAGACTTTTTTAAACCCACTGTATGACAATGACTGTATAAAAACAATAAAGCTCAGAGATAGCATTCAGTAGAAGTGCAGTTTGTGAGATATACTTTCCATTATCGCTTTACCTTACGAAAGAGATTCAGGTTATTTTCAGCTTCCTGTCTTTTCTGCATCTCCTCATTTAACCTGAAAACAATTAAGAGAAAATATAAGTCCACTTCAATAATAATAATAAAAACCTTTTCCTGTTGGGAATAACAGAAAATTAACTTATACATTAGAGTGCTGCTAGAATCACTCACTTTAAAAAAAAAACTTGGGTTTAATCTTGTAATCTATCTTTTATTTGATATTGTGTTGGGTGAGCATTTGTGTTTTGTGATATTCTCTGAAGTCTTTAGCTTATGCATTAAAATGTGTGACTAATGTTGCTTTTCCACTGCATCGTATGGTTCGGTACGGCTCACTTTTAAGAGTAACTCTCGCCAAAATGCAACCTAGGGTCTTTTTGTTAATCTACCCGAGGCAAACCTTCGTTTAAAAGCATAATTAGAATGGAAATGCCACTTTTAAGTTTGACCGTATATTCGTTTTCGGTCAAATTGCCTTTTGAATGGGAGTGCTTGGGGCTCTTCTATGATAGTGTCAAAAATCACTATTTTTAAAACACTAAGAAGGCTCGACACAACATGAAACTTTGCTGGAAGTATCACCAGAGGCTCTACACATGAACTCCAGCATTGAGAACATTGTTTGTGTACACAGAGTTTACTAAAAAGAAAGATTTTGATCAACTCACAGTAGCTGTGTCCGCCGGTGTTTTGTCAGTCAAAAATAGTCGACCTCCAAATGTGAATGAACTGACTCTGAATTTTAGTATTGTTTCTTATATGAGGATCCTTTTTCAAATACAAGGTCAATATTGATTTTCACTAACGACAAAACAACAAATGATCTGTGAATTTATAAGGAACTAAGCTTAATTATCTTGATGGACGTAAGGTGCAAGTATCATAAACTTTTGTTGATCACAGAGCTTGTTTTTAATGATAATCCAAAATGGGAAAATCCTATTGGGTTTTTGCGAGGGAACCAGTGTGATGCTAATTGCCGGTTGGCCTACAAAGTGACGTCAGTCCTGCACCACTCTTAGTCCTCAAGAGACAAAAGAAACTGTCCTTGAAGACTGTATGCCTGAAGTGAAGGTTGTACTGTAATATAAATATAAAATCTAACCTGGAAGAGAGTCAGAGAACCGATAAACTGATTAGCTTAAAAGCATCTGAGATTACATTTGTACCGGCTGGGAGAAATGCTCTTATGACAAATTTAATAAGTGAATCATATTATAAGCCAAACACGTAGAGGGAGTCCTACTACTGCTGTATCCATTTCATAATATATTGCTACCAATCTCAAACACTCTTGCATTCCTCTCAGAGTATGTGTTTACTGTCCCACAGTTGTGTTTGAGGCGTTTGGCTCATCTGGCTTTTGGCATTCGATTAGGTCTGAGAAATGTCAGTGATTTGCTATAGAATGGATTACTTGATTGATGTTGTGATTTGTTGTTATTTTATGTTTGTGATCATTTTAGAGTTCTATGCTATGTACAGAGTTGAGTTTAGACTTTAATAAAAAATTGTGTACTCTCCCATTGTGTTGTTCCTTGTGTGACTCTCCCAAGGGTTTTTTTCTGTCTCCTGATGGAGGTTTGGTTCCCTGCCACTGTCGGTTTTGTCTTTTGGCTTGCGTAGTTGGGGAAACTTTATATATTCAACAATATTATTTATCGGCCTGCTTTGACACCATTATATGAGAACTGAACCGAGCTGGATGATGAAATCACGGTTTTCTCAAGAGCGGTTGTATAGATAAATGAACTAAATTAATAAACTAATTTTTTACAACAAAAATGAACCATTACTAAACTTACTTAAGCTGAACTCCGATGCAATTTTCTTCTAGATTTGCTGTACAGCAGAAACAAACTTTGTTGCGTTATTTTCCTGTTATCTCTGTAAAGCTGCTTTGAAACAATCTGTATTGTAAAAAGCACTATATAAAAAAGGTGACTTGACTTGACTCTCCAGCAAACAAGGCAGTTTGATTGATTTTGTAACTCATCTGTGTTCCTCTACCCTACTGTCAATAAACCCTGCTATTGAAATCATCTTCAGTGAATCGATGCGTCTGTGACAGAAGACCACACCAACATCATCACAGGGACATCACGTGCTACTGATGCTATTGAGGGACTGGTTGAACAGCTTCATCGAGCTCTACCTTCATGAACTCATAAATGCACGCCTCACTTTCCAGAACCAGAAGAGACATCCTCATCTTCCAGTTAGGTCCATTCATACTCTCCTTGTAATACACTCACTCTTGTCAAGTCAAGTCATCTTCATTTATATAGCGCTTTTAACAATGTAAATTGTTTCTTGTGTACTAAACTCACAGTGACCCTTTCCTACATTACTCTCATAGCTATGGATCTCCTTGACTTCAGGTCCGGCAAAGGCTGCAGGAGCATTGCCTGTTCCTCAAAATGGAGAAGTGCAAGTTTCAGCAGCCTTTGATCCATTTTCTCTGCTATAATATCAGTCCTGGGTGGAACAAATGGACCAGAGGAATGTCTAAGCTATATAATTACCATCCACCATAATAGAGCTCCACTCACCTCCCTCCTGCAGGCAAAACCCAAGTCTACGCCCTGGAACACCCAAGCCTCGTCTGACTTTCAACGTGTAAAGGATGCCTTCACCAGTGTTCGCATCTGTGTGCATTCTGACCCGAGCCTCCCATTCATCATGCAAGTCGATGCCTCTTCCTCAGATGTTAGACTGGTACAGACCCGGAAACTGACCCCGGTGAAGCAGAGCTACGACATTGGCAACCTGGAGATCTTTGCAATCCAATGCACTCCCGACGATCAAATCACACATTCATTTATACACATTCAAATGCACATTCATAGATTCCGTCCACTTCTCCCTGGGCTCTCGTAACCCTGACTGACACTCATCAGACCCTCTTGAGGCTCAGAAATCTCTACTGGTGACCCTGTATGTCCCCAAGAAGTTCAGTGTTTCATCCAGGGTTGTCCAGACTGTGCCATCTCCAAATCTCCATACCAGCTTCTAGCAGACAAGCTCCTTCCTCTGCCCGTTCCTCATCATCCAACCCTCAACGCATACCTTTGCAATAGAATCGCAATTATCTAGTACATTTTTTTGTTTACTTGCCAGACTGATATACTATTTTATATATATATATATATATATATATATATGATTCCATCAAATCAGCTTATCTTTGTAGCTCTCACAGCTTTTTAAATATCTGAACATACACTCTTAACATCAGTCAACCAAGCATTATATTATGATAATCAAGCACTATTTAATGATAGAACTTTAGTAATTAGAACAAAAATTTAGTAACCATGTATGAATGCATATTTGTCATTATAACTGAACTTAGACTCATGGTGGTGCTTAAGATATTGTTGGTCATTCAGTGTTTCTGTAAAACAAAATACATAATAGATAGATAATAATACTACAAACACAGCGCTCTCAGCAAAAGCAATGGCGAGTCATGTGCCTTCATACTAGAGTTTAAGGTGTGCTGTGCATCCATTGAGTTGAATTGAAATACAGATCGCTTGACAGAGAAGCGAAACTCTCAAGCGCTCAGTCATATTATTCAACGAGTGAAAATATATAACTTATACTAGCCTCGAACACACACACTGATTAGTAAAAACTAAGAATTTATTAGCCAATGGCTAATGATAAACATTTTTAGTCGCCCAGAGTGAAAATTTTGTCGCATTTGCAAATGAGTTAGTGGGATTGTAGAGAGTTGTCACCCCTAGTCACACCTCTGGGAGGATTTCATCAGAATCACACGGCATCAGATATGTTCACCTGTGTGCTGATCGTAGAGGATTGTTTCTCTAAGGATTGTCATTTAGTGCCGTTGAAGGGCCTCGCCACAGCCACTGAGACAGAGAAAGCACTGTTCCCTCAATTACAGCCTTTAGGAAGACATAGTGTCTGAACGCGGTCTGCAATTCATCTCCCGAGTTAGGAGATTCTTCTCCTGAGTGTGTTAGTAGGCCTGTAACTCATAGCGGTAAAAGATGGCTGCTGTTTGTTTGCCGTTCTTTCTTGGTGACTAGCAATGTGTCTATAACTCTGAACACGCTGATGATTATGATGTCTGCGCGAGCAGGATGACAGGCAGGGAGGACATCCTATCGTTGCATTAGGCCCGAATGCAATGATTGGACGAACATTTTTTGGTCCTGAGACTTCCACAGAAGATATTTAAATATTGTTTGATATCAGGATGTAAAGAGACTTTAGTTTTAGGATTAGTATAACAAAAAATGTTTATGAAAAGCATTGCCTACCCTAACTTTAATCTGGATCATTTTTAAAACTTTGTTTTCGTTTCAAAACGATCCCCATCCACACTAGCGTTTTCAAGGGTTTTCCGGAAGTTTCTTGTCCACACTGAATAATAATTTTAATGCGCATGCATAAAACGTAATAAAATCTCACAAGTTGATACCGAGAAACCAGACATAATACATGACATCTCCTGCCATTCTTCTGGCACGGTAGTTTCATTACCAAACTATCTCACCACTCACTGGTGCGTCACACTCGATCACTATTCCTTGTTTGGTCTAAACACATTTGCCCTCATGTTTTGCCGCAGGACAGCAATTGCATGTAAGTAAATCAAACAGTCCCTCTCCTTCATATCATTGGTGTCCAACTACAGCCCCACATTGTCACTTATTTTGTACTGACCAAAGAGACAAATGTCCAAAATTAATAAGAAAACTAATCATAATCAATATTTTAATTATTCAAATTAATTTTTACAATACTGACACAAAATTTGGCCACTTAGAAGGTTCATCCTTACACCTTTAAAAATCTTTATTTAAGATCTTATTTTTTCTTATAACTTAAAACGTTATTTTAGAAGCCTTAGACAGTGCATTCTGATCAATCGGTATCTATCATTTTTTTATTCCTACTACTACTACTATGTTCTAGTTGTGTTTTTGTTATTAGTACATTAGTAGATCATGTCTAGCCTTAGATTAACATTTTTGCAGTGCCTTTCAATTGTATTGGACATTACTGTCGTTTAATTTTATTAGACATACAATTATTTTATTTTTTTTAGAAATTCCCCGCTGGCTAAAAGGTCTAGTAGCCTAGGCTTAGCTGACTCCTGACAAACAGTCCTGAACACCAAAGTCACATTCCCAACACTGAACCACGTTGATTTTACTAGCAGACCATATTAATACAGTGTGTTCTTCATGGGAAGTACAAACATTGCCTTAAAACATATTAATTTATGATCGATATTGAACAAAACCATCATAATCGTATTCATGGTGTCTGTTGGATAGTGTTACTTTATTTTTATTTATTTTTAAAGTGCTTTGCACACTGTTTGACCTCATATTTTGTAATATTGTTGTTTTACTTTCTCCTTTGTTGAAGAGGCACTTACCTTTTGTCCTCGGGGAAAACGCCCAGCGTGACATCCGTTAATTCAGTCAGTTCTGAGGCGCGACGGAACACGCGTTCCTGATGCTGTCATTATCACTGTGGACTGCAGATTCGCGCACGCACTCGACTCGTGCACGGTGTGAAACGTGCGTAAAGACTTACTTTAATATAGTTCAAAAAGTGATGAGGTTAAAGTAGTTTTAAGCAGTAATGAGTTGCACATCTGTATGAGCTTTTGTGTTTTTGCAGTACACGAATGAAATTGGGTCCGTCATGATATACTTAATTAGGTAATGAAGCATTAGTTGTTTAAATGTGTCTTCCATTATCACATTGTAAACCGCAGTCTAGATGATGATGGGAGGATCCCTGCAGCGGTTTCTTTGTCTCATTCATTCGCTGCCACACCCATGTTTCATGAACTTCATTATAGGCTACAGACATACGGTTTTCTTTAAAGATCTAATCTTAATTACCTACCTCTAATGAAATCTGCACATTTCCGATGTCCTCCACTAAAGCAGATCTCTTTTCTTTTATACCAACTCCTCTGTATCAAAGTAAACATATAGCCTAGCTGAAGCAAAAACCTGAGCAAATTTAAAGTTCACTGTAAACAATAGAAACGTAGGCTACTGGTAATTTTCTGCCAGGACAATGCAATTGCGTAATTCAAAATACAGGTAAACACCTGTAAAAAATCATACAGTGCTCTGTTGTTTTTTTTTTACAGTGTAGCCGGCTACTCATTTTCTATCCATAACATTTCAATGCATCCAAATTACAAGATACAACAGGTAGGCTATCATTATAACAGCAGTTGTCAATATATCAGCTAATCAAAATATCCTCCCACATTTATAAATGTCTGTACTTCCACTTTTCAAAGTACTGATTTGACACTCAATCTTTGTCACTTTTAACTTTAACTTTTAACTTAACACCCAGTCCAATTTTCTATTAAATGGTTAGTTCACCCACAAATTTAAATTCTGTCATCCTCATGTCGTTCCAAACCTGCATGACTCTCTGTCTTCAGCCAAACACATATATACATACAATAAACATACAATAACATTAACTTCTTTTGTATTACAAAGTTTAGAATGACATGAGGGTGAGAAAATTAATGCATTTTTTGAGTGAACAATCCACTTACACTAGCCAGTGTAAAACATTAAAGGTCAGAAGTTTTCTAGAAATATTAACAATGCAGAATCTGTCATGTGTAGATGCATACACACCCCACCAGCCCTCACACACACCTCTGCTTGAGCAGGGCCACATCTTCAGCCAGGTTGTCTCTCTCCACCTGCATCTGGTCCCGATCGTTGCCCATGAGCTCCATCTGTCTGCGCATCTCTCTCATCTCCTGCTGGCACAGCTCATTGACCCGTCCCGACGGCCCCTGCTGCTGCTCCTTAAACTGACCCAACTCCAGAGTCAGCTTTGAGTTCTGCTGCTCCAGATACCGCACCTTCTCGATGAAGCTGGCGAAGCGATCGTTGAGTTCCTGCAGTTCTCGTTTCTCGTTGCTGCGTGTGGTCAGGAACTCCTGGTTGACGGCCTCTGCCAGAGAGAAGTCCACTTTATCATAAGAGAGCCGGGGGCCCGGAGCGCTGGAGCGGCTCCTGAAGTCCACCGAGCGGGTGGGTGTGGAGGATGAGATGTAACGGCCTCCTACACGACTGGACACTGGGCTATAGGCAGGCGCCCCAAAAGTGCGCTGATAAGAGGTGCGATATGAGGAGTGACTCATGATGTTGCCTATAATCCTTGTACTTTTCTTGAATTATTAACAAGTGTATCTTCCTCTTCTTCTGCTCCGGGTGCCTGTTGTTTTGATCAAAGCTGAGTCACGGCAGGATGTGAGACTGAGAGGCTTTTATACATGAAGCTGGTCAGTTCATCTGAGCTCCACCCAGCCCAGCCCATTCCCAGTCTCCCGAGCCCCTGATCTCATCCTCTTTCATGTAATTCATCATTCATCCATACGGTCAGTCACTCCCTCACCGGCACAACCTAGGCACTTCTCGGACGGTTTTCATTTGATATGTGAATTAATGCACTGAAAATGAACAGCTTTGTTTAATCATTACATTTATAATGTTAACAGAACTGAAGAGGCATTTTTCAGTGAAAGTCAAAAGCAAAAGGATAAATGCATTTATTTTTTTTTTGCATAGAAAATGTCATGTGCTGGGAGGATGTAAGAAATTTCCAGGCCAGACTTATACCATTGGACTAGACTGGGTCCAAATTAGGCTCAGCTGTAGGAGCAATAAACACACATTGATGTGCGCTCACTGAATCTTTCAATGAAAGATTGATGTGCGCTCACTGAAATCTCCAAGAACATTTTTAACAACCAAGTTTTACAACCTAGCACAACATTTCCCAACTGACTGGTCAAATGCATTTGGTTGTAATCATAATTTTCTGGAGCTTTCACTTCAGAGTACAAACATCTCTCTTTTTTTACTAATGCAATGACCCATTCATAAATAGCAACAATTAGTTCTGTTCTTGTGATGGTTTTGGGTGGGTTTGCACATGTTCTAGTTCTGTTTCCTGTGTTTCAATTTTTCAATTCAACAACAAAAAAATATATTATTAAACATGTTGTCTGACAACCAAACTATAGAGCAATGTAAATCAAGTAAATCTTTGCCTTCTAAAGAGTTAATTGTATTCCTTTGCATTTCAGCGAATGTGCCGAGTCATTCTGCAGGAAATGTAGAACTATGTAAATGATTATTTTGCACACTGTACCACATAAACATAACGGATATGCTCACTGTTTGCCCACATTAATAATTCATAAATAGCTTCAATTTTTTTCCCTTTGCTCAGTCAATAAAGGCATCATGACTGAAATACAGTAAACTTCACATTAAGGCAAGCATATCATATCTCACATATATACTGTATAGCAAATTAACACTAATTATGTGGCAATTAGTGTGACACCTTGCCAAGAATTTCTAAATATCTCTCTTTTAATGTCTCTTCAAGTTTTAATGCAGTGTCATCCCCTGCCCTGACATCTGTAGGATACTTCAACATTTTTAAAGGGGACATGCAAAATTCACTTTTACATAATGTTTAAACATAAATGTGTGTCGGCAATGTGTACACAACCACCCAAATGGTAAAAATCCACCCACTCCTCTTTCTTTAATCCCCATAAATCATGAGCAGTGTCTCAGAACAATATGTGAGTCACAAATGCTTAAGCCCCGCCCATGACTGCTGACGGACTCGGCTCATTAGCATAGACCCGCCCACAGTGAGCTGAACACAGTCCGCCATGTTTATCTCCTCGCCAGAGCATTTAACAGCAGCATTCAAGTAAGAAATGGATTCTTATTAAAGGTACAATATGTAAGAATTTTGTATCAAAATAAACAAAAAACACTTGCACAGTGTTATATTTTTTTTTCAATTGTGTACTTACATTATCCTAAATGTTTCCAAGAATTTGTAAATTCAGAGAAATTCACATTTTAAATAGTGCCCGTCCCTTGTCACTTGTCGCCTGTCAATGAAGTAATATCCGCGTTATCCCTGGTTTCCGCTTGTACCGCCATAGTAACCATGGCGACAGACGTGGACAACTGCGTTACGTCTAGCGGCACGCTCACGCTGTTGTTGTTTCGTTCAAACATTATGGACCATGACAAGCAGACTTTGGGACAAAAGGAGAAATAAAACGAGGATCAACTTCGACTTGACAGAGAAGCTGCTCTTGCATGTACTTTATTAGACAGGTGAGCAAATGTACATAAAACAAATCAATGTTATATAGCTTAACATGATGAAATGTTAGAATATGATCAGTATGTTATTCTAATGTTGATCTAGCTTACTGCTAGTCTCATACAGCCAACAAACTAACACAGAATAACATTATAATTTTCAACACACACAAATGCAGTTTAGTATGATAGTGTAATGTTAGATCAAGTGAAACAGCGCTGCGTTACCTCACAAGTTTCATTCGTCAAATAAACTGACCCATATGAGTAGTAATTCAGCACTTGCGGGTAGTTCAGTAGAATGAATGTCCTCATTCCTTTATATCCGTGGGACTCGCGCGTGGCGCTGATATCTGTCTCTCATTAGCAAGCATGACCTGCTTCATACTAGCCTGGGAAAACCCAGACAACTTCTGGCAAATTTAGATTTGCTCTGCAAGTAGTCTGACAAAGAGCTCATTCAAGCCCATTTCTAATCAGTCGAAATCGCGGCACCAATCAGAAACGTTGGGGCGGTAGGAAGGAAATTAAATTAGGAAATTAAACGGTAGGAAATTAAATTAGATTTAATAGAGGATTTTAACTGTGACAAGATGATTGACAGGGCAGTTTAAGTGACGGGATGCACGCGACAGATCCGTCCGATAAAGATGACGAAGTAGTATGTCCCAAAGCTTGCCTACTTTTTTGCTACACATTCAAAAGTAAATACCTTTTCTTCACAAAAAGAGTACATACTTTTATGGCGTAGTGTAACTTAGGTGAATTGGGACGCAGCATATGGCTTTACACGATAACGATCGCTTTGATTGGTTTTAGGTTTATCCAATTGCGCTCAGAGGCATTTGAGCAAAGTCCGTTGGTGACGCCCCTTTGGAAATGAGTTATTAATGAAGCTTTGCCAGACCATAACTCAGTTACTACTGAGAATGGTCTGGTTTTAACCAGGCTAGCTTCATACCACAGTCATTTTAAAAAACATGAATGTATTCACTCATCCATAAACATTATTAGATCCATCTGTATTACACAAGTTCCATGATTCTGCTTATTCACTGCGTCATCAACCCACGCCTTTGTTATTGTATGAGGTTAACGACCCCTAGTGGCGATAAAATACATATTGTAGCTTTAAAGCTACTAAAGTTATTCAATCAAGAGCAGTGAGTGATTTTCTGTTTTTCTTTTGATGTTTAATTCACTTTAATACACAGACCTAATATACACATGAGATTTCTTTCCCTGCAGTTTATGTTCACAGACATAACTGTATGTGAACCTTGTGTGTTTTTGAAAGTTTAAGCACAAAAAGACGTAAAAGAGAGCAGTTTAATACTCACGTGACGCTCCGTCTGACTTTCTTTGCGTGTGCTTCGGGTGTGTGTGCTCAGAAAACCATATATCAAAAGTTTAGACGGATGGGGCTTTAAAACGCATGCATGCAGATAATACACTTTCACTATGATGAAGAACTGCAATGTCACGTCAGAGTGACCGCGATAGAGATAATCAAAACCAAACACATGTTTTAGTTTTTGGCAGAGTATCCAAAGCACTAGCGGTACAGGCTCCGCCCTCTTCTGGAAAGAAGATCAAGCAGCTAATTTGCATTTAAACAAACATGCACGAAAACAGCATGATTTTCCTTCCACTCAACATGATATTGTAAGACTGGAAAAACCGGAAGAACTGGAAGAGAGGGCAACTCTCCGAGAAAACAAAGGAAATTAACATTTGAACTCTCTCTTGTGAAGTAATTTAAATCTCTTTCCCTCTTCCCCCATTCCTTCTCTCTCTCATGCTGAGATCACCAAAATTCACCCAAAAATCTATATGGTTTAATGTGAATAATTATCATACAGTATTATATATGTTTGGTATCATTTGAAATGTCTCAATGCGACTGGTACAAAGGTCTCATCTTCAAAGAAGTAAACCAAAAGGTAATAAAGTTTTTAAGAGTTTAAAGATAACTTGCTCACAGAGGAGGGTGTAAGCCCTCCAGGCAAATTGCATCGGCACTCAAAAGGTATAAACTCTGAATGCAAATTCCCATTGTTAGCAAATGTTTTCATGTGAAAGAAGTTTCTGTCTTGGTCTGGGTATATAAAGAAATGCAACAAGAGGCTCAGGGCAATTTGTAGCTCAAATTAGCCCGTGATGTGGAGTGTGGGCAAGACTCTCAGCATCATGTTTTTTCTAATGTCAGGTTTGCATCTTTTCTCTTTATTTCAGAGCATTTGATGTTTTGTATTTATTATCTTTGAACTGATTATGAAATTGGCATGATACATTTACCTAATAAATTTGGAAACATTTGATTTAATTCTGACTGACTCTGAAATTGTTTTCCCAAGTAGATTAAACAGATTTGTATGTTACAGCAAGTCTGCGTCAGATTAGTGACGACTAATATTTGGCACTAATTCAAGTCTACTTGGTTCGCAAAGAAAAGATGTGTATTTCCATTTAGAACATCAAAAATGCTGCTTGACCAATCTAAATTTGGTTGTGTTTTACCTCTGTTTTAATTTAATGTTACTTTAGATAAGTGTATGTGGGAAACCACGGCATGGCCAATCCAAAGCTATTATAAGAGAAGTAATGTTGGTCTACTTGTATCTAGTGGCCATACCTCTGCCTGAAGTAAACGTTACTTTAAATTCAAGTGTATGCAAAACCACGGGGGCAATACCAAAGTATCTTTGATTGTGTAAGCGTGAATGCAACAATCTCAGGTATATAGCCAATTACCTCTGCTTGGTGACCGAAGCTGGCGAGCTTGTGATCATGAGACCCACGTTAAACAGAAGGTGTGAAGACCTCAAAGCGACATAGCTTCCTAATATGAACTGGTAAAATATAAGTAAAGAGTTGAAAAGATATACAAAATGTGCTGCTAAACTATTATATAAATGACCATTAACCAATTGGCATTCAAACATAAATTCGAGGTTGTGATAAAATGGAGTCAGATAAGTTTAATTGGAACTAAATTACTTTGCCACGCGGAAATGGCAGTAACGCGCATGAGACCTTCACCCGTTCTATCGGATACCGTCATTGGACCGATTTAGATGGGCTTACAATATAATAAATGATCTGTGGGTTTGAGCTGAAACGTCACAGTACATTCTGGGGACACCTGAGAATTATATTACGTCTTGTAAAAAGGAGCATAATAGGTCACCTTTAAGTCAGCAACAAAAATGTTTTATTAACTAAGTTTGGGAGGAACACGTTCAAATGATATATTCAATCAACACGAGAGGAGGCCAATATATACATAGCCGACTCATCTGTTCCTCCACAGTTTTCTGCATCCCTCCACCACCCCGACTCCTCACTCTCGACTGGTTCCTATCCCAGCCAGGGATACTGGGGAATAGATACTCTTTACTCTATTTGATTATTTGTAAATGTGAACTTGTGAAATATGGATTATGTGAAGGGGGAGGTCTGTAATATTCTTATATTGTGTTCAATTTCAAATTTAACAGAATGTCAAATTTGTCTGGGATGTGCTTTTACAACAGTACCATGAGATATCAAAAACAAAATAAATATACCTGCACAGTACCTTTACTAATTGGTTCAAAATGTGAAAGGAACAAAACATGTCAAACCCTGTTCTACTAGTGCTAAGTTGTCTATTCATTTCGGATAAGGTTTAAGAAGACTTGACACATCTTTGAAGAAAATGATGCTTGTAAAATTATTTTAAAAACTACATTGCATTATTTGATCTTGTGGTTTTTGGAATAATAATATCTGTCCTATTACATTGTTAGTCAAGTTGTTTACAAAAAAGTTATTGTTAGGGTAGGTTTATCACTGAAAATTGTATTGTTCTTTGTCTACTCTTATTGGCGTTAATTTGGACAGAAAGAAGCACAAATTCACAAAGTCAGTGATTTCAGAATGAGCTGTTTGAGTTTTTAAGACACAGGAGGACGTTCTGAAAGTTACAGTATATCTATATAGTGCATCAAACTCTTGTTTCTAATGACCCCTTAAAATGCAGAACTAACGGTCAATTTATTGTTGATGTGGCATTCATTTTATTAATTACATATATAAGTGATCAAGAGCATATGAATGTAAACAGAAACGTAACATGATTATTTTAAGGTTTTTATTGAGTTCTTAAAAACCAAAACGTAAACACTGAACAGAATATCCACAATTAGCTTTTGTAATGTTTATCAGGGAATTACATGGATTGAAACTAACACCAATAGCATTATGTCACTTGCCATTTTCTTAAGCTTGTGAGATTGTTCAGTCTAGGCTACCGGCTCATTTTGATTCTAAGGAAGGCATTAAATAAAGGAAATCTAATATTCCTCACCTTCCTCTTCTCCTTCTCCCTCGACTGAATCTACACCCACCTCCTCATAATCTTTCTCCAGAGCTGCCATGTCTTCTCTAGCCTCAGAGAACTCGCCCTCCTCCATTCCTTCACCTACGTACCAGTGCACAAAGGCACGCTTAGCGTACATCAGATCGAACTTATGATCAAGCCTGGCCCAAGCCTCTGCGATCGCAGTGGTGTTGCTCAACATGCACACGGCTCGCTGCACCTTCGCCAAATCACCACCGGGAACAACGGTGGGAGGCTGGTAGTTGATGCCAACCTTGAAACCAGTTGGACACCAGTCCACAAACTGGATGCTGCGCTTGGTCTTAATGGTGGCTATTGCAGCATTTACATCTTTAGGCACAACATCACCGCGGTACAACAGGCAGCAGGCCATGTACTTCCCGTGACGTGGGTCACATTTGACCATCTGATTGGATGGTTCAAAGCAAGCGTTAGTGATCTCAGCCACTGAGAGCTGCTCATGATAAGCTTTCTCAGCAGAGATCACAGGAGCATAAGTTGCCAAAGGAAAATGGATACGTGGATACGGCACCAAGTTGGTCTGAAACTCGGTAAGATCAACGTTTAGGGCGCCGTCGAATCGGAGAGAGGCAGTAATGGACGACACTATCTGACCTATCAGCCTATTGAGATTGGTGTAAGTAGGACGCTCGATATCAAGGTTTCTACGACAGATATCATAGATGGCCTCATTGTCGACCATGAAAGCACAGTCTGAGTGCTCTAGTGTGGTGTGTGTGGTGAGGATGGAGTTGTAGGGCTCCACCACAGCAGTAGAGACCTGTGGAGCTGGATAGATGGAGAACTCAAGCTTGGATTTCTTTCCATAATCAACAGAAAGACGCTCCATCAGCAAAGAGGTGAAACCAGAACCGGTTCCTCCTCCAAAGCTGTGAAACACCAAGAAGCCCTGAAGTCCAGTGCACTGATCAGCCTATGAAGAGAGAGGAATGGAAAGAAAGAAATGTATTCAGTTAAAAACAAATGCTGAATGAAAACAGGCTGAGTGCGATTATAAAGATTCCTCACCAGTTTGCGGATCCTGTCAAGAACGAGATCAATGATCTCTTTGCCAATAGTGTAATGGCCACGAGCGTAGTTGTTCGCTGCGTCCTCCTTTCCAGTGATCAGCTGCTCCGGGTGGAAAAGCTGCCGGTAAGTTCCAGTGCGGACCTCATCTGAACCACATAAAAGCAGTTTGAGAGATCGAACTCGTGGATCAACCATAAAGGCCAGTTCACACTGCACTGACAGACAAACAACGGCAAGAAACACTTTGTCGTGTTTTTCTGGATCGACGTGACGGTGTGTGTTGCCGTTGGTCGACGCTTGTTTTCTGTTTCAATCGCCGTTCGTTGGATTGTGGAACGTCTGAGAAGTGAATACTGTAATCTGGTGACTGTCCGCATTGTTCGCCGTCTGTCGGTACAGTGTGAACTGGCCTTAAGAGACAGCAGGAAATCAGAAAGATACTAACCGATCACAGTGGGCTCCAGATCTACAAACACTGCTCTGGGTACATGCTTTCCAGCGCCAGTCTCACTGAAAAAAGTGTTGAAGGAG
Organism: Scardinius erythrophthalmus; assembly: GCF_964197995.2. Classification (NCBI taxonomy): domain Eukaryota; kingdom Metazoa; phylum Chordata; class Actinopteri; order Cypriniformes; family Leuciscidae; genus Scardinius; species Scardinius erythrophthalmus. The sequence continues at coordinate 5,027,945 of NC_138245.1, forward strand.
TCGTCCCCTCCACCGATCGTCTTATCACTGGGCATCTGTCCATCCGGCTGGATCCCATGCTCGAGACAGTAAAGTTCCCAGCAGGCATTGCCAATCTGGACGCCAGCTTGGCCCACGTGAATTGAAATACACTCGCGCTGTTGTGGAAAATAAAAATTAGCATTGTCATGAACATATATCTTGTAAATTATAGATCATGTCCAGTTCTGAGACACAATGAAGCTTTAAAAAATGTCATTTTCTTATGATAGATATGATTACATACCATGTTAAATTCAAATACATATTTATTTTCTGGAAGAATTTTTATTTTTTAAGCTGTTATGCAACATAGCAATAGTCTACTTTATAAAAACATGATGTCAGCACCATTTTGAGATGCATACATGTCCGTAATTAAACAGCCAATGGCACCAATGTCATGAAATCTAAAGAGCATTACAATCCTAAAATTTGACTTATGACATATGGGGTGATTTAACTCTCTTTAAAAGCAATAATACTGGCTAAATCTCACAAGTTAATGTATAATTTACAGTACATAATATGTATGATATTTTTGGTCTCACAGATTAGAAATATTGGCAGAATTGTATAGCCTAATGCAGAATTCGATCTCCTCTTCTAGCAATGGCGTGCAACTATATAATTAAAGCTTAAAATATAAATGTATGAAAATATATGAACATATGAAGAAATTAACTGAGAAATTAAAGTGTAAACTCACCATTTTGTGTTTTTTTTTCACAGGTGCAGTCGGCGCTGATGTGTGTTGATCTCACTGCAGAGAAGATGGAGGAAGAGAGAGAGAGAGAGAGAGAGAGAGAGAGAGAGAGAGAGAGAGAGAGAGAGAGAGAGAGAACGAGCTGCAGGAGGGAGTGGCTCATCATCATCAAAAAAAAAAAAAAAAAGCAAGCCTTTGTGTAATGATAACATTCCAAACTAAACGCTGTTTTACCGCGCGCCACTGAGTGCTGCCAAATCCTTTATCTCTTTGTGCAAAAGGTTGATTCAAACATCCTAAATGTATTCAAATGACCTGCAACATGCATCCTAAAATCATTTAACATTTTTCCAGTCGTGTTTTTTCGGACCGTAACGTTACATTTCAATAACCCGACTAGACACAGTAATCAATAACATGCAAAATTGATGAGTATAATAACCTTAAACAGATGATTTACAGTATGTCTTTTAGATTTGATGCGTTTGATGCACAATATCCAGACAGACAGAATGTGTTTCAAAACCTATAAACAGCCTCTGAAGTATTCTAGTCTAGGGTATAATAAACCACTCCAAGCTCCCTAACTAGTCAGCTCACAGGTTTTTAAAACACGACCAGCTCGGCCACCGCCCGTATTAGAGATTCTGCTGCAGTGATGGCGTCATAATGCTGCAGATACCAAGTGATGCACATTGTGTATAAAAAAAAAAAAATTCCCTTGACTGTTAAAAATGTAAGATTTATAGAATTTAAAAATAATTCTTTTGCAAGAGGGGTTTAACTGACTCAGTATCATATTCATATTCAGATATACTGAACAATCTAGTTATAGCCTACATATTAACAAAATGATGCTCAGAGATTATTCAGACATCAACGGCATGCATAAACTCAATTGAAACAAAAAAGTTCTGGTGCAATAAAATTACAATTCTATATTCACATAGGCTACATAGAGAAGTGGGTCAGATCCTGCTGCTCTGTCGCTGTATAAAAGCGGCGCGACTCGAGGATTTCTCGCAGTTACTACATCGACTCTTCACCGTCGAGAACAGTAACGCTGTAGAGCAACATCTCGTTTCCAGATCAATCCTAATTAGGCCTAGAGGAAGATGGTGAGTAGCTGACTAACGTATTATTACTTTTTAGACTACACTCTTAAAAATAAAGGTTCCAAAAAGGGATTTTTTTTCCCCCACTATAACGAACCTTTTGTGCAATGGAAAGGTTCCATGGATGTTAAAGGTTTTTCATGGAACTATACCAATAAATAACCTTTATTTTTAAGATTGTATACTATTTTAAAGACAGGATACGAATAATAAAACAATTACAGCAATAATTGAGTGATTGGTGAAGTTATTATTAGCCAAAGCCTAAACCAAATCGGGTTAATTATATCTTTGTAGATATTATTATTTTTATTAATAATAATAATATGCACGTGTAGTATAGCAGATAGTGATGCTCCTCAACTGACGAGGCTGCAGAGTGTATTTGATCGATAATAGGCGAACGATATGCTCTAGTATAGGGATAAGCTGTTCATGCTGAATATTCAGCATTTGACGCGGCTCAAACGTTAAAATGGTCACATCAGTGTTCATATTTTTCGTCGAGGAGAAGATGAGCGTTTAAACGTGGCGATACAGTATTAAAACGATAATACAATACTCAGTGCAACAGTGAGCAAATAGGCTACATTATATAAACCTTTTAAAACGGAGGGGTACATTTCAAACGGCTGGATTAAATCACAGTCACTTGTAATCAAGTTACTAATGTTAGACTTTTGATTCTGGTAAGGACTATCCTGAAAATTGTGTCCTATAGCAATGGTTAATTGTGTTGTAAAGGGAGTGAAAACACTAATCTTTCTACAGTGCAGCATATGCAGACCGCCATAATCTCATTAAAATGAATTACCCTGACCAGCTAAGCTCAGGAAACATATGTTGCTTGAAATGCTTTAAACAGATTCATAATTATTCTCAGTTGCAGAGTGAGGACTATTATAAACCCAGAACGAAAATACAGCTCTCAGCCTTTGTATGTTGCTCTTATAGGCCTACTACATATACATTGAAACATAGTAATGCAATTTGGTAAAAATGGATTGTAGTTCTTTAAATAAACCTGCGTTGATAGGCAATAAACAGGGAACAGCCAGATGAAGTTTGTGGGTTTTAAATAAGAGAGGATGAGGAACGTGGCATCCATGGTTGCTCAGCCCAGTATTTTCCCATAATGTCTCGTCTGAGTTTTATGTCTAAAGCTCTGAACTGCAAATATCACAACACCTAATTCAGAGTTGCAATATATTAAAGTCCTAAAATATATCAGATTTGAAGGATGCAAATAACGAACTATTATATAGCATTAAAACGGTGGCTTTTCTTCCTCACAACAGCGCGAGTGTATTTCAATTCACGTGGGCCAAGCTGGCGTCCAGATTGGCAATGCCTGCTGGGAACTTTACTGTCTCGAGCATGGGATCCAGCCGGATGGACAGATGCCCAGTGATAAGACGATCGGTGGAGGGGACGACTCCTTCAACACTTTTTTCAGTGAGACTGGCGCTGGAAAGCATGTACCCAGAGCAGTGTTTGTAGATCTGGAGCCCACTGTGATCGGTTAGTATCTTTCTGATTTCCTGCTGTCTCTTAAGGCCAGTTCACACTGTACCGACAGACGGCGAACAATGCGGACAGTCACCAGATTACAGTATTCACTTCTCAGACGTTCCACAATCCAACGAACGGCGATTGAAACAGAAAACAAGCGTCGACCAACGGCAACACACACCGTCACGTCGATCCAGCAAAACCCGACAAAGTGTCTCCTGCCGTTGTTTGTCTGTCAGTGCAGTGTGAACTGGCCTTTATGGTTGATCCACGAGTTCGTTCTCTCAAACTGCTTTTATGTGGTTCAGATGAGGTCCGCACTGGAACTTACCGGCAGCTTTTCCACCCGGAGCAGCTGATCACTGGAAAGGAGGACGCAGCGAACAACTACGCTCGTGGCCATTACACTATTGGCAAAGAGATCATTGATCTCGTTCTTGACAGGATCCGCAAACTGGTGAGGAATCTTTATAATCGCACTCAGCCTGTTTTTATTCAGCATTTGTTTTTAACTGAATACATTTCTTTCTTTCCATTCCTCTCTCTTCATAGGCTGATCAGTGCACTGGACTTCAGGGCTTCTTGGTGTTTCACAGCTTTGGAGGAGGAACCGGTTCTGGTTTCACCTCTTTGCTGATGGAGCGTCTTTCTGTTGATTATGGAAAGAAATCCAAGCTTGAGTTCTCCATCTATCCAGCTCCACAGGTCTCTACTGCTGTGGTGGAGCCCTACAACTCCATCCTCACCACACACACCACACTAGAGCACTCAGACTGTGCTTTCATGGTCGACAATGAGGCCATCTATGATATCTGTCGTAGAAACCTTGATATCGAGCGTCCTACTTACACCAATCTCAATAGGTTGATCAGCCAAATTGTATCGTCCATTACTGCCTCTCTCCGATTCGACGGCGCCCTAAACGTTGATCTTACCGAGTTTCAGACCAACTTGGTGCCGTATCCACGTATCCATTTTCCTTTGGCAACTTATGCTCCTGTGATCTCTGCTGAGAAAGCTTATCATGAGCAGCTCTCAGTGGCTGAGATCACTAACGCTTGCTTTGAACCATCCAATCAGATGGTCAAATGTGACCCACGTCACGGGAAGTACATGGCCTGCTGCCTGTTGTACCGCGGTGATGTTGTGCCTAAAGATGTAAATGCTGCAATAGCCACCATTAAGACCAAGCGCAGCATCCAGTTTGTGGACTGGTGTCCAACTGGTTTCAAGGTTGGCATCAACTACCAGCCTCCCACCGTTGTTCCCGGTGGTGATTTGGCGAAGGTGCAGCGAGCCGTGTGCATGTTGAGCAACACCACTGCGATCGCAGAGGCTTGGGCCAGGCTTGATCATAAGTTCGATCTGATGTACGCTAAGCGCGCCTTTGTGCACTGGTACGTAGGTGAAGGAATGGAGGAGGGCGAGTTCTCTGAGGCTAGAGAAGACATGGCAGCTCTGGAGAAAGATTATGAGGAGGTGGGTGTAGATTCAGTCGAGGGAGAAGGAGAAGAGGAAGGTGAGGAATATTAAGATGACACATATCAAGTGAGCATTCAGTTTGTCTATTGCAGTGTAGAAAACATGCTGTAAATATTCGTTCTTTACATCATGTTAACCACAAACTTGATCCTGCTAGGAATTTCGATTTTTAAGCCATATTTTATGGATCATCCAAAAACAGTGTATAAATAAAATAAAATTATGCACTGACCTTACCAACGTCTGCAATAAATTGATCATTTGAAGGGATGAGTTGTGTATGCTTTTACTGAATCCACACACACACACACACACACACACATTTATATTCATTTCAGGTGTGGTAATATTTATTTTCACACATTTTTATCTAACAACCTTGTTTATTTTTCTTTTATTCATTAAATATCAAACCTACCCACTTGAAAAAAAACTTACTAAATGTAGTGTATTTTTCTCTCTTTTCCCTTGCTCCCTTAAACGTTTGACATGAAGTGTACTATATTATGAAATTAGCTTAATATAGTTTAAGACCATTGAGCATTTACTTCAAAATAGTGATTCACATAAAATATAAATTAGATTTACATTTCAAATTGTATTAAAGATTACTTTTACAATATAATACACAGACATCAACACATATTACACTAAAATAACTACCACTTATTAAAAGGTTAAAAAAATATATCAACATTCAAACGTCATTTAAAAAAGTGGAACTGTAAAATGTATGAAACTACATTTCTTGTGATGTAGTACTCCTAACTTTATTCTAACAGAAACTGTTTATTTTTCCGTTTGTCTAAAATTTAAAGTGCTTTAGTCAGCAATGTCAAGATTGATCATGAATTTACGTTACATATTTTAAATACCTTCTTACAAAGTCAGTTTGTGATGATATAAAGAAGCATAATTACATTTAAATATGCTTGCAAAGATGGGTTTGTCAGTGCCAAACCCCTATAAAGCAAAAATGCCAAACACATGATTGCAGTGAAAATTATTTAACCCCCCGACCGGCAAGAAATTCTGGTTTTGTGAACAAATAATACAACACACAAAAAACATCAACCAAGGCATCATTAAATAGTCATATAAAGTTTATTAATATACATTTGCATGTTTCTGAGAATAAGTTTGTCACTTCAAAAGAAAAACAAAAAACAAATTGAAACATCCATGTACAAAATGATTCTTCACCTTTCATAACCTTCAATAAATGCTGCCTTTACTGTACTGTAAATACTTACAAGCTTGACACCTCTCCACCGTTAGCTTATAGATTTTGTGCAAAAGCTTCCAGTTCACTGATATTTCTTGGTTTCCTTACTGCCACTGCTTTCTTCCAATTTACCAAAGATGGGATTTAAATCTGGAGACTGAGCAAGCACTTGAGAACATTCCAGATCAGATCCCTAAACCAAGCCTAGGATGATTTAGTCCAAGAGTCATCAAACTTTAGAGCAGGCATTCTCAACTCTGGCCCTCGAGATCCACTAGAGTTTAGCACTTAAAGGTTTACTGATGCAAACCTTGGTAGCTTTCAAGCAGAGATGGTCTTATTATTGGGAGATACGAGGGCCAGTGACTCTACCAAAAGCGTAACGACTGACTTGGATCACGTGTGCCTTGATAACCAATCACATGACAGCCTTCACGTTACTGAAATTCGTTCAGAATTGTGTGACAGTCAATCACTGTTTGCGGATACCATTGAAATGAATAAGTGCAGTGAACTGAATCATACCTATTGCAGAATTGTCCATGACTTCTCTTCTAAAACAGCATTTTTTTCCTCAAAAAATAGATAAATCCAAAATGAAAGTTTATGAGCAAACATTTTAGAGATTAGCCGATGGGCTGTCGATTTATTGAATAAGCCATTTCGTCACAAAAGCGGCTTATTCTGCATAGTGAAGCCTCTCCTCTATTGACATCCATAAAAAACGGCCTCTGGTCTCCTTCCCTGCATTAACAGGCGTTACGCTTTTGTTTGCTAACCCTGCAGGCTTGCCTTCACGTGGCTTTGACCTTGTTCATGTGTGTTTGATCAGGGTTGGAGCAAAACTCTGCAGAGAAGTGGATCTCGAGGGCCAGCGTTGAGAAACTCTGCTGAAGTATGAACTGAAGTCTTCACATTCTTTGACAAAATGGCAAGATATTCCAAAGAATCCATGATGCCGGTCACACGGTCAAGATTCACCAGTTCTTCTTGGTCAAGAGTGACATTCGGCAAGGAGCCCGGACATGAAATCCTTGCTTGATAAGCATTTATAAAAAACTAAGATTATCAAAATCAGACCTTAAACCTTGTGCGGAGTGGAAATGTGGGACCTCATTATAAGCCTATGTTGATGTTCACAATTATGAACAGAGTAACTTCACGTGGTCTTCACGTCATACAGGATTTCACAATTTGGTGATAGCAATGAATGACAAATGATAAACATGTTTGGAATAATCAGTCTGTCCCAAGTATTCAGGATTTTAGGATTTACTCACAAGCTCAAACAGCTACAAACTTGATTTTTGGTCTTACAAATCTTCATTCACTTTTACCTTTACTCGATGCCACGCATTGCTAAGCACTCCCCGTAAGTTCCAGATAGGGGCAACAGTATCTGGCTGCATGTTGTAACTACTGTCCACTGCTTTGCATACAATCTCCAGCTCCTGAACCCTATGAGGTAGTGGGACGTCAATCTCCCATAGCTTCCAAGCCCAGGCTTTTCCAGGTGGAGGAGGAGGAGCTTCTTGTCCCTTATCGCCAGTGCGAAGTTTGGCTACATGCCACGTCTTCCCACCATCTATTGAAACATCTACTCTGACAACTTCTCTTCCTCCTCCACTCCATGCATAGCCTTTTACAGTCACCTCCCCGTCACTGGCGTCTACTGAGATTCCCTCTGCTGGATGAGTGATTGCTGACTGTATGGGGAGTTCCTGTATGGCCGGTGCTGATTTAAAGTCCACAGTGTCCCAGTCGGTACCCGGAGAAAAGCCTTTGTAATCATTCTGCTGCCAGTGACTCTTGCTCTCCTCTTCACTCACAACAATTTTCCCCAACCATTTGACATTGCGGGCTCCAACAATTCCAGGTGCAACCACACGAACAGGGTAGCCATGATCAGGCGGAAGATCCTCCCCGTTCATCTCATATGCAAGAAGAACGTCACCTTCTTCACTCACAGCTTTGTTCAGTGGAATTGATGCGCCATACGCTGTACCGGTCACATCCTTGTCCAACCCTTCGAACTGGACATGTTGAGCCTTTGCTGCTACTTCTGGTCCAAATCCATAGTGCAACAGTACATCCCGCAGGAGTGCGCCTGACCACGTAGCATTGCTTATCGCGGCAATTCCCCAATTGAGTCCTTTGACTTGCTTGACTGTGTTCATCTCAGAGCGACGGTTCCCAGCACACTGAAGCGTTGCTGTAATTGTGTGTTTTGGAAAACAAGACTTCAGCTCATTTAGTGTAAGTGATACTACTCCACCAGGGAGACCCTCAATCTCCAATCTGTAGGTTTCAGGATCCACCCTGGGCACTGGAAGATGATTCCGCTTAAAAAATATGACTGAGGGGGTGATGTAGTTATCAGAGAGTATTGAAGAAGGTGGTTCAGCATTGAAGGGTTTCAGACTGTTGATCCGAAGGGCAGGGTGACGTGTTGGCTCGGCAGAGTAAGGGTCTAAAGTGTTGACGCTCTCTTGCTTCTTGATACTCTCTGTATTAAGAACACCAATTTTATACTCTGAGAGGATTTCAAAAACATGGTCTTGTTCATGAACGGCATATAACGCCCAGTAAGGCTCTAGAGATCCACCTGCAGCCAGAAGTATTTTGTCGCCACCAGGGTGCATGGCTACAAAGGCAGTAATATCGTAAACTTCCCCTTTATAGGTGACCCACACACCATTGTCAAGGGAGCAATGCTTTGTGACTTCTTCTAGGGTGTACACAGGAAGAGCTGAAGTCTGCGTTACTGGTAACTGTGCTGATGAAGCTGCCCACTCAACCTGAACAAAAATAGACACACACACACAAAAAAAAAAAGATTACTCAATGACAACTAAAGCCCCTGAGGTGGGGGGGGGGGGACATAAAAAGGCACATGACGTGCCTTTTTATTTTAATATACTTAAAAGTGCACTTTTAAATGTCATGTAACGTTTAACATATACACAAGATAGACAAGATAAATTTGCAAAACATGATTATTCTTCTCCCTCATTCTCAGGTATAAGTAATGACTTTGTATTTGTACACATATTTCTTAGTGGATAGATTAATTTGGTTAATGTGCAGATTCCTTTTTTTAATTAGTTGCCTAAATAATACTTGAGAAATAGTGGCAAGCCTTTAGTCAACAGTAGCACCATTTCTTCCATCCAAAAGTGCTTGAAACACACAAAGTGTAAAGTGTGTAAAGTGTAAAATTGGCTTGGCCCCTTAGTTCCAGTGAAAGGAACTTTTAATGCTTCAGCACACCAAGACATTTTGGACAATTTCATGCTCCCAACTTTGTGGGAACAGTTTGTGGATGTTCCTGTTTCAACATGACTGCACACCAGTGCACAAAGCAAGGGCCATAAAGACATGGATGAGCGAGTTTGGTGTGGAGGAACTTGACAAGCCTGCACAGAGTCCTGACCTCAACCCGATAGAACACCTTTGGGATGAATTAGAGCGGAGACTACGAGCCAGGCCTTCTCGTCCAACATCACTGCCTGACCAAATGCGCCTCTCGAAGAATGGTCAAAAATTCCCATAAACACACTCCTGAACCTTGTGGAAAGCCTTCCCAAAAGAGTTGAAGCTGTTATAGCTGCAAAGGGTGGACCAACTCCATATTAAACTCTACGGATTAAGAATGGGATGTTATTTAAGTTCGTGTGCATGTAAAGGCAGACGTCCCAAAACTTTTGGCAATATAGTGTAAATGCATCAGTCAGCTGCTGTAGATATCCTTCTTTGAAATCTTTCACCTAGTTATATCTTTAGAGATGTTTCATTTTTTGAATTGGGGGACATGTCTCACCTTGCCTTGGTGGAGCCTGTAGGCTAAAACAGCTCCCGTACCCACCAGCAGCCCAGCCAGAGCAAATCTAAACTTTGGCACCCTGTCACTGAAGTATTTCTGCCTTCCGTGGCCACCAGTGCTCCTCCAGCGGGAAGAAAGGTGCCCATCCCACACAGACAATGATGGGATAATGCTCTTTGAAATCCTGGAACTGAGAGTTAAGAGAAATTTTTGCAACAATTTCATAATAACAAACAGCATTATTCTTAAGTCTCCTACTTTCTAAGAAAGAAAGATAAGCTGGCCTTGAAATAAATAAGGAACAAAGGTTTATATGAAATGGCATAATTACCTTTGACTCCTGATAAGGAAGACCGAAGCAAGACCTTGGCAATGTTTTAGGTGCTGCATTGCACTTCCTGAGAAAAGAGAGAAAGAATGACAACAAGGTGTCAAAGTACAAGTTTAAAAGCTCTGGTTTGATCTGTTATGATGAAGCCACAGTATAAGGCTCATATAATGGATTGAAGGAGCTTTTTTTCACTTTCCCTTAAGCATTTATACACGTGCACTGCAAATGGTGATGATTGACATGCAAAAAAAAAAAAAAATGATTGAAATGTATTTGATATAGCCTAGAATGTACTTAAAGGGATAGTTCACCCCAAAAAAAAAATATATATCATCGTTTACACACCCCTGATCAACCCCACCCTTTCTCTTAGCTTAACACTTCTCTTTAATCCTTAGTAAAAGTTGGTCTCACCAGCTTTGTGAATACGTTTTAAGAGAAAACTCTTACCTAAGACTTTTACTGCTATTTAGGAGAACTCTTAGTGGTAAGATCAAACGGTTTGCGAGTTAGGCTACATAAGTAATGTGTAGAGCTTTGGGAAGCCAGGACCAGGCCTGAAAACCACCGCTCTTAAGCCTGGAACACACCAAGCCGATGGTCGGCCGTCAGGCAGTTTTTGTGCGTCGGCCGACTAACCCCGGATTTCCACCAACTGCGGAACGGCGGCGGAGTCAATGGGTTTCCATTAAAGTCAATGTGTCTATTTTCACTGACTGCGGAACGGCTGCGTTCCGACTCCGGATGCCGGAGAGCTCCGCAGCAATTCAGCACTTATATCGCGCAATCACACGTGAATTGTGTGTTCAGCTGTTAGTCATGGCCGCAGCCGTTCCGCAACAAATCCGGACCTGGTGGGTATGGACAGCGGAGCACGGAGCCGACATATGGCGGGGCCGATCCGCAGCCATTCCGCAGTTGGTGGAAATCAGGGGTGAGTGTGTTCCGCACCGTCGGCTGAAATTGGTCCTCGTCTGCTTTTTTTTTCCGGCCGATTCGACATGTTGAATCGGTGTCGGACCGTCGGTGAAAGAGGGAACGCTGATTGGATGTTCAGCTAAGTGAACAAGTCAGTGCACGAGAATAATAGCAAAACAGCAAGCAAAGTCAAAACGGTACAGATAAAAGGCCGTTCTAATGTTACATCATCTTACCTGAGTGTTCCTTGGCGAATATTACAATATTAACATGAGCAGAGTGGAATAAAGAAAGTGTTTAGCAGGACTGATATTCAAAACGGTAAGCACGCGCTGCTTTGTTTACGGTTTGTGTATCTGCAGCGTCGGTTTCCCTTTTTGAATGATGAATAAAGACGAATATATCTGCAGAAATAGACAGTTGTCTCATTCACACGCAGGTGCATAACGCACATTCTATCTAACAGTCGGCAGTAGTTCTCTCTGTGTGTTCAAGTGCAACTTTTTACCCCGACGTGAGGCGACAACACAGTCGGCTTTCAGCAGCGCTAGTTCGTCGGCGTCGGCTTGGTGCAGGCTTTTGTCAGTGATTCTCAAACCTGTCCTGAAGAGCCCTGCAACACGTTACACTCCACATTTTGAAAGTCTCCCTGATGTAACACCTACATTTACATTACATTTAATCATTTAGCAGACGCTTTTATCCAAAGCGACTTACAAATGAGAGCAATAGAAGCAATTAAACTAACAATAGGACAACAATATGCACGTGCTGTGACCCTTCCCAGTTTAGTCTAATGCAGTACACATACTTAAAACAATATATTATATATGGACAACTTGGACAACTCTTCTGATTATTCTTTTCACTCCTCTATCAGAAATCTTGCGAGGAGCACTGGTCGAGGCAAATTTATGGTGAAATTATTGTCTTTCCACTTCCGTATTATGGCCCCAACAGTGCTCACTGGACCATTCAGAAGCTTAGAATGGCGCCTATAACCAATGCCATCATTATGTTTTGCAACAATTAGGTTGCGAAGGTCTTGAGACAGCTCTTTGCTTTTACCCATCATGAGATGTGTCTTGTGTGACACCTTGGCAATGAGACCTTTTTGTAGGCCATCCGTTGGGACTGAACCAGCTGTTATTAATAATTTCCACACAGAGTGTGTGTGTGTGTGTGTGTGTGTGTGTGTGTGTAATTAATATATATATATATACACATATACACATATACATATACATATATACATACATACATACACAATAGAAAAATAAAGTGTTAGTATTGTTGCTGAAAAAGATGCGTCTTCAGCAGTTTCTTGAAAATGGCTACGGACACAGCAGCTCGGGTTGAGTTCGGCAGGTCATTCCACCAGCAGGGAACAGTCCAGGTGAAGGTCAGTGAAAGTGATTTTGTGCCTTTTTGAGATGATGGCACCACGAGTCGACATCCGCTTGCAAAGCCAAAGTCTGGAGTAATGAGTTCAGGTAAAAGGGAGCAGTGCCAGTGGTTGTTCTGTAGGCAAACATCAGTGCCTTGAATTTGATGCGAGCTGCAATTGGCAACCAGTTTATGAAGAGCGATGTGACGTGGGCTCTCTTCGACTCAAAGACCAGTCTAGCTGCAACGTTCTGGATCAGTTGCAGAGGTTTGACAGTGCAAGCTGGGAGGCCTGGCAAGAGAGCATTACAATAGTCCAGAGCACGTGATTCAACTTGGCTAATAGCACCATGGTGGTGTCTGAAAGCTCCACAGGAGGCATGAAAGCAACAAGGCACATCCAAATTCAATCGTGTCACATCCCGTCTCCTGAGATACCTTCATCTGATCAATTTTTGAAGGCAGGCAGTTTATGGCTGCACCCATATCTATATATATTTCTACCAGATGTTCAACTAACGAAATTCCATAAAACAGTTTTCAAAGTTGTGAGTTTTGAAAATGTGATCAGGATCATTATGCAGTGCATGCCATTGTATGTGTGTCCCTCACAAACTTGTTTTCATGTAATATTCAGTATGGCATCCACCATGACTAAAGTCTACTAGTAGAGAGTGCAAGACACGAAATGGGTCAAAGACATCCAATTATGCAAACAAACACAGTCAGTTCTGTAAGCAGATGGGGCAAAACATCTAATGTGTCAAAATAAAAGTCTTGCAGCTTAAGGGGCCATTAAAGGATTAGTTCATCTCAAAATGAAAAGTTCCAGATAATTTACTCACCCCAATGCCATCCAAGATGTTCATGTCTTTCTTTCTTCAGTGGAAAAGAAATTAAGTTTTTTGAGGAAAACATTTCAGGATTTTTGCGTTAATATTTTTTGCTAGATAAGACCCTATTCCTCAGCTGGGATCGTGCAGAGCCCTTTGAAGCACTTCAAAGCCCTTTGAAACTGCATTGATTTGGACTTCAACAATTTGATGACCGTTGAAGTCCAATGTGTGGAGAAAAATCCAGAAATGTTTTCCTCAAAAAACTTAATTTCTCTTCCACTGAAGAAAGAAAGACATGAACATCTTGGATGGCATTGGGGTGAGTGAATTATCAGGAAATTTTCATTTTGAGGTGAACTAATCCTTTAAACTAAGGACAAGTTCGGTATTTTACACTTAAAGCCCTGTTTACAGATCGTTTCTGATGAAATAGAACGGTTAAGATAAAATTTTGGACAAATGCTGCTGTCCCGAGAAATTTAGGTTTCTTTCGCTTTCCCCCCCACCAGTAGACTGGGTGTATAGGTGCACTCGAACACTCCTTCCTAAAACACATTAAACTTTCGTTTACAAAGACGTGAAACTCACCGAGTGGTCAGGGGTGTTCACTGATATGCTCACACAAAAATCGCTGCAAAATATGCTTTCCAACAGGTTTTATCGTAGTTTTTGTCTCCTCCATTGACTTGCATTGGATGTGCTGTGAGGTACGGTATTACTCCGCCGCCGGAAACTGAAATGGGGTTCAGGGGTTGTTTTCTTCTTCTTCTGTTTTTTTTTTTTTTTTTTTATGGCGGATCGCAAACAATGAAATGCCAGTGGTTTGCTTGCAAAGGTGCATTATCGCCACCAACTGGGCTGGAGTGTCTATTATTCAAGCTCTCAACGGAAGAATCTACGGGTGTGAGACGTTTGGAAAAATAGGTCCACAGTTTTACAACGAATGGTAAAAACCTGTTGGAAAGCATCTTTTGCAGCGATTTTTGTGTGAGCATATCAGTGAACACCCCTGACCACTCGGTGAGTTTCACATCTTTGTAAACGAAAGTTTAATGTGTTTTAGGAAGGAGTGTTCGAGTGCACCTATACACCCAGTCTACTGGTGGGGGGGAAAGCGAAAGAAACCTAAAATTCTCGGGACAGCAGCATTTGTCCAAAATTTTATCTTAACCGTTCTATTTCATCAGAAACGATCTGTAAACAGGGCTTTAAGTGTAAAATACCGAACTTGTCCTTTAAGACTTTCATAATTATTACATAATTTAAATTGCTTGTATCAATCTTGTGCGACTTCCCTTACTTTAAGGGTATCACACATGACCAGAGTCGCCCAATAGTGAGCCTACGTGGTGACGTGAAACACAGACGCGCTACGCTTAAACACTACGTAAAAAGACTCGAGTGGAATAAAGTCGTTATTTTTGTTTGTTTTTGCGCACAAAAAGTATTCTCGTCGCTTTATAAACTTAAGATTGAGCCACTGAAGTCACTTGGACTATATTAACAATGTCTTTAATACATTTTCTGGGCCAGCAAGTTATAGTGTCCATAAGCCTGCAGGAGGAGTGATCCAGCTCTCAGATTTCATCAAAAATATCTTTAATTTGTGTTCCGAAGATGAACGAAAGTCTTACGGGGTTGGAACAACATGAGGGTGAGTGATTACTGACAGAATTTTCATTTTTGGGTGAACTAACCCTTTAAATAGGCCTATTTGGTGAGTTAAAAGCATACAGCATGGATCTTTACAGACTAACATCATGACTCATCAAAACTTAAACATTTGTCTTATTGCAACCACATGTAAGCCTGCTGGGTTATGACCAAAAAAAAAAAATACTTCACCTAAAATGACCAATGAAAACAGAATTCAAGCTCTAGTTGCTTAAAGCTCTGAATGTCTCACTGCACCTGAAAAAGATTTACACCCCATGTTTCAACATTGCAACATTAATTTACTCCCAACATCACATATCAGTCTATTAGCGTGATATCAGCGATGCATGCGCCACATGGGCTACTGGTTTTAAAACACCATAAACATATATTTGCACATGATAAGACAAGGGGCAGCGGGGTTAAGCAGAAAGACTCCTGGCACAGAGAAAATCTCTTGGAAATAACTAGCTTTTGTTTTAAACAAGCCACCACATCAGCTATGTGCTATAATGAAATGAAAGGTTTGAAATGAGAAGCTGTTGCAAACATATTTGGACTGATAGGATTGCGTCATAACAGATTATACACTTGTTTTGGTACATGCCGTTCTTGTGTACAGAACACATAACCTTGCTGTCAGGACCAGCAGTGTGGAATCTTGGCTTCTCAGCCTTTTCATTAACTAGACAACATAAAGGGCCAAAAACAAATCCCACTGACTTTTTCAAAGTACTGACTTACATTAATCGATATGAAAGTTAACTTTAACATTAGGCTATTATACACTGGATTAAATGATGTAATACTGTGATTAATTGTGTCCAGGGATGGTTTGACATTTCTGTGACTGAGTGTGCTGTGCTGAATAAAGCTTTTCCCCTTAAATTAGTTCTGTCATAACAAATCTCGTAGTGTTTGGCACGGTAATGGATATGACCATATTGATGTTTGCCAATCCACACACAACACACTGCTGTGAGCAAGCAAGACACACTGCTGCTGCTGTTCATAGTGTACATGAATGACCTGTAGCAGATCTACACAGGTGGAGGGTTTCTGAAGGCGTGCAGCAAACTGCTACAGTAAATGTTGACCAAGTATTTGAATGTTGAGCAGCGACCTCATTGGCTGCTGATACAGCAGGAACCAATCAGCTGTGCCCTATAGAGAATGATGTGATTGCAAGCAGATTGAGATTGACTGTGCCATCTTGAGTTTCATGACAGAACTTAGTTGCAGTCAAATGCATTATTTTTCCCACAAGAAATGAAACATCCAAACAAATGTTTACTGAATTCTTATAAATGTTATTGTAAGCGAGAGTGAATCTTTCTTGACCTGTGCGTCCAACACGTCCTCACTTGTCATTACATTTAGTAGTGGGATATGATTTAAATCGGTTTACTTACACCAAGCATGGTTTTAAATCACGTTCTAGCTGCTTCACAAGTTTAATCTTATTTAGGAAGTTAAAAGGCATGTTGTTGTAAAAAAACACAGTTTGAGGAACAGCGAAATTAAAGGAGAACTCTGGTCAATTTTAACATTGAGCTAATTTTTTTTTGTAAATTTGGAGTGCTGTCAATACAGAGAACAACGACAAAAATCGGTGTTGCCTACACCGTGTTATCCTCTTTTTAAAATTTGCACCCTGTTGACTTAAATGGGGCACGTTTTAAACCTGCTTTTAGCCTCTTAACATCCTTGATGTGTCATTACAAGTGCCCAGCTAATGTGAGTGATTCCTTCGGAGTGATCACGGGTCAATCTGACTGCAGTAGATGTGAAAGATATGAATAAAAATGATGTTTATTCAGCCAGCGCACATACCTGTATTTACATCCTGTTTTCGGTCGAAGCCCATAGTAATCGATTGTCGAGTTCACGCGCGTGATCATAGGTAACTAAACCTATGCGTGTAAAGTTCTCCTTTAACACCCGCTAACTGCGAGTAACGCGGTCAAATCACTAGCCAATTTGGCGGTTACTTATTATATTTACTGACTTTGCTGTGGAAGTTTGTGTAAACCAAATCTGCACAGATTTAGCGCAAATACTCAACTCATGAGTTATGATATTAAATACAGTATTGTGCAGAATCTGCCATTTCTGGCTTAATTGAACATTGCACGTCACTAAGCAACAAATAGCGGTGCACTTGTTCATTTGCATTTGCAATAGTGAAGATTAAAAAGCATTTGGTTAACAGAAAAGACATTGATATTTTCCAATATCCTACATTTTTGTATGTTCTTTGTACTGATGAATAAGAAATAATGTACGAATACAACTTTCATAATAAGCTGTGACGTTGTTTATCTGGTTTATTTATTTATTTATTTTTGGCAAGTAGAAGTTCTGAATGGCCGATAACTTAACAATTTAGTAGCCAAATTGACCAGCGAGTGAAAATGTGAGTTTCAAACCCTGTTTGCAATTAAAGTCAAACATGCTATACACACAAACGAGTATGAATGGGTTAAAAGATAAATAAATGCACCATTATTCATATCTAATGATAAGCTCCCACTGAGGTACATATTAAAAAAGAAAATAAGTCGCCAATTAAAACAAAAACAAAAACACATAACAATGGAACACTTTCCAAAAAAGAAAAAAACTATTTTGGAACTTGGAACTCGTTCTCAAATGGAACTATTTTCAGCGTAGGCTGTCTGTCATAATATGCATCCATGCACATGTTTTAACCAAAAACATTTTGTATAAAGTAGGCTAAAAACAGTCATGTGTCACACACACACACACACACACACACACACACACAAAAAACTCAACCAGCTTACGATTCTGCCCTTCACGGTTCCAACTTAACAAATGAACACGCACACGCACACACACACACACACACACACACACACACACACACACACACACACACACACACACACACACACAAAAACTCAACCAGCTTACGATTCTGCCCTTCACGGTTCCAACTTAACAAATGAACACGCACACACGCACACACACACACACACACACACACACACAAAGTGTTGCTTTGAATTTCAATTACTGACGGTTTCCCGATTATTTATGAATAACGAGGAAAGCGTATTCTTACTGTAATTACACTGCAGTTCCAAGAGAAGCAGAACACGCCATGAGCCCGCGATCTCGAGCTACTGATCCTGCACTGAACGCGTATCACGCTTGGAAACTGAGCGTGACGCACGAGTGTGACGTGGCCGCCCGCAGCCTCCGGCTACATCAACTTAGCTCGTTTTAGAATCTCACGCTAGAACATTCTAGGGAACGTTCAAACATTCTAATTCCCTCCAGTTCATTGACAATGGTTATGCATCGTAATATCGTTTAATACCATTGTCAAATTGCCTTTGAGTACAGTGAGAGACAAAAGCAGATTCACCACCGGTCAAAACTTAATAGTAGGATTTTCTTGTTTTTGAATGAAGTCTCATGCTCACCAAGTCTGCATTTATTTATACAGTAAAAAAATAGCAATAAATAATGTGAAATATTATTACAATTTGAAACGACTGTTTCTAAATATATATTTTTAATGTAATTTATTCCTGTGATCAAAGCTGAATTTTCAGCATCATTACTCAAGTCTACAGTGTCACATGATCCTTCAGAAATTGCTGCTCAAAAAACATTTATATTATATTATCACTGTTGGCAACCCTTTTTACAGCATATTAGAGTGATTTCTGAAGGATCATGTGACACTAAAGACTGGAGTAATGATGCTGAAAATGCATCTTTGCATCACAGGTGTACATTTCAGAGACTTCTTTCAAACATGTTAAAAACCTGAATTATTCCAACCGTTTGACCTTTAATAACTGTACATTTTATAATTAGATCTGAACCATTATTTCAAATGTTCTTTTATGTATTGCAGGTTACTTGTGTCCACTCTGGGCTTGCACCAAGGGCGTAACTTTGGGTCTACCATTGGGGGGGTTAAACTCGCTGCATATTTATTAATTTATTTATTGAATAATTTTCTTGTGTAAAAGGTAATTTGCCGTTCCTGTTTTAGAAATACATTGTGATACTTTTACTGATTTAGGCTACTTAACGTAAATGCAGTTGTTCACTTGACTATTTATGCCATAATGACACAGTGTTTAAGCACTAGCCAGCAGTGGCAGCTTCCAATTAATTGATTTTTTGTGTGTTCAATATCTTATAAAAAAAAAAAAACAAAAAAAAAAAACTTAAAGATTAATCAATTGCATCACTGTATTGGCACCTACATGCAGCAAATGTATTATGCACAATTCAACTCTCAATATTACAATATAGGGTGGCACACTGGAGTGCAGCTTGCACCTTTATTCTGAACAGATTTCACATATTGGTGGGCATCACCAAAACTCACCATCCACTAACAAAATCTTTAAGTTTATCTGTTAAAATGTATTTTATTAACATCACATTTTAAAAACTTAACATCAAATAACAGCATTAAAAACTTTCAAAGAGAGAAAATGAAAGTGCAATTATATTATCACTTTGCATGAAATAAGACTCAAAAGTAGATAAATAAAATTGTGTTTGCATTTAGCCTCTGATAACATCAAATTCAGAAACTGGGAAAGTGTGGACTAGTTGTGCTTTGATTCATTTTGTCACTTTGCAAACTGCAAAAAGAACAAAAAAATTATAAAAAAATAAAAATAATGATAATAATCTCAAATTGAGCCGGAGGTGGTAAATTCCTAATAATTTACGTATTTTTGTTTTTAGGTATTTTAAGATAACTTACCTAAAATACGTTGCGCATACAACTACGATCGTTATAAAGGTGTTTAAACAACAAAACACATCCACTTGCACATATTTGACAATCGGAATATCAGATATATCCTGCTATAGCTAACAAATTTGTGAAATTTTGAATAAAAAGAAATAAAAGCAGATCATCAGTCATTCATTCAGCGCTATTGTGGCTGCGGTGTGACAAGCAATGAATGACGCGTCTCCATGGGAACCATAAAGTGATAGCCTAGCTACTACTTTTAAACTTACGTGTAAAAAGGTTCAGCAAGGCTTACATTTAAATGTGTCTTTGTTTTGTTTTGAGTGTATGGTCAATAAATAAAGGAATTAAAAAGATGGGCACAAAACCTGTTTGTCGCGCCCCATTTGTCATGTCTCTATTCCCCCCCAGCAGTGGGCCGCGCACGCGCCCGCGCCTCACACTTTGAGAAACGCACCTCCGTTTGGTCAAGATTTTTCCTCTTTTTGGCTGGTGTCGACCATAGACTGTAAAAAATGGTGTCGACCAACAATGAAAAATCGTTGTCTGGCTGCCTTTCAGTGTCCTTTTTCATCTTTCCATCCGTTAGCATGCACCAGCTTTCTCCAACCATTCATCCCAGCGACTGCGCAATATAGTGAACAAACTTGGTAGAGAAAGCGGGTTGGGTAATACCAAGTAGTCGGCGGTGCGGTGGGCGGGAAGTACATTACAGATTATTTAAAATATGATACTATCTTTCTTGCTGGCAAATGAAATAAAGAAAACGAACAAAATTCATTCGGAATATTTCATATTTATTTTAATATGGGGGGGGGGGGGGTTATATTAGCTGGATCAGATTTTTGGGGGGGTCATAACCCCCGTAACCCCCGTGCAAATTACGCGCATGGCTTGCACCAGTTCATGTCAAGATCCAAAGGAACACACGCAAAGTTTGCCAATCAGTTCAGAGTCACTTACAAACAAAGATATTACTTTACTTGCACGGATGTGTCATTTAAACTTTTTTTTTTGTTTTAATTGATCTTCATGAATATATTTACACTAGTTCTGTCTTGGCAGAATATTAGCATACCGTCTTTGATTAGACAATGCAAGGCTACTGAGTTTTTAATTATAAACAAACAAAAATGTACAGGTCAAAACACTGAATTGAAAAAGGTTCACTTATACAAATAACAGCAATTCTATCTCTCACACACACACACACACACCCACACTGAGACAATGTTCTCAAACAGTCAGTTCTTTCAGTTCAAATGTGCCTTGAATAATAGGCATATAAAATCTTCAAATGATTTTCCTCGGATCTGAACTCCAGATCCAGGCTCAGCGGTTGCGACGAGAGCCCGTATAATCTTGTGCTGAAGGTCTTCTGTTTATGACTCTACGCAGAGATAAAGGTAGGACTGAATGGTGTTTGACAGGTGAGTTCAGCATCACGGCTGGTTCATCTTGGCAGCTTCAGCTTTAATGAGAGAGATCAACTCCTGATTGATCAGGAACACAAAGCGAAGACCTGCAATCTGGACAAAAACAAACACAGATGTGCTTTATTCAGGATGTTTATTATCCAATAACAGTATCAGATTAGAATTTTTTTTTTTTAATGACAACATTTTTAGTCAATCATATTCATTCATTAATGTCATTTCAACAGTTAGATCCTCAATAATATACACATCTGGTTAACCAGCTACAAAAACTATATGACATTGCTGAAAACAAAGGCTAAATCAACTAAATATTGCTTTTTTTCCCCCCATGATTCTGCACCATTCGTCATTTCATGGCAAAATATTCACAAATATTAAAAGGTCTCACAAAAACTAAAATTCGAATGATCTAAATTGAACAATCCCTAATCTAATGAAAGTTGTAAAGCATTATTTTCATGAGGATACAGATGTCAGTGAGTGGGCACATCAAACTTGTCACTTTGCGCTTGTATGACTGATGTATAATTTTTATTTCTGTTTTTTATTATTAAAAACTTATTCAAAATATGACTAGCTGATATTCAGATTCTCAAATATGCATCAGTAAATGTCTGTGTTTGATTATTATTTTTTTCAAATATTATTGCTGCTTCTAAAGACACAAATGTGTATTTTTACAAACTATGAATCCTTTTAATAGTACTTAAGTTTATTTAAACACCTGAAACAATAGTCATTTATATACCATGTACAAAATGTCAATGAGGTAAATCGCTATTTTTAAAGGGGTGGTTGAATATGATTTCATTGGCTAGTGTGTAATGTTGCTGTTTGATCATAAACAACATCTGCAAAGTTACAACGCTCAAAGTTCAAAGCAAAGGGAGATATTTGCTTTTACAGAAATCGATTTTTAAGGACTACAACCAACGGCTGGTAGAGACTACACGACAGTCCTCTCGGGACCCTAAAATCACCAACCCTAAAATTTACATAAACCCCGCCCCCTGAACACAATTTATAGATTATCAAGACAGAATATGCTAATTAATGACTAGAAGATAACTACACATAAGCTAAATATATCAACTAACATTCAGAAATGTTGTCTACATGTTGTCACTTCTTCTTGAGTCTCTCCATCATTGTCTGAGTCCGGTTTGAACATAAAAGGCTAAAAGTTTTTGAAATTTTCAGTGCATGTCTGTGCCGGGAGCAGCAGCTCATTTGCATTTAAAGGGACAGACACAAAAACTGTGCGATTTTGCTCACCCTCAAAAAGTGACAACTTTAAAATGCTATAAAAAAATATCTGTGGGGTATTTTGAGCTAAAACTTCACATACACACTCTGGGGAAATCAAAGACTTATTTTACACCTTGAGAAAAGGGCATTATACCCCCCCCTTTAACAGCTGTAATTTTGTGACTCAAATGCAAGTGTGTCCCTCCATACCTCCATCACAGAGTTGTTATTGAGTTTCCACTTGTTTCCAGATAAAACTGGTCGTCCATCAATGTAAATGGGTCTCCGCCCTTCATTAGCGATGAAGAAATCCCCATTGTTTTTCAATTTAATGATCCCTGGTGTTAAAACAAACATTATTTCATTTATTACAGTGTTCACGTAGCTCAATGCCACACAAAAGTCCTGGTGATAATAATTCAAAGCATCAAAATGTTTAAAATGACATGAATCGTCTGTGACATTAAACACTGGCTGAAATGATTATGTGCTTCAATGTAAAGTCACAGCTGACATGAAAAAAGACAAGAAAAAGCTATGGAAAGCATGGACTATGGACTAAATTGAAAACCACGCTTAACAGACATGGCTGATGTTTTACAAGGATAACAGTCAGTGTATAGAAACATTTGGCATACCAGCAGTAAACCTAAACGGGATGCTGTAATGTATAGCCAGAGGCCATGTGACACACTTGGACAGTTTAATATGTGCTGAGTAATCGTCATTAAGTCACTCAAAAACATAATTCCCTCTCTTTTAAAAAAGTAACTAAAGTGTCGCTCTGATAGTTTAGTGAATAAGCTGTATAAATTTAGTGGTGCAAAGCTATATTTAGCATAATATTTAGCATCCAGGAGCAGGACTGAACACATGCAGACAAATGAAAGCACTGTGCAGTTCAATCATGAATGTCATGAATAATGATGTTGAATTGTCTAACCCTGTTTTCTGGAGATCTTCCATGCAGGTCCCTCCAAAGACAGATCCACGTCTATCTGCTTGTCTTTAGTAGCACGACCCAGTGTGATCTGAAACATGTCAATCGAGTTTGTTACTGGTCGTTTGTGGGTGAACTGTTCCTTTAAAAACACCTCACACTGCATTAGATGACTAAATATCAACACAAAAACACATTTCAAGTGAAGCATTTGACAAAAAAAAGTTTGATAGGTTTTAAAAATAATAGATAAAGCACAAGTTAGTTCTGAGAAACGCTTGTACAGCTTTAGATAGAAGAGAAGATATTTTGGTAGCACTTTATTTTACAGTCCTGTTCTGAATTTACATACAATGTACTTTACTATAGTAATCACAATACCGGTGTAAACACTACATACTAAACCAGAACCGTAAACTTATGCAGTTACTTTACATTACTCAGAACTTTTTTGTGCAATTATTATTATGTAGAAAGTGTCTTTAGTTGAAGACACTATCACAACTAAAAAGAGGTTTGAGTCTCCTTTAACCCTCTGGGGTCTGAGGGGTTTTTGGGGTCGTTGAGATGTTCTGACATGCCCTGACATTTGTGCTTTTTTCAGTTGCTTATAAACATATTAATGGCAAAGGTGTCATTACACTATTTAGCACAAACAGGGCTGCCATAATATGTGGGCAACATGTATGTACATGTTTGTATTTTTGAGAGAATAATGTTTATGTATGGTTATTGAAAGAAATATAAATTAAAGTTTCTGAAATAAGGAAATCATATTTAAACAGTCTTTTTGTGATTAGAACAAAGCACTTAAGGATAAAGAACTAACTATTCACCTTCCTCAGCCGGATCCATTGCTCCTCGAAGTGAAACTAAACCAGCACTTCTGAGGTAAATTTTCTAGGATTATTATTATTACGATAGTTTTATTCCTGTCGCAAGATGACGTAAAGTAAATGACTGATTAAACTTGATGTGTTTTATCGAGTTGATGTGGGCGTTGACACGTTTGCATGGATTGCCTCAGATCATTTGCGTTTGAATAGCGCGCGCTCTCCGTGGGCGTGTTCACATTAGCAGATAATGAGCTATAATGAGCTGTAATGAGAACGACTGACATCTCTCTCTTTTCATACAGATTACATAAACAGAGAATATTTGTTTTCGCTTTGAATTAGATAATTAAATAGTAGACACTTAAATGATAATAAAGATATATTGCTCATGCCTGGGTGAATAGTATTCGCTGAGTTTTGTTTCAGTTTATAGACGTGCTCCAGAAAAAAAAGTTTATGTAGACGGAGAGGCAGAAAGCACACCCTGTTTATTTTCTTTATTTTACAAAAGCACAATGTTTTGTTTAGATTGTAAGTGGACACATAAAAAAGTAGACATTTTACAGTTTATTTTTTCATATTTCTTAAGTCTGTATGACGATAAAGTCTATTTTGCTGCTATGTAAAAAAAAAAAAAAAAAAAAAAAAATCGACCTAAGAGGGTTAAAGTTCAGGTACAAGTCAATGCACTGATTTGACATATACCGAAGGGATCACAGAAGCACAATAGATGTTTACCATTCATACACACTTATAATGTCAAAGCACAATATTCCTGTGTTTAGCAAATGTTCACTGACCTCTCTAGATCTCATCAGATATCTGACCATTCGTCCACGTAAAGCTGCCAGCGTCTGGTTATCAAAGTCTGGTGAGTTCATGCCTGAAATAATTACATCACACATAATTACTTAAGTGATCACCATTCATCTCATGAGTCATAACCATATTGAAAACAACGTCACAAATCTGACCTGTGATGCTGTCCACTAACACCTGCCAGCGAGGAAGTTCCTGCTCCAGTTGTCTGATCTCACGCTTCTGATGTCTGTCTGCAATCATGAGCTCTATAAGACATGCAACATAACATGTCATAGACAGCCACAGGAGAGAGCATTCAAACAACTGCACTGACACACATTAAAAACAACAAGAGGCTGTATGAAATAACTCACCATGCTCCAGGACTTCATCTCTGCTGTCCCTGATGAACATGATAAATGATCAGAACCAGAGAGTCACACATGATTATCACAGAAGGCTGCAAGCTAGTCAATGAAGCAACACATTATGAACCAGAATCTGCAGGTTTTCTGCAAGTCAAAACCTTGCATGTTAGCACTTCCAGTTCCATCGTTCTGAAGTCAGTGTTTTTTTTTTTAATGGGTTTGTGGTGGAATGCCTGAAAAAAGGTCTGTGGTAAACACAAGCTCAAGATAGTTGCAAATTGTATTCTAATACCTTCTTTGTAATTTGTTTTTAAAGCTTTGACTTAAAACTTAATGTCTTCAAAAAACATTAAACATCATCAAACCAAACAGGTAAAGTCATCTTACACACTAGTCCACTCGGTGTGTTTATAATCGCACTCTTACCAACTATTATAACTCAAACTTTCAAGGAAAATATATTTAAATAAACAGTTGTCGGACGCTTAGTGATGGTGTCATTGAAGTCAAGCGACCGTACTGCAGTTCGTTTATAGCCTACATTCGGCTTCTTACTTCTGCCGATTGCATTTAGTTTCCAAATTAAAGTTGTGTTAATTTGAGAAGAAGATTATCGTCATGAGAAAAATGTGTAAGAATCATAAACTTTCGTTTATTCCTGCAATAATCCAAAAGCTAATAGGAAAAATATTATTGGGTTTTGTCGCGATAAACCAGGGTGATGCAAACTTACAGGTTGGCCTAAAAAAATACATCATCACTGCAGCGCTCTATTATGAACTAATGTTATGTAAACTTTTGAAAAGCACAAGGTGTAAAATACTTAAATGTGTAAAGCAGAATATGCTAAAACCCAAAGAATACTTCTCTTTTTAGGCGTATGCTAGGGTCCGCGTACAATGTGCGTTACGCAAAATCTCATCATCAGTACAGTACGCACATACCGTAAACGTGGATGAGAGAGGTTAGAAAGTAGCCGTATTTGTACAACTCTAGCCTAAGAGATTATAAAGCTGTGCATATGGGTTATAATTCGTGACAAAACATTGTGTAGACAGAGTGCAAACGGCTAATGGAGAATACTTAGAAAGGCTATGCGTACAACTGTGCGTGTATGCTAGCATGCACGTAAAAAAGGAAGTATACTTTGTCTGGTGGCTTTAATTTGCACACTGGAGGAATAAGTGTTACTGTGAAGTATTATTTGTCAGTAAACTCAAAACACATGATGGTGTATTGTTAGGGGAGTTGAAAAAATGGTTTACTTACTTGAGTTTGGCATCATCAACCACCTGCTCTGCATCAGAGAAGTTCAGCACTTGCTCCCCTTTAGGCAGAGGTTGAACTAGAAACAAATCAGATGAAATTAAATGACAGCGATCAGCACAAGCAGGATCATCAGACCGAGTGACATTTAACAGCATCTCACCGCTCTGATCCTCCAGTAAATAATACTGCTTCAGCAGCTGCCAGTGCACCAGCAGATTCTTAGCAGTGCGTGATGGGTAAAACACATTTGGGTGCTTGTTCAGCAAATCCTGAAACACCTCCAGCTTAGGCTGACTGCTCTACTCACAAACATGAGGCAAGGATCAATTACATTTGAAGTCAACGGAACAGATACATTTAAAACATTCATAACATCTAGAAAGCATTCATTGCTATATATCATAAAATGCATGGCATTAAAATGCAGATGTCATTTGCTCACAGAGATGATCTTGGCGAGCAGGGCTTCCTCTGTCTGGCTGAAGAGAGCTTTACTCTGGATAGCAGCGATGGCCTCTGGGTGAAGCTGTCTCATGGCCTGCCACGCCAACCTGAGGAACAGACAAAACGTTCAGATTCTAAGATCAAGTAAAGAGTAAAAAAACGAAATAAAAACAAAAACTCTTTCATTATTTACTAACCCGCATATCATTCCAACCCCTTCCAGAAAACAAAACCTGAGGATTGTTTTACATGCAAAGCGGTAAAGACTCACTGGAGGGGAAGTTCATCTGTGTAGGATCTAATGATTCTTAATGGCAAACTCTGCGTGTGTGTGGGTTGCTTCAAGAAAGCAAATACATCTGTGGTTTTCTTAATACTTAGACATTCCCTACTTTGTATCTACTTGACTCTCATTTGAAATTTTAAGATTTTGTAATACAAAATAGAATTCATTGCACCAATGTTATGCAACTCTTTTACATCTGCCACCAACTTTATAAATGTTTGTATGTATGTATGTGTACTGAGATATATATATATATATATATATATATATATATATATATAACAAAACATTTATTAAAATAATTAATTTTAAAAAATATCTATTTAAAAACAGAAAGTATAGTTGGTGGAGTTAGGTGACAGGCCAGAATGGTTAGCAATTGAGGAAGCTTCTTGTAATAAGACTTCATTAGCGGCTCTGCTTAATAGTCCCATTAAAATTTATGTCAAAAATATAAATGGAAATATAGTTATTTCTAACTTAGCTATATTTGAAAAGAAATCGGACATCGGATAGCTTCAAAGAGCTATAGGACAATAGGTATATCTTTTCTGATACTATTAAGAAATGAATGTGGAAAACATTCTTGAAATTATGTCCTTTTGTGTTTTGTGGAAGCCATTAGGGTTTCAGAACAACATGACAAGTTTTTTTTTTTATGAACGGGATGGTTTGGAGTAAAATCAACCAAGGGTCCTTTGCACCATGACCTCAAGTGAAACAACCCCCCAGAAGCCTTTTTCCCCTTGGTTGAACATTATTAAAGTTAGAGCTTATTAAGAGATATCAGCCGGATGGCTTAGTGCAGGCGTTAATGGATCCTATGATGTATCCCGTAAATGACCCCACTAGTAATGCCCAGAATGGTACCAAACTTCTACAGTAGTACAAATAGGTTCTGTACTCATAAAACGAGGCATTGGAAAGTTTGTAAGTACATCAGGAGTTTATTTAAATAACACTTGCCTGATGGCTAATGCTACCGCTAACCCGGGTCAAGGTCAAGGTCACTTCAGTGATTAGGGAAAAGCACGTAAAAGTTCTGGCAGAAAGCGATGCAAAAGCGACAGTGGCCCAGGTAAAAAATAATAATTCGTCGTTACATTACATCCTTATGCACCACGGCTCGAGGTCATGGTGCAAAGGACCCTAGGTTGATTTTCCTCCGAACCATCCCTTTAATGTTTAAAACAGGGCTTATAGCTATATAAGAACGATGCTTTGGTCAAAAACTCACTTTGATATGACAGGGTCATACAGCAGAGCGTACCAGCGCTCCTGGATCTCCCGCAGTGTGAAGCGACAGCTGAATTTCACCCCCAGATGAACTGACGTGAGATCTGTAGTCTGAACATAAATGTACATGTAATTTCTGCTCATCTCTGAACTAGTCAGCTTCTAAGCGCACTCAAATCTGACAGCTGACCTGTAGGACAGCATTGATGAGCAGCAGGTCATCCGTGGGTTTCCAGCGGCCCAGGTCTTTGGTTATCTGTAACGGCTGCTTGTTTTTCTTCATTCGTTTGGACATCGATGAAGGAGTGATCACCATGGTAAGAGGAGGCGTGAGAGAGCTACCGGACTTTAAACCCTACGGTTCAGAAAGAACAACAACAAAGATTTAAAGCACATTCAATGAAAATGAGTTTATCATCACAGACACTAAACAATTTCGTAAGTATTAAGAAAAACCCTGTCACTGAATATAAACCTGTATTATATTGCACCTACCTTCAAAATAAATGAAATGGAATGACATATAACTTATCACATAAATGATTCAATTACATAAAAAAGAAAAATCGCCAAGTAACACAAGACATGCTACTGCAGCCACGTAGGATATTTGTTGCTTGGGACAATTATTATCAGGTGCAGTTTAGGCCGTAATTGAAAAGTTACCATTTACATTTACATAAAACTGTCTCACATTGATTCACATGAAATGATCGCATAGGCTCACAACACACAAACATGCCTCGGATATTCACATTTACTCTCACACACTTCCACTACGGCTCAGAAGTTTGGAATAAGAAATTTTTTAGTGTTTTTAAAAAGAAGTGTCTTATGCTCACCAAGGCTGCGTTTATTAAATCAGACATACTGTAATAACATTAATATTGTGAAATATTAGTGCAATTTAAAGGAACTGTTTTCTATGTTAATATATGGTAAAGTGTAATTTATTCATGTGATGAATTTTCAGCATCATTACTCCAGTCTTCAGTGTCACATGATCCTTCAGAAATCATTCTAATATGCTGATTTGATGCTCAATTAATATCATTTATTGTTGCTGCTCAGTTAATTATAATGGTTCTTATTACTGTCAACGCTGAATAGTTTTTGCTGCTTAATATTTTTGTGGAAATTATGATACTTTGGTTTTCCAGGATTATTTAATGGATAGAAAGAACAGCATTTATTTGAAATAGATTTTTTTCCAACATTATAAATGTCTCTATCACTTATGAACATTTTAATGTGTCCTTGCAGAATAATATTTTTTAAATCTTACCCCAAACTTTTAAACGGTAGTGCATTATGGTTTCGACAAAATTAACAAAATTCGACAAAATTTTAAAATTAAGTTAACATGTTTGTTGAGCAGCCAATCATCATATTAGAATGATTTCTGAAGGGGCATGTGACGCTGAAGACTGGAGTAATGATGTTAAAGATTCACAGGGATAAATTACATTTTAAAATATATTAAATTATTTAATTTGTAATAATATTTCACAATATTTTTGATCAAATAAATGCAGCCTTGGTGAGCAGAAGAGACTTCTCTCAGACACATTAGATTGACTGGTAGTGATTAACTCATGGTTTTTACATTAGTTTAACCAGGGCTTGACATTAACTTTTTGAGGCACTTGTCCTTCAGACAAGTAAATTTATGTTTTACTTGTCCATGCACAAAAGTCACTTGTCCGGGTAAAGATTTATAATTTTATCATTTATTTATTGTTTTGTGTTTTGCTAATGCAGAATTCGAACATACCATTGAAAGCATCCAAACACTATCAATATTGATAAAATTCAGTTGAAACAGTAGAAAGGAACGTGTCCCAAGAACAGAGTTCCCCTTCAACAAGAAATAAGGATCTCCAGACTCCAGATACCATAATACAAAGTAATGCTTTGCACGCTGGTGCGCAGTGTATCACCAGAGGAAGTGGTGACTCTTGTAGGTATCCTCATTTGCAAGCTAACTAGACTTACTGTATACTATATCTAAAATAATTTTGTAGACATAGAGATGCAACGATTACAATTTTCTAGGCATATTCCGATTTCCGATTTTTCATTGAGTTTGACCTGCCGATTCCGATTTTTTTTTTCTAACCACTTTAAAGCACACACAAATATTTATTTTCGATCTTTTCTTTAACCCTTTCACGCGTAAGTTTAAAATATTCTAACTGACACCCCCACCCCCAGAGTGATTTTTTTCAAGGTGAACGTTCCCTTTAATGTTTCCATGGCGACGCGTCACGCGATACACCGCAGCCACAATAATACGCTGATTTCACGCAGCCGTTATTTTGAAATCGAAAGCGAGGCTCCGGTGGGAAGAAAACCGGAAGTGTCGCCTTTAATCACAGGAGAGTCGTGAATGCGATGGCGTATTGTTGTGTTTAATTATGTTTTGTCAATTCTAAAACTGTACATACATTTCTGTCATACTTTTTAGACTATATACAGTGAAATTCATTTATAAATAAAATATTTTTTTTTATATTATTCAGAAAGTAAAAAAAGAAGCAGCAATGAACTATATAAATATCCTATATTGGATATTAACATCCAAAAGTGTAAATCGCGGGATTCGCGGCAGCAGCTTCAGGTTGGTAGTCCAAAGGCATTGTTGTTTATCTTTACTTCCAGGGTTTTTCCCACCGGAGCTTGTGTCGCTTTTATTTCGCTTTTCCTTTTTTATTCAAAATATTCACAAACTTGCTTACCATGTCATCAACTAGCCTTTCTGATATTCCGATTCTCAAATACGTGTAAGTGAGTGTGTTTGGTCGTAAAACCTTTATAAATAATCTTGATCTATAACATGAGATGGGCGCCGCAATGTTGTCCTGTCAGTCGGATTTAACTTACAGAACGTGAATTTATCAGTTTCTCCCGAAATAAATGCAGGAAAGTGGCCGGTGAACTGAGAAGATTAGAGTAAACTTTATAGGCAAGTTACTTCCACTATGTTTGTCTGTTATGAATAACACATGTCGGCAAATTATATTTGAATACGTTAACGTTAGATTGTTATTGCTGCTTCCACAGACATCAGTGTGTATTTTCCTAATGTATTGTTTTACTCGTGCTTATGTGTATTTAAATATCTGAAACCTAAAATAAACATTATGATGTTGAAAACACTGCTTAGTTGTGATATATGACAGCGCTGAACGCGTCCGACTCTGGCTCAGCGCCAGCCAACGCGCGAAAGCGCAGTTTGAATCTGGCAGTGATGCGACGTCTCAAATCGGTAAAATTAAATCTGAAAAATTATAGACCACCAGACGTAATGAGTGGCACATAACGTGAAGTAACATGGCATTTTATTTTGTTTGAAATTTAACTTGTCCAGTGGGACAACTAATTTTCTCTTCCACTTGTCCTACAAAAAAATCCACTTGTCCCGGACAAGCGGACAAGCCTTAATGTCGAGCCCTGGTTTAACGATGCTTGACCAGAAAATGATCAAATTAGCCACAATATATATGACATACAGTAACCTTCATTACCTTCTTCTTGTCACTGGCTGCGAGGTCACTCCCAGGGCATCTGATTGGCTCAATGACTGGCTGACCTTTGACCCGACTGGTAGATTTCGCGAGGCTACTCTCAACCAGTTCATCATCAAACTTCTTTCTCTTTATTGATCTACAATATAATGACAAGACACCCTTGAATCACAATGACATGTACAGTAGCAGTAGTGAAGCAGGCGGTGGGAGAGGAACTCTCTTGACCTGGAGGAGCTCCTGCGTTTGGGAATCATTCCCGCTCCACTGAAGGCCTGAGCAGCGGTTCTCTTCACACCAGTGGCCTCCTCGTCCTCAGACCTGCTCTGTGAAACCATCGGCCCGACTGACGCTCCTGCAGCCACGGCAGACGAGATGCCCGCCTTTACGTCTACAACACATCACATTATCAAACAGAACGCATAAACACGCTGAGAGCGAGAACAGATAGTGATCATAGTAATTATTCTACACATCCGGTCAGCTTTTCAATATTTTAGATTCCACTGGTCCCCCACATATTTTAAATAATCTAATTTACATTTTTTTCAAGACTTTTCCATAGACCTTCTGTCACTCCCCGGAGCCCACTTTGAAAACCCCTGACGTAGATTACAGACAATATCTGATTATGAAATTGCTAACAAAAAGGTGTCCTGTACTACAGTAGAATTACTGTACTATAGTAGCATTGTCTGTCAAACTGTATCTATTATTGATCCAGCAAACGTACTAAAAGCTCAGTCTTATAACATATTAATGTTATTCCTCTGTTAATATCATGTTCACTTACCTTTCTCCATGATCAGCTGATTAACTCTCAGAAACCCGATGAATCATGAATACTGAACACAGACAGAGAAGAGTATGAACACCGACATACACAACAAACACTATTCATACAAGTTCACCGTTAGAAAGACACTATAATAAATCGCTTATATGTATGTTAAATGTGTATTATATAATTTAATTGCTTTGTAAGCCCTAACAGCGACAATTGTTGTATCAACCATGACACCAAAACAAGACATTTAGACATTAAAAATCGAGAATTAGGCCAATGTATGTTTTACCTTTAGAATAGGTATCGCTGCGCGCGGACTCTGAATAATATAATATAATATAAAATTCAAATATTACGCAATTGTTATTCTTATATTTGATAATCAAAAAAGAAGCAACGAGGCTAAGCTAACTGGAGGCTTCTGTGGAGTTTGGATCGTTTCCGGGTTAGACCGGAAATGTCGTTCAGGGGAGCAACAAATCTCTGTCAAAAGTTACCAGAGACTTAAAATAATTTTAATGATTGTGATACATACACAGTAAATGTAAGGTATTATTAATGGCGCTAAACTTTAGTGATAGGAGAAACAAAGCTTTTTGAAAACTCTGAATCAACTGAACCAACGATTCACTCGAAGCGCTAAAAACACCACAGTTTAGCGGCACCTGTGTGTAAATGCAACGAAAACGAATGTATAATGAATCATGACATCTTTTACAAACCAATAGCAAATGTTTTCAAGAAAGCATAATCTATTAAATACATTCTACAAATAACTAAGTAGCATTAAATATGAAGTTTCTGTCAAATTTGATTTCTTTAATAAGCTTGTTTTGTGTTTATAGGCAAGGCTCGGCAATCTATGTGGTACATTAGGTGGTGCTAAAATAGTCGAGCATAAATATTACAATTCATTAAATCTAATAAAAAAGTGCTTGCCTTGTTCCCATTTAATTCCCCTTGTTTGCCATTTAATTAGAGGTGAATGTCACATTTCAGAAGGAATGGCAACTCAAAGGTCTTTCAGTTTAAGGGCTTAATAGCTCTGCCAGTTTGCTCAAGCTTCACCCAGTCATGATGACTGAGAAGGGTGTCTATATGGCCACACTTTGATATTGTTAGATTCAAGTGCTTTATATTTTGTCTGCTATTAAAAACAGTCGTGTCGACTCTTCTGTCAGCTCAAAAGTCAGAGGTAGGTGTAAAGCAAGAAACCAATTGAGGTCAAAGCGAGTTTTAATATGCTTATTGAATAATAATTGAATAATCTGACTTGCATGACTACTCGACCTGACTCTGAAGTTTAGATAGAAAGGGATTGTTTCCGCCAGTAGACGGCGCTCGTGCAATGTGACCAATGACGTAGATCCCAGTCTACGAGGTGAGAGAGAGAAGTGAGCGCGGGAAGATACAAGTACAGCCATTGGTAAAAATAAATAAATAAATAAATTTTAAAAAAGTAGCCTACAGCCGTCAGTGTTGCCAGATTGGGCGGGTTCCACATGTTATCGTTTCGAGAAGAGCAATGCAGTGACCGTGAGAGCATATCTGACCTGCAGAAAATTAATATTTACAGATGACTACTATAAGAAACTATATAATGCTGATAAGAATGTCAAAGTCACTAGCCAATGTGAGAAGACTTGATGTGTGAATACTTGGAGGACTTGAATGGATTGATAATAAATGATTTCATCCAAGCACTGAACAAAGTGCATGACAGGAATAATCCAGGAAAAAGTCTTTAATTCAGAAATACTCAGGGAAACAGAATACACAACACCTCAACATTGACTAGACAGGACAAAGAACAGGGGTCCGTTCTTCGTACGTCGCTAACTCACTTAGCTGGATTTGATTGTTGGCGATTTGGCATGATCTTGGATTGTTTGGTTCTTCAACGCTCATCCTGGACTTGCTGTCATAGCAACATGTGCGCAAACTTAAACCTGCTCGGGAGCAGGCTTATTTCATGTTGACAGGATTAGATCCCGGCTTCATAAGCGGAGCTGATACGGGAAGTCCAGCGCAGCGCGATAGTGCACTTTCTGAAATATATATTTTTTCTCGTGATTCGTGAGATTGTCGTTTTTTGTCGCTTTTATGTTTAAAAAACAGTTTTAGTTTTTTTTGTGGCATTTCCAAGCCACTTAAAGGGACAGTTCACCCAAAAATGGAAATTCTGTCATCATTTACTCTCCCTCAAGTTGTTCCAAACCTGTATGATTTCCTTTCTTCTGCTGAACACAAAAGAAGATATTTTGAAGAAAGTCGGTAACCAAACGACTGATGGACCCCATTGACATCCATAGTAGGAAAAAAAATACTATGGATGTCAATGGGGACCAGCAACTGTTTAATTAACAACCTTCTTTAAAATATCTTCTTTTGTGTTCAGCAGAAGAAAGGAAATCATACAGGTTTGGAACAACTTGAGGGAGAGTAAATGATGACAGAATTTTCATTTTTGGGTGAAATTTTTCATTTTTAAGACCCAATGTTGTAAAGCAGTTTTTTTTTATTTTTATTTTTTTTTAGGCTATCATAATTTATTATGAAGATCATCATGACCATGCCGATTACAGATATGTCACTCAGGCTTCACTAACGTGATTGGTAGACTATAGGCTATAGACTGCCATCAAGGCCTCAATGAAGGGGATTATGTGAACAGAAAGGGGATTCACAATGTAAATGTGCAGCCCAGTTACTATTGTGATTCTTAATATTCCAGATTAGTAATATTATATCAAATAAAAAAAGGCAGTTGACTAAAATCTTCCATATCACAAATGTGAAAGCAAAATGGCCAGGATCTGTGCATGACTTAAGCATTTTCAGAGATTCACATTTATGCACATTATTTGAAAGTGGTAAGAAAAGTTCCACAATTAAATATCAAGCTCACTGTATTACATACACTTATTGATCCTAACAGAACTGCATTTTTTCATAGGTGATTATGACATATTCCTGCCTGCAGACAGGTGTTTTATGACCCCATTCCCTGACCCAAACCAGTTACAATGCAGCTCTAGCCAGGACAAGGGCACACAATGAAATGAACTTTGGCTAACTAAAGGGAAGATTTCAGTGTCTGAAAAGTCTGAGGGTTGCACACCTGACAGGGCCTGTGACATTGCTGCATGTGCCATATTACACAACATTGCCAAAAAAAAAAACACTTTTCATTAAATGTTTAATAAAAGA
Source organism: Scardinius erythrophthalmus (assembly GCF_964197995.2). Classification (NCBI taxonomy): domain Eukaryota; kingdom Metazoa; phylum Chordata; class Actinopteri; order Cypriniformes; family Leuciscidae; genus Scardinius; species Scardinius erythrophthalmus. The sequence goes on from NC_138245.1 coordinate 5,064,100, forward strand.
CAAATATGCTTAGCTCCTTGAGTTTTATTTCAATTGTTCTTTGTAAAGAAAGGCCAGTGGTCAAGTGCCTGCAACAAGAGATATTAGACACATGCCTCATGCAACAAATAAAAAGGAAAAGTTGGCTCTACACTGCCCACCTGTAGGCCTATGTCTCCTCTGTCTGTGCAGACTCTTCTGTAGGCCTTTCTGTAGATGTGGAATCCTGCAACTTATATTGCAGCCATAAAGCATACAAGTATAAATGTAGTTCCTCCATATGACAGTTATCTGAGAGGGTTTATTCACTGTCCAGTGCAATGGAAAAAAATGGACATTACAAAGTCTTATACTTTCTTTCCTTTGGAAAGTTAGAAAATGTCCACTTACTGCACATATTTCAGCCACCACTTTCTTGGGAACAGATACAAGTGTTATTATGTAAAAGTGCACAAAAGAGGAAAACACAATATCATTACAATGAACTACACTCGGGGAAAATGTGATCAATAACTCATGGCAAAATATTTTTACATTAACATAAGTTTATCAGTTTTCACTTTCACAAGTCAAAGCAATTCATCATTACTCAAGATTTAACAGTTGAAATGACTATACAGCCTTAATTTAATGCAGCAGAAAATATTTTACAGTGTAGGCTACTAAGATCTTTTCTTTTCTTTTTTTCTCAGCCTTTTCCTTGGTTGCTTTTATAAACAGACAACCATTTATTTAACAGTACCTTTTATAAAAGAGATTATAATTTAACAAAAAATTACAATTTTGTAGAATATTTTTGTACTTTACTTTTATTTGTTCCCATGTTCTAGTATGGTGACTGACATTACAATGCACAAAGTAATAATGCAATTATTAAAATACAAAAATATAGGCTAATAAGTGATAAAAACATCTAACATGGCCACTTCTAACGGATTTAAATTGTCTGCTACTTTTTGCCAGCCCTCTCTCCTGGCTTTTGCAGACTTTGAGATGTTCCCTGGCGTTTTGATTAAACATTAAAATTCCGAATAAACTTCGACTAATAGTTCTTGCTCTGCTGAGGAGAAAAACTGAGCCGCTCTTTGGCCACGCTGAGCAGCCAATAGCAGCGTTGCTGATCAATGTTTCTACTATCGATACATATCCCCTTTTAACAAGCACATGAACGCGCAATTATCTCAGATAACCCAATCCAGCTATACTAATCATATACGGCAAGTGTGTTCGAAGAACCGAGTTAGCCAGATCATGATTCGCACGATGATATCATCTTGGATTTGTCATTTGATCTCGGATGTAATAAGCAACGTACGAAGAACGGGCCCCTGGATAGAACAGGGAGCATATATGCATATAGACTAAACGAGGGAACTATTGAGCTAATTAAACAACAACATGTGAACTGAATGAAACGGGCACATACATGGAAATAAGGTCAACTGACAGGGCACAGGTAAACAGGACAGAGTCTCTCTCTTGTGACTTAAACTGCAATTCATCGACTGACCGCTAGAGGCACGCTTCAAAAGGTACAAAAAGTGGTTTTGGTCTATATAGCTAATTTTTCCCTTCTTGAAAACTGTGAGGGGGGTGAATTTTTTTATAACTCATCCGTTTAAATTATATTAAGCCTTAAATTTCTGCACAATTAAGGGTGTGGCCACTTGAGTGACAGGTGGATTGCCGCTGCTGTCACTACTAGCCGATTGTCTGCTGTCGGTTAGCGTCGACGTCACCTCAGCTAATCCCGTCTTCTTTGCCCATTTTCGGTTATCCAGGAGTGATGCGCTGCCAAGATGGCGATGGCCACTTTGGGCTTCAAAAATGCTCTTTAGAAATTACGGGTGACGTCACGGACACTACGACCATATTTATTTACAGTCTATGGACAGAACCAAAAACCCAATGAGACAAAGTAAAAACAGCATACATGTTACATCATGTATACTCCCCCGGAGTACACAAGTTACAACTGAGGAGGAGGGCGGGAGCTCTGGAGGGGGACGTGGAAGAGAAGAAAGACACGAACAGTCCAGGGCAAACAAAACAGTCAATGGGGGAGTGGAGGGTGGGAGGAGCCAGGGTGAGGCAGGAGCAGAAGGAGCCAGATGATAGTCCAGAGTCCAGCCAGGACGAGGCCCCAGGGCGGAGTCGAGGAAGGGAGGAGGATTGATGGAGTCTTGGCTGATGACACCCTGGGGACGGCCAATGGAGATGGAGCCGCTGGAGATAAAGACCCAGGTGGAGCTGATGAGACGAAGAGCCCACGCAACATGGCTGGCACTGGAGACCGAGGTGGAGCCTCGGCGAGGAGCATCCGAGGTGGAACCAGGGAGCCTGAGGACTGAGGCGAAGCCGGTGGGACGAGGGAGCCCTGTGGAGCCGTCAGGATGATGGTTTCTGGTGGAGCTGCGGGAGGGTGGTGCCAAGGTGGAGCTGACAGGTCCACAGGAGTGGAGTGAAGAGTTCGTAGGCTGGGAGCGGAGCCAGGGCAACCTCCCTACTGGGCCGAGCGGGAGGACTGAAGCTCTGAGGCAGATCCTCAGAAAAAGGTATTTTAAAAGGCCATGGTGGCCCCTGATTCTCTCTGGCACGGTAGTTGCCGGCTCACAGACTCACATTGGGGCATTTGCTCCGGGGCGAGAACAATTAGAGAGCAGGCGGCTCCCCTGTAATGCTTTTGAATCGCTCTTTTGGTACTTTGATTATGTCATACACCAATCAGTCTGCACAGCGGCACTTCTAGTCGAACACACCTGTTCATTTCTGAAGGATCATGTGACATTTTTAAAAGAAAACCAAGGCATCATAACTAAAAAGTCCAGCTACAATGTCAAAATAAAACACTTATTAAAAAATATCAAATATTTATTTAAATCTATTTACTTGCTTGTCATGTGACTATTTAAAAATATCAGAGAAGCGTGAATATGTAAATGTGTTGTGCTCAATGTTTTTAAAATTATTGAAATATTAACTTCAAATCTCAGGGGGTTCATATTTTATGTCTAAGGGATTCGGCTGGCAAAAAAGTTTTGGGTTTGAGGTTGGATTCAGGTCGAATCCTCTATCCTTTTTGAACAAGAAAATATTCATCAATCAAGCTTAATTACGATTAGTTTACCTTGACAGCTGTAAAAGTAAAAATGTGGTTAAAGTTTGCAAGAGAGTTCCATAATGTAATACTTAAAGGTATAGCGGAGGATCTTTCCGAATTTTAGATAAGAACCGCCCTCTCCACTTTTCTCCAAACTTTACCTGTCGAGTATAAACTTCGCGACTGAGGCATCAGTGGCAAGCCCAACCTGTGTTTTCAGCGCACGCCATCGTGTGAAACAATCTCCCAAAAACACTCTGATCTTGTTTCTCTCTTCTGAGGCCTTTCTCTTCTTCTCATACAGTTCGTACAAACTTTTTCTCTTGCAACCCTCAGACATTTTCAAAGGACCCGGTGAAACGGTGAGCTTCAATGAATGGCTTAGCTCTAGCTCACCACACATAAACACCTGAAAGTGCGCATGCGCAGAAAGCGAAAACTAAGGGACGAGCACGTACGACGGCCTTACGTAAACATATCACCAGAATGATTGACACTTAGGTGGACCAATAGTTTACACCAGGGGTTCCCAAACTTTTCCATGCCAAGGCCCCCCAAATACCACTAGGTTCTGGCCAAGGCCCCCCTTTTGCAGGATGTGTTATTGAACCCATCGACAATACTACGGCACGTGTAGAAATAAATAAATAAAACATCTAGGTGAACATCAGATATATATATATATATATTAGGGCTGGGAATCGATTAGAAAAAATTAACTAATTACTTGCACAATTTGCTGTAATTAATTGCAATTAATTGCATTTCCTCCAAGCTTGTAATCATCAATAATTAAAACTTAGAATCACCAGAAAAAAGGAACAGAAAATAGCCCTATATTAAAATAATATTAAACATCAATATATCAATGTATTATTCTTTTTCAATAATCAATCAACATAATCAATTTAAGATTTTTTTTTCAATTTTTTTTTTTTTTTACTAATTATAAAAATAAACTATAGTCCTAAAAAAGCTATTATTACACATAGCATGTGATCAGAGCAGGTCATTTTAAAGGAATAGTTCACCCAAAAATTAAAAATTCTGTCCTCATTTACTCTTCCTCAAGTTGTTCCAAACCTTTATGACTTTCTTTCTTCTGCTGAACACAAAAGAAGATATTTTGAAGAAAGTCGGTAACCAAACGACTGATGGACCCCATTGACTTCCATATAGGAAAAAAAAATACTATGGTCATGGGGACCAGCAACTGTTTAGTTACAAACCTTCTTTAAAATATCTTCTTTTGTGTTTAGCAGAAGAAAGGAAATCATACAGGTTTGGAACAACTTGAGGGAGAGTAAATGACAGAATTTTCATTTTTGGGTGAGCTATCCCTTTAACATTGTTGCCCAGCATGAATAACAGCGCAGCAAACAGAAGTCTAGAGAGAAATTTCACCTTATTTGAGCGGACTTGCTTTTCCAGTGCGTGATCGGTACATGATTGGAGCGTTTGGGCCGTGAACGACAGAGCAGAACGCGCAGCGCGCCGACACCTATGGCCGACACACACACACACACACGGAACGGAGAGTGCGGCGGCGCACACGGAGCGGAAAAGACCCGCTCATTAAAGCTGCTCGAGAATGAAACCCGATCCACATATTTTCGGCTTTTTAATAGCAGCCGCAACAGGAAATCATTAAAACGAGGCAAAAAAAAAAAGTGCTGCGTTAAATGCGTTATTTTTTTAACGCGTTAAACATTTCAAATTAATCGCAAAGATTAACGCGTTAATTCCTCCAGCCCCAATATAGCCTATATATAATAAAACACCACTTTTACCCAAACTGATTAATAAAAACAAGTTTAAATTAATACATTTTCTATAAATATTTTTGTCTTCATTTTCTTTAGTAGGCTATGTCAGAAAAGAAAATGAAGGCAAAAATCCTACTCCAGTTCTTGTTCAAACACACTATACATGCAATATGTGCATTTTAGGTACTTTTTGTGTGAAATCATATTTATTTTGTCCATCAAAAGTGTGCCTTCACTTTAATTGAGCGTGAGCAGCGCAGCAAAAATAGACTCGGCGCCGAAACCCTCCGCTTCACTGCTGCTCACGCGACGCTCCTGCTTGACGCTCACGCGCTGCTCCTGCTCGCGGTGTGAATGCACTCTCAGTGAGTGCACGCCGGAAAAAAAATCGCGCTGCTCGCGCGCCGCTCGCGGTCTGAAACGACCGTAATTCACAATGTTTCCTACATGTGCGTTCTGTGTGCATGTGTGATGCTGATGTTGCGCGATCATGTTATTCATGCGGCGCCCGAGTGCATTTGAATCGGCATATGTCAGACTGAAAATCACGTGAAAATCGGCCAATTCTTGTCACTAGCCGATCAATCAGTTCATCTCTAAAATATTAACATTAAAAGTATAGTGTTAAGATAGGCTATGCAACAAATTATTATAATGTTATTTCATAACAATACTCATATTAGCAAATATTTAATATTTTTTATAAATATATATTTTTTTTACTTTTTTCCGCTTTTTTCCCCAACTTGCTGCGGCCCCCCTGGCGCCCCCTGGCGGCCCCCACTTTGAAAACCCCTGGTTTACACTACCCACCCGGAAAAAGAAAATCCTCCGCTATACCTTTAACTATTTTATATGCAAAGATGTCAGCCAATCACAGCAGTGGGCGTTTACACTGAAGTCTCACAGCAGACACGCCCCTTTAAATCAGAGGCTAAAATCAGGGTAGGAAAAATTAACCAAAAATGTATGTAAAAATCATACTAACATTATAAGTGCACCTCAGGAAACATTCTAAAACAATAAAACAATGCAGTTCATGTCACCTTTAACAAAAAAAATTACACACAGTACAGTACACACCAGTAGCCCTGTAACACGCACAACACTATGCTCCCATGATAACACATCCAGTGTGGACAGTTTACTCGAGAACAGACGTGATAAGAGATAATGCGATGATTCTGTGCTGGGTCACTTTAACTGACCCGGGAGGAGGATCCTGCTCGAGTTCCTGTTTTGGATTTCCTGATAGCCAACTTACTGTTTTCTTAAATTTGTAAAGTTTACTCTGGACTGCATATACGGACTCTTCTTCATCGCACGGTCATCTGAGTGACAAACGTAAAATATATATATATCTTCCATTGTATCGATTTGATTACGAATGTCTGGATATCAGTAAGCACGTAGATTATGTATAGGCTACTATTATGCAAATCTGTTCTTCCTCTTTATGCTTTCATTCTGTGGCCACATCAATGCAATGTAGAAACGTGTTGCTATTGTTTGCTACAGATTTATTCTTGAATATCTGGTGGTACAAACAAAGGTAGGCTGCTCTGTATTTGTTGTGCTTTCGGTTGACACCTGTGGTTGAAGTAGCCGGAGGAACACTGCGGATGATTTTGATGGTTTGAGGTTTACCCATGGTTGTTAACCTAGCTAACTATCGGTTAACTGAAATGTCCAATAAGAATAATGTCACCTCGGTCAGAAAATACCTTTGACTTCGAAGCTGTCGCCATCTCTGAGAAGCTCTGTAAAGATTCTGATTCTTATCGCTGTGAAGGGAAAACTGAAAAGTTGTTCTCACCCAGACAACCAAGTTTTTTTTTTTATGTCAATCAAGAGGGCAAAAATATTCAGATGTTATAATTTTGTGACAGCACCCAGTTTATGACCTGTAACAACTAACTTGTCTCCCCTCTAGTTCCCGATGGTAAAATAAACAGCAACTTTTTTTGTGGCACCCAGAATCTGTTGTGTTTACTTCCCTGTTTGTCGAAGCTAATCTGTTCTAAGGCGGGTACCAATGCTTTTTTGAGTCATAACCAAAAACAAAAAAAAACTTTATTTCCCAAATATTCATTATAAATGTGGCTTCTGAAGCAGTAATTAGGTGTCTACTACACAGATTGTTTAAAGTCATAATCAATGAGATCAAAATGGGCAATTTTTATGGAATTCTGCAGTATTTATTTGTAAATTATTGTTTGTTTTAAATTCATGTGCCTCGAAATCTAAAATCAAAATAACTTCCCCTCCATCTTGCAGAAACATCTCTTCTCTGATGATGTGTTTACTGGCGTGAGGACGGGGCAACCTGTCACTCACATGAGATCCACCAATCGCAAACCACAAACATCCAATCAATTCCCCATGGACAGAATCAAGCCACGCCCATAACTTCCCCTTGTGGGGTTAATGAAGTGGTTAACTTAACTTAAAAATTTGTTCTTGTTCCAGAAGCCATTGTGACGACGAATCAGGTCCTATTCGCAAATTGGGTCTCGGACCCCAAGCGATCCCATTGGCTCAAATTACTTTGAATAGGCACTTGCCCGTTTACAATTCCTACAAAATCATGTTATAATAAATGCTGTTTGAATTAACGTTATAATGACCATTAATGGTTGTATTAATTAGTTTATGTACTAGCATAGCATACAGATACCCGATTAGCCTGATAGCTTAGTTTATACACGCATTTGTACTTACTCTACATGTATTCATTTCACAATGTAATTATGTGTTAAATTTCCAAATATTTCAGTTTTAAAAAGAATGTAAATCATGTTAATTTATTCACTTAATAGGCTATTAATATTATTATTTATTTATTAACTTGCAGTTTTATCAAGTGAAAGAAATTTTCATTTTGTTTTAGGCTATTATGCACTATATATAAGTTACACATATTTAAAATTAATATTGTTTGTACGTGCTTAGTATAATCATTAACTGATTTCGAGGGAGGACCCAATTCGTCATGACACTGTTTCAATCAGATATACGTCGCAATTGAAAAGAAAAGACTATCGCAGATTCGCAACTTCAGTTTCATGCTGACTTTAATGCTGCTCAGAGGTGGCATAGTTGCATTTACACAGCAATTACTACTGTATAATTTGATTCTAGGGTCTGAGATGGATCAGAGCAGGCATAATTTAATCTGGCTTTTATGCAGCATTATGACTTTACACAGAAGTTTTAGCAGGGACAGAGCAGCCTTAATTTTATTATAGTATATAGTAAAAAAAAAAAAAAGTATAAAGTTACTTTTAAATGCACTGCATTTTTGCTGTTAAATTTTGCTGGAAAAAAATATCATAAGCTGTAAATAGGCTTTTTAATGACATTGAGTGAATTTGATCCATTTTGGTCAATGAAAAGTACGTTTGTAATCTCTCTCTCTTTCTCCATTTCTTACTATACAGAAGTTGACTACAAGACTGCAAGCTTGAAGACTTTCCAATAAGTTTTATTTTTAATTTCCTCCACTCATAAAGATGGAGGAGGCGTATACAGCGCTGTATCAGGAGTTTGTCCGTCTCCAGTCTCTCTGCTTAAAACAAGCAGCAATGCTACAACATCTCTCTGACACAGTGCAACGACAACAAGGTCATGGGACTCAAATAAACTTTCAATACCAATTTTCACTACTTCATGTATTATTAATATCTTAATGTATTAAATGATTGTAGAGATTATGATAAATTATTTAAATGGCACTGATGTTCACTTTCAGAGTCGGCCAACCTGTGCCAGTGTACAGCGAAAGAGACGGGACGCGAACCCCATCCTGCAGAATCCCATGAATCTCGGAGACATCCCACTGAAACACGCATACTAAATCCTCAAAGTACAGGATTCTCATTATGAAAGTTATTCTACACTGATGTAAATAGTTTTAAAATACAACAAAGATTAGAAGAAAATACTACTTTAAAATGTCATTTTTAATTCAGTGTTACAAGCCGTTTCATTGTAAATAACTGAAATTTACAAGCAGTTTCTGAGTGAAAGTTGTCAGTGTACCATTGATATTACTTACTTTTGTAAATCTTTTGAGCGCAAGTTTTTTCATTCTGCTGTTTATGTGTTTGTTTTTCAGCTGCTCATGATCTCAGTCACATTGATAGAGGACTAGACCAACTGCTTCTTAACCTGGACGTGTCCGATCAGAAACGAGGTAGCCACGATAATGTGGTTTTCCATAATCCCATAAAGACGGCTGAAACCAGTGCCTGGGATGACCTGAGGAAAGTTGAGCAACATTATTATGCTAACCAGACTTCACAACGGCTGCGGGTTTGTATCATAGCTGTTTTTAGTTAGCTTTGGTTCACTTCCGGGTTTCTTTTCAGTTTTAAGCTCCTAAACTTGAAGAATGACTTTTAATTTATTGTGTCTAGTCCTTCTGACCTCACCTCCTGCTAAACCTCTTTCTACACTCTATATAGAACCTTGAAAGCCTTCTGTCAGACGCTTCATATATAGAACCAGTGGTTAATAAGACATATTATGGATTTGGTTTAATTTTTTAATGAAATTCTATTAATTAAACAGCTTGTAAACTAAACTAGACAAAAAATGTAAGTTACCCCCATAAACGAATTATGCAAGAATTTAAAGTCCCCCTGTAGTCAATAATTTTATCCCTTAAAACTCATCTTTGATCACCAAAATGGCGCATTTAAACGTTTTCTCCTTAAAAAAAAAAAAAAATCTTTATGCCTTAAATTATCTTGAATGTAACTCGACACCCTTGCCTCATTTAGTATACGCGGTTCTATGAATATGCAAATGAGCCACGCCTCCACTCACTCACTCAGCTCAGAGATCCACTCGTTGACTGTCTTTGGTTCACTGCAGTTTTAAGGAGAAAACACTCAGCAATGGTGTCGACTTATGAATTTACTCGTGGTTTGTCTTAAATCACATTAAAACCACCACACAGACATAATGTGACATTTTTTGTTCATTTTGGTGATCAAAGATGACTTTTAAGGGATAGTCACACTCACTTACTAGACGGTCTCATTCTAGGGTTTAATGCTGACAAGGACTAGACTAAGAAGGACACAGCCATCCATTTGAGAAGCGCCCTAAGAGTTTACAATCTGATGTGTGTGAAAAGAGTGTTTGTCTGTCCCACAGAGGCCCTGGTCATCCTCCTTTCTGGACAGCGAGTTGGTCAGTCAAGCGGGAGGGCTGTTCATGTCTGGAATGACGCTGCAGTCGCAGGTGTGTGAGTTCTGTCACGCTGTGTTTCCGGGACACACAGGCACCCGTGGAGAGTTTCTGCGTCACCTCACTACACACATGACCTGAAGAAAAGCAGTTCTGGGAATCAAATTCACTAGAAAATAAAAGTGGATTTTGAAAATATTTAAGGTTAGGTCAGTGATGGTCAAGATTTCTTTTTAATAAATTGTAATGCATACAAAGATGTAGTGCAAATACATAATGGCCTGGTTTCACAGACAGGGTTTAGATTAAGCCTTCATTCAAATAGGACATTTAAGTAGCTTTTATGAAAGTGCCTTAAAAAACATTACTGGTGTGAATCTTGAGACAAAACAATGGCATATTTTAAGATAAATCACTGCAAGATGCTTTCAGTTAAAACAGCTCATAGATGCATTTTAGTCTGGGACTAGTTTAAGCCTTATCTGTGAAACTGGGGGGAATATGATAAAGCAGGAAGAACAACAAAAATGTTACACATGCACATATTTGTTTATCACATGATGATTCATCTCCTGTCCTAATTATATGGTTCCATCACAGAAAAGTATTTGTTTTGTACAAATAGAAATATATCTTTCTTTCTTTCTTTTTTTAAAATTGAATTTACTGTTTTTACCCAAATGCTGTATTTTCACTACCCTATAGCGCATGATAGTGAATAGTGCTGTCTATCAATTAAAGATTAAATACACTATAAAATTATGTTTTGTGGGGCATTAATGGATCATACCAACAGGCGGCATGAATGCTGTGAAACCTCATTAGATTATCATTATGTTTAGGCTACATGTAAATCAGTGGTATCCCAGCAAACAGGGAATGTTCTCAGAACTTCGGCTAACGTTATGGAACAACGTTCTGGTGAAGAAACGTTCTTCCAGTAACAATAATAGAACATTCATTCAAAGTTATCTGGTCTTTAATAATGTTCTCAAAGTGTTATTATCAAAAACATTATTTATACATCATTAATGGAACGCTTTTTTTCAGAAACGTTTTTTTCTGAAACATTCGTCTAACTTTTTTGAAATGTTACTACTTGTTTCAGAACATTCAGAAAACATTCAAAAGTAACGTTATCATTATGTTTGCAAAATGGAATGTTCCCTTAACATTTGTATAACCGAGAACATTTTTTAAATAGCTGGTGTTTCTGACGTCACAAACTACCTTGTAACCAATCAGATCAACGTGTGATCGTCAACGAGTGGATCTCTGAATGAGTGAGTGAGTGGAGGCGGGGCTCATTTGCATATTCATAGAACCGCCTATAATAAATGAGGCAAGGGTGTAGAGTTACATTCAAGCTATTTTAAGGCATGAAGAAATGATTTTTTCAAGAAAAAAAAATTCGAATAAAATGATTGACTACAGGGGGACTTTAAAACCATGACAAAAACAACGTTTTGAGCGTTTAGATAACATTCAAAATCAAAACTTAATGGGAACGTTAGGAAAATGTACGTGGAACAATTTTTTTTCTTACCTGGGATGATTATTGCCATTAAGGCATAATTGGATAAAGATTTTTACATGACATGACGAATCTCTTTAGTCTTGTATACATCCTACTTGCCATTACTTTTTATTATGTGTTGCTTTAAACACATGCTAACCAGTATGAATGTTTGGGTTTCTGTCCTCTGTACTTTTGTGTTCCACGGATAAAGAAATCTATGCAGGTCATGAGGGTAATTGAATGATGACAGAATTTAAATATTTGCCTTTCTCTTCAATCACTGGTCTTCACAAGCACATTGCATCAATTTAATGATTACAGATTGATTAATCCAGTAAAGGTGAATTTTTCAGAATTGAAACAATTAAGACAAGTTTCCAAAACACTCCCCCATCTGTGAGATTGATGATGATGATGATGATGATGATGATGATGATGATGATGATGATGTCAGGATCGGGCCAGTGAATCACAGGCATCATCTGTCTGGGTTTGCTGAGATGAGACTGGGGCGAGTGGGTGGTGGATCAGTGTGACAGAAACCTCAAAATTGTCTATACATTTTCATATGCAGTACTTTAATTCCTTGAGACAGACAAAAAGCAGCATATGGGAAAAAAGTTGTTGTAAAACAAAGTTTCTATATTTTTACACTATTAGCAAGTAACAGTCTCAAGACGTAAAACAGAAACATTACGATATAATTTATTGAGGAATTAAAAAATAAATACTCTGTCATTAAAGAGGCCACAGATATATTTCTAATATTGGAGATGTAATTCACAAATTCATTATAGCCATTCAACCTTTAAACAGTGAGAATACTATTCTTCCCACGATTCATTTGAATTATTTACATATTGTTGTAACCTCGGAAATCTACTAAAATATGAGCATTTAGAATTGATATATTAATATTCACTGCATCAGTATAAGTAAATAGTGTCAGGGTTTCTCAATACAGTCAATTTCATGATCCAAAACATGTAAAGGTTAACATATTTTGCCCGCTGTACATAATAAAGTGTTTGAGCAGTTTATATAAAGCGTATTCTAGCATTGTCATTGGTTGGATTAAATGAACACGCACCTCATGAACTTTTGTTTAAAACGCCATCGAAACTGAGAAAATGTACTGAAACCTACATCCCAATGTCTCACAGCTCTTCAAACGAGAAGCATGCCATTTATCCTAATAAATAATGGTTTGGTAATGGATAAAAATTAGCACCATTGTCTGTAAAGTTAAAATATCCAGATCAAGAAAATGAAATGTATGCTTCAACTTTCATTTGAAAAGACACAACTTTATGTCTGTAAATGTTCTAATAATGAAGGTCGCGAACCGAACACCATGGCTGCGTGATATCCGACCCGAGTTCAACACAGAATGTCGGTTATAGGTCGTCTTTGGTGTTCGCTGGACTGATGCTTCTGTTACTCGATCCTCTCCTCTCGGACACCTTCTCCTCCATCTCTACGAGAATATAAACAAAGTTACTTTTATTTAAATTTGAGTCATTTCTGACTATCAACAGGATTGGGAGCACAATATAGTACTTTATAGTATCACAATTTCATCAATTGTTATATGCTTGCTCACACTGACACTCTTAAAGGTTAAATTGGCTTAACTTGAATGAACAAATTGCCTTTGAAAGTGACACATTCCCATTGAAAACAACAAGCAAGACAGTTGATTGTCAGGATTGTCCTGCACATTGATGTAAAGAGTTATCAAGAGTATATGGAACTGGGAGAGTTTGTATCACTGGGTTTCTCATTGCATTTCTACTTGTGTTATTATTGACGTGATTATGCTTTTAGACAAGTGGATACCTGATTGATTAAACAGCTGACACTAAGGTCACACTACGTCTAATTTGAAACCGGATACATTTGAAATGTTTTTTTTGTTTTTTTCCACACTAGCATTTAATAAGTTGCGTGTTCAAACTGAAAACGTTCAAATCATCTTACTGCACATGTGTAAAACTTAAAGGGATACTTCACCGTTTTTTTCATATTAAAGTATGTTATTCCCTTAAAGGGTTAGTTCACCCAAAAATGAAAATTCTGTCAGTAATCACTCACCCTCATGTTGTTCCAACCGCGTAAGACATTCGTTCATCTTCGGAACACAAATTAAGATATTTTTGATTAAATCTGAGAGCTGGATCACTCCTCCATAGGCTGCTAGGTGACTGAAACTTGCTGGCCCAGAAAAGTTATTAAAGAGATCGTTAATATAGTCCATGTGACATCAGTGGCTTAATCTTAAGTATATCAAGCAACGAGAATACTTTTTGTGTGCAAAAACAAACAAAAATAACGACTTTATTCCACTTTTCATTTCCTTCTCTCTGGGCCTCTAGTTGGTTCACGTAGTGTTTTTGCGCTGCGCGTCTGTGTTACACGTCACCACGTAGGCTCACAATTGGCCGAAGCTGGTCATGTGTGTGATGCGTGATGACGTGCAACACAGACGCACAGCGCAAAAACACATTACGAGGCCCAGAGAGAAGGAAATGAATAGTGGAATAAAGTTGTTATTTTTGTTTGGTTTTGCGCACAAAAAGTATTCTCGTCGCTTGATAAACTTGTGGTTGAGCCACTGTAGTCACTTGGACTATATTAACGATCTCTTTAATAACTTTTCTGGGCCAGCAAGTTTTGGTCACCTAGCAGCCTATGGAGGAGTAATCCAGCTCTCAGATTTAATCAAAAATATCTTAATCTGTGTTCCGAAGATGAACGAAGGTCTTACGTGGTTGGAACAACATGAGGGTGAGTAATTACTGACAGAATTTTCATTTTTGGGTGAACTAACCCTTTAACTAAGACGAGTTGATACATATCTCTCTTGTCTTAGTGCGTGCACTCAATCGCTCTGGCGCGCGGCGACACTTTGATAGCACTTAGCTTAGCCCAGTTCATTCATTAGGATCCAAACAGAGATGAAGTTAGAAGCGACCAAACACCTCCACGTTTTCCCTATTTAAATACAGTTACACGAGTAGTTACACGACCAAGTATGGAGACACAAAATAAAAGCGGGTAAAAAGGATAACTATAATGTATGGCGGAATAGCACTTGGGACTCGGGAGCACTTTGACTCGGCGCAGTAAAAAGTCACGTTGGTTCTAATGACAGAAGTGAGAGGGAGAGGGGGAGAGGATTTTTCAGGCGTGACTTTTTACTAACTTTTAACTAACATTAGTTAAAGGGTAAGTTCACCCAAAAATTTAAATTCTGTCATTAATTTCTCACCCTCATGTCGTTCCAAACCCGTAAGACTTTAAAAGGATAAAAAGGAAGAGAGGTATGTATCAACTCATCTTAGTTAAGGGAATAACATAGTTTAATATGAAAAAATGTTGAAAAGAGTGTTCTTTTAACAAAGTGACATCACCAACTACTGGCTTGGCTGCAGAATACAACATTTTTAGTCGTTTTTGCAGAAACCATGTGGGAATCGTTTTGACAACGTTATCATCTGTACGCAAATAATCGTGAAGGAAAGTCTTATCCATTTTTAGTTCATCGTTGTCGAGTAAACGTGCCCTCAGTGTGGACGACCAAAACATATAAAAGATGTGTTTTCAAACGTATCCGGTATTTGTTACAGCAATGCAATAAAACATTATATTAAAACTCTTTATTGTTATGTGAATGCAGAACAATGCTGAGGAATGTGCAGAATGATTGACAGCGCAATGAAATGAGGAACTTGCATTTTCACTTGAAGGAGAGACAAAAAACCCAGAGAAAGACTGATTAAAGCTCATTTTTGGCCACTGAACAGAAGCACTGGTGAGTTTGCTCATTAAGAGAGAGAGAGAGAGAGAGAGAGAGAGAGAGAGAGAGAGAGACTGCATCCTTTCACTGCCCACATGGTTTATTTTTACTCTGTCTTTCTGAGTCAAAGCGACGCCCTTCTCACTCCCTCCTACTCATTCACCCCCTCTTTCTCTCCATCCATCCATCCGCCCTCCACTCACACATTTTCATGAGCTTTGACGTCAGACAGGGAAGAGGGGCTCCAGTTTATCACCCACACACACTTCCTGTGGCCCCCTCCACCCAAAAACATTTCTCTTCTCATTTCTCTTTTATTCTGCAGTCCCTAATGACGATGTCTGACTGAGATGTTTGCCTCTGCAAGAGCTTCTCAAATTCATTGACAATCTCTGATTCATCCCATCCAAGATGAGCAAAATTAGCTAACCTGATAAGTACAAGAAATCCATTTGTCACTGTTCTTCTATACATTCCTCTGAGACACTTCAAGGTGTGTTAGTCTCTTCACTATCATCTCTAGTAAAAATGAATTCTTTCATAGCGAACCTGAAGCCTTTAGAGGAAATTTCAGTAATACTTTACAATAAAATCTCGTATGTTAACATTAGTTAAAGGGTTAGTTAGTAAATTCTGTCATTAATTTCTCACCCTCATGTCGTTCCAAACCCGTAAGACTTTCGTTCATCTTCAGAACACAAATGAAGATCTTTTTAATGAAATCTGAGAGCTTTCTGTCCCTCAATTGACAGCTACGCAACTACCAGTTTAACACTTCAAAAAGTTCATAAAGAGATCGTAAAACTAATCTGTGAATTGAGCGGTTTAGTCCAAATTTTCTGAAGAGATTTGATCGCTTTATATAATGAACAAATTGCTTAGTTGTGTAGCGGTCTACGAAATGAGGGCGAGTAATTAATGACAGAATTTTCATTTGTGCGTGAACTAACCCTTTAAGAATAAGGCGAATAGATCCCTAGGGTTCTGACTTAATTATAAAGAACCCAAAAAGGTTCTATATTAGTAAAAATGTCTTAAATGATTGCATAATACTTTCATGTTTCAAGTTTTTTCAAGTAAAAAGTATGTTGACATGCTGTTTAAATCATAACATTTAATCAAAATGAAAGAATAATTATAACAAAATGAAAGAATTAAAACTGATCTCATGATGGGAACCTCTAAAGGTTCTATATATGAAGCGCCTGACAGAACCTTTTAGATTCTATTTAGAACCTTCTAGATTCTATTTAGAACCTTCTTATCTTAAGAGTGTACATGCACTTTACTATAGGGTTAAGTTTTAGGATTAGTTGCATTGCAATAATGTGTGTTTTACTGTTACTGTTATACTGTAAGTATATGTAGCGTAACTACACCCTCTTAAAATAAAGTGTAATCAAAAAAATGAACAGCTTATATACGTTTTACCTGTTGAGGCAGATAAACAACAAGGTAGATAATCATCTGATGGTATAAGCATCTCTTTTTTTGGTAATTTAAGTTTCAAACTATGTTTTGTACCACATTTTGTGCATGAAAAGCGTGGTTTATGTTATAAAACATCACAGAATTCACCTGAAATCTGTCTCTTTTCTGACCCTAGGCTGACTTTGCTTGCGTGGTCACGTGACACCATTCTAGCCAATCTGAGGCCCTCATCCATGAGAGTTTGCTGCATGAGCTGGCGACTCCAGGTGATGAGGCCAGTGGTGTCGGTGGGGGGGTGAGGGGATGAGGACGGGTGCAACTGAGGGCTGATATCTATCAAGACACACACAATTAGACAAACATGCCTCTCAATCACGTTACGGTTTCTTTCAGCAATGTTTCAACCAGACACGAGTATGAATGGACAAAAATGTGGAAAATCTTGCATGATCTTTACGTCAAAGTAACCCACTTTACGTGTGAAGAGGCCCTGCGTGGCACAATGTGGGACACAATGTGGGACAGTGATGGTTTTGGGGTTACACGTCTAGGATTTACTGACAAACACTGCAGTCAAATAATAATAATACAATTCTTACCTTGTGTTAAACTATCTAGACTTTCTCCAGAAAGGCTGTTGTCATCTGCTGTAGATCTGATGTCACTATTGGCTACTGGGTCCTTAGACAGCCTGTCCGAATCTGTGACCTGTAACATGTTAGTATTATGCGTTTTGTAACAGTAGTTGATTTGTTTCAATATTAAATATTTCCAGTGTTGGGGAAAGTTACTTTTTTACTTTGCATTACAATATTCCGTTACTCCCCCAAAAATAATTAATTACGTTACTTTGTTACATTTTTTGTAAAGTAATGCGTTATGTTACTTTTGCGTTTCTTTTTCTCAGCTGGCTGAGGCTCGCTCTCTTTGAGATTTTTTTTTAGCAAGTGTTTAACGCAGTAATGTATTCAACAACATAGTCTATATAACATCTACCTTCAGTAAAAACACATATGAATATTATTATTCTGAGCACTTTGAATATTTCCTGATCCTTGTACGCTATAAATAAGCTTTCTTAACATCATGGGTTATATAACATACCGTACAACTGAAAAGTAATGTGTTTTGTTACTTTTGTACTTTTTATCGGTTTGCGCGCATGCATGAGTTATGTTTAAGTGCATGTAAGTCATGCATGTTTAAGTGACTACGTTATGGAGAAGAGAGAGAATTTGAATTCAGTGGTTTTAAGCTAATTAAAACATTACATTACTAGTTACATCAAAAAAGTAATCTGATTGATTACATAATGCATGTTACTGTTAATGCGTTACCCCAACACTGAATATTTCAACCTGTTTGATAAAGTTACAGATATCGTTATAATATCAATATTTCAAAAGGAGTTCAAAACTTCTTTTTGAAGTTTGGCACTAGAGACCTGCTCTCCCGTGGGAATACCTTGCATTGCGGGACAAGATTTGATGAGCGATTGCGGGTTACGGGAGAATAAAAATTTTTGCGGGACTCCTGCAACATAGAAATATCTAAGAAATAAAATTAAAGCAATTAAATTGTTATTTATTTATTGCACAAAAGCAACAAGACCAGCTAAAATAAAGTACAAATTATTTACAGGCGCAAGCCAAGCTGCCCATAACTGCAGGTCTAGGATCAGTTTTCTCTACAATAATAGCATATTAGCGAAACTGATTTGGCAAGCGATCCAATGCGTATTTGTATTTGCGCTCTGGAGAGCATCAAAGGTTTCTATTTACAACGTGTTTTTTGCAGCGTTGAGTGATGTAGCCAATCACAGACATATCTGTTGATTTCTTGAACGCAGTGGCCAATCAGAGGTGTTTAAGTTCCCCTCACCACTGAAAATAACAGGTTCGTGAATGTAGATGCTTTGATAACAAATAATTTATCGGGAGCATTTATGCTGGGATGGTAATGTTGTGGCTAGGTGGCACGTAACTTTAAACCGTTTCATGGAACTTTCATGGACGTAATGGAAAAATCTATGTATGCATTCGCCTTCGGGTGGGACTAGGAGGTGGTGACATTTATTTATGAAAAATCCGTCCCACGCAGGTCTCTGTTTGACACCCCAAGTATAGCTAAAGTCAATGACTAACTTCATATCTTTGTTTTCATCTCCTTAGGTATCCCATTACCTTTCTAATCATTTTATTAATACTTCACCTGAGCATATTTCTAGAAGGCTTGTATTCCTTTTTATGCAAATGTATAAATAGACACATATCTTGATGTACTTACATCAAGCTTGATTCTCTTCTGAGCAGTACAGTCAACAGAGGGAGAACAATCATCTGAGTATGTCCTGAGATAATAATATAACAAACTCAGCTCAGATTCCCAGCTCAGAATTCAAAAAAAGTCACAGTAATGAAGTCAAACACTCAATTTTCAAGGACAAATGTAGGGGGCGGATTGGCTCGCAGTCAAAATATCTCATTAACTTTAAGTTTTTAAGTCAAATGTCAAATTACACAAATCTGTTTTTCCTCTATGAGTTTTTTAAGATTCTGTCAGATGCATTTATTAGACTATATGTTTAGTTAGCATGTTACCAGGTCACACAAACAGTACACTGGGACAAGGATTTATAAGGTAAAAATGCAAGCAACACTGGTTCAAAAGAATTTGCTACACTCCAATAAATTCCTCTCTACACAAGCCCTTCTGTCCAGATGACTTATTTAATGTCTTTGAAAGAAATTGATATATTGGTGAGATTTTGCTCAGCCTAAAGTCGAACAATGATTTTGTATGTTCTTCTACACCTTTTTAAATTAGAATAATTATTATGAATTCTGTCCGTCATCATATTTCTGCTGAATCTGTTGGATAAACAACTGAACAGAGTAAAAGCAAATAACTGTAAGGTAAATAGTTAAATCTTCAAATTTGTGCTCTTTATCTCAAACCGTGTAGCACCACCAACAATTAAAATTGGCACTTCTGTTTTTGATTATGTCTTTGCACCGTATGGTCTGAAAAACATAATTATTTTGATTCTTCTGATTACTGGGCTTGTGCCAAGTCAAACACAAACCATGGATTCAATTTCTGCCCACATTTTCTGAAAAACATACTCTTCCTACAGCGTTCATCAGATCATCTTCACCCAATTTAGCTAATATCATCTTCAAAGCTTTTTTGATATAATCAAACCAAACCATGTAATGATTCAAATAATTCAACAGAAAGCACACTAAGAATTACATGAGGGTATCTTCACAACGCTCTGAGATATTAAAATAAAACTTATGTCATCACAACCAAGACCTGAGGGTACCTGAGCAGTTTGGAGACAGCGCTACCTACTGGTCATGAAATCTAAAGATTCTGCTCATAACTTTGGAAAAGCTCTCCATATTCAGCACTGGGAAATAAGAGACTATTACAGAATGATCATTTTCTGTGGATTTACTGTTTATAGGTATGTGTTTGAATAAAATGGACACATTTTTTATTCTATAAGCGACTCACAACATTTCTCCCAAATTCCAAATAAAAATACTGTCATTTAATGCATTTATTTGCAGAACTTGTCAAAAAAATAAAAATAATAATAATAATAATAATGCAAAGAAAAAAAGTTCTTATTAATTTTTAAGCAACACTATACTAACGTTTTAATTTAGGAAAAGTTTGGAAATCAAGATTTGGTGGAATAACCCAATCCCAGGTTTCCTGCATCTTGAAATGCTCTCCACCAATCCTTCACATCACATTCCAGAGATTTTCAATTGGGGTCAGGTCTGGAGATTGGGCTGGGTCTTCACAATCTGTCCGATTCAGCCTTGTTTAAAGGGATAGTTCACCCAAAAATGAAAATTCTGTCATGAATTACTCACCCTCATGTCGTTCCAAACCCGAAAGACTTTCGTTCATCTTCAGAACACAAATGAAGAACCGCTTAATTCATATGGATTAGTTTTATGATCTCTTTATCAAATTTTTGAAGTGTCAAATTGATAGTTGCGTAGCTGTCAATTGAGGGATAGAAAACTCTCAGATTTCATCAAAAAGATCTTCATTTGTGGTTTTACGGGTTTGGAACAACATGAGGGTGAGTAATTAATGACAGAATTTTCATTTTTGGGTGAACTAACCCTTTAAGTACCACCAGATCATCACCGGTCCTCCACCAAATTTCAAACTGGGTGCAATATACCGTGGCTTATAGGCCTCTCGAGGTCTCTCTCAAAGCAAAGCTGAAAACTGGACTCATCAGGCTGAAAAGATGAATGAAGTCATGTACAAGGTTAACTTGGAAGAACACCTGCTTCCTTCTACTCTGACAATGTTACCCAATGTGACTCCAGGTGTGACCAGCCCAATCTCTAGACCTGAACCCCACTGAAAACCTCTGGAGTATGATCAAGAGGAAGATGGATGGCCACAAGCATCAAACAAAGCCATCAAAACAAAACTTTTGCTCCAGAAATGGCATAAAAAAAGTTTACATAAACAAAAACAAATAAGTTAATTTTACTCAAACACATGCCTAAAATAGTAGAGAAACTGGTCATTTCGTCTCTTAATTTTTTCCAGAGCTGTATATGTGCGTGCATGTGTTCATCTGTATGTCTGGGTCTATAACATTCAAATGTATTTAACAACATATGCAACCACTTCATCAAAATGCAAAATACAAATCTTGAAAAAACTAAAAGTCCCAGTAAGATTCATTCCTGACCTGTGATGCTTAAATGTTGAGGTGTAGGCACATTCTCTCGCCACTTGTCGTGCTAATGAGAAGAGTTCAACTCTGCGTAACAGCAGAGCGTTGTCCCGGATGCAGAACTGAGCCGCCGCCTCATTGATGAGCATCTAAAAGTGGAAATATGAGAATCAATACTTTGATGTTATTTTAGCAGATCATCTGAGCTCTATGAAAGTGCTTAAATCATGCAAAAACTACCATCTACAAAATGCATTAAACAACTGCTGTATTTTATATTTACAACATCTCATATTTTAAAATGGTCCAATTGTACAAGAATCTAGGAGTTGCAGTTATCTTTAAAATGTATCATAAATTGACTTTAAGTTGGAAAAACACATGCAAAGACTCATGTGATATTAATTCTCTGAAAATGAAATAGCTGCATTACTGTACTTATCTAAATCAATGTTGTTGTTTTTTTATTTATTTTTTTCTTGAAAAAGTTTTAAATGGGCTTGTAATCAAAAAATTGTAGAATCAAATCTCGCTTGCTGTGCTAAAGTCATGGGGACAATGCTAAGGTTTTCTTAGGCCCTGTTTACACCTAGGCTGAGTCTCAGTCAGTTCCCTAGCTTCCTAGAGAGTGAATCAGGATATCGCGTACATGAATTCGGGCACTGATAAGGACGCTGGCTCACTAGACATTGGGACACTGATTACTCTATTTCTGCAGACATGACAACGTCCTCATTGTACAACATCACAACTGGTATGATGTCTAGTACGATGTTATGATGAACAATATGCCTTTCTCCATTGACGTTCTGATGTTCAAAGCCTTTCTAAGCCAGGATGCTGATTTTTAGGAGGCAGCTGTTGGACTCGGAGATGGCGAACGGGAACATGGTTTGTGTATCATTAGCAACACATTATTAGCTGTTTGATAACGTAGTCAAGCAAAAAGCGAATCATATTAATTACCATTATGTGTCGAAGTTGTAAAGAGCAATACCATTGTGCAGCGTTTACTACAGTAAAGTTGACCGGCCGAGTGGATCTCTGAGTTGGTGTGAGTGAGTGGAGGCGGGGCTAATTTGCATATTCATGGATCTGTGTATACTAAATGAAGCAAGGGTGTAGTGTTACATTCAAGCTATTTTAAGGCATGAAGCATTTTTCCCGGGAAAAAAAAAACTTTTAAATATGTCATTTTGGTGATCAAAGTTTTAAGGGATACAATTATTGTAGCGTCTATTTACACTAAGTGTAATCGCCTGTGTTGCTGGCAAAGGCTATTTACACTAACTCCGCCCACCAATGCCTGGTTGGGCCACACAAGATTAGAAAAGACGCACGCCTTTTGACCCGAGTTCGAGTCCGCCTTTTGCCAAACTCACATATCAGACCAGAAAGGCATTTATTTTCAATAAAAATGAAGATGTGTGATAATGAAGATAAAAGTGTAAATAAAGTGCCTAACGAGTGTTTATTAATAAAGTATTTATCGGGTAAGGTTAGGGGTAGGTGTAGGGAGGGCATATTGTCCCAATAAGGTGGCATCCATTTAATGATTTTAATAAATATAATAATTGACACTCTATGTTATTATTGCATACAGTTTATGAACAACAATACTGGGGTGAAAATAGTATCTGCCACTATTTATAAGTATGCATGGGATCTAACAACTATTTGCACTTATTGCAAAGAACTGCTGCTTTTATATATATAGTGTAAATAGAATGTATCGCTATTATCACTAAAAATTATTGACTAGAGGGGGACTTAAAAACTGCTTCAAACTTAAACCTGTCAAACTTAGACCTGAACATAAAACCTTTCAACATAAAACCTTCAAATTCTTTCTAACTTAAAACAACTTCAAACTGCTTCGAATGGAAAACTCCTTAAACTACTTCAAACTTCTTAGGCTTTCCGAAGCCAACAAAGTTTGTCTTGACAAACTTTTTCAAACTGTTCTCTTTCACAAACCTCATGATGGGTGAGCTGTTTCCCTTCCCTCCTCTTAGAGTCAAAGCGCCCGTAGATCAGGCTGTATTTGCGTATCTCTTCCTCTTTGCTCTTGTCATGAGGTTCCAGGTTAAAAATGTGGCCCACTGTCTTGGCCATTTTCTTATTGAGTCTCAAAAGCGTCTTCAGCTCGCTTTGATCGGCTTGAGGCATGGTTCTCAGAAGCCGATCGACGCTTTCCTCCACGGCTTTAATGGTCTCAGAGTCCAGCTGACCTCCAGGCCACGGAGAGACCACAGAGGAGGAAGAGGAGGAGGAAGAATTAGGCGTCGGAGGACCCAGAAGACGCGAGTGGCAAGCGAAAGGCAGAGAGGGAATGGGCTGGTCTTCATCTAACTCACCAGCTCCATACATTTCAGGGCTGAGCCAGTGAGGGTCCATAGGGGACAGTTTTTCTCTGTACAGATGGTCTGGAGGAACAGGAGACGCCTGTGAACAGGGACTCCTCGGACTGTTATCTCTGAGCGGCGTAAGGCAAGACCCCACCTCTTCTCGTTCACATGGAGAGCCTGGCTGACCATTGCTTAAAGATTTTCTTGCACCCATAACCGAGCCAGCAGAACTGGTGCTGTCGATCCTGAGGAGAGGGACTCCACTGGGAGCCACACTGGTGGCCAGTGGTTGGTTGAACAGCGTTGGGTTTGATGCCCAGTCGCGCAGGGCTTTCTGCAAGCGTCGCACGTGAAGGGGTTTTGTGGCCATGCCAACTAGTGCCATGATCTCAAGAAACTCCTCTTCACCCGCCTCGCACAGCTGTTGGACATCATCGCCCCCCTGCTGGATGAAGGTGTCGTAGTACATCAGAAGGTTTGCTCTCTGTAAAACTCGGTAGAGCTGCAACTCGCCCAGCGTCCGGGGAAATGACATGACTGCAACAGGATTCCCACAAAGCATGTCATTAGTACTATATATTATATACTACATATGGTAACACTTTACAATAAGGTTCATTAGTTAACATTAGTTAAAGGTACACTGTGTAGGAATTTCTCCCATCTAGCGGTGAAAATGTATTTTGTGCTTTTTCATGTGCTTTTTCAAATCCGTGTTGCAACTACGGTAGCCGTTATGTACCAAGAAGCTATGACAACATGTCTTCCAATAGCACTTCATCAAGTTTCCTTTCGGGTGATGAGGTTTCGTCGGTCACGTGTCCTTTTAAATTAAATTTGCTTTTTGCTTTTTTGGCGACGAGGATTCCTTCTCCTGTGGCTCGGCATAAGTATGATCCTGCATTAAGAAGTACCGTGCAGTGCAGCCTTTCAAATTTGCCGGGACAGTGACAAGCGCCTCTCACTGATCTCCCTGTCCGTTTCAGCTGGTTTCAGTCACGTGACGCTGGCTCTGAACGAAAATGCGTTGTGGAAATGCGTTGAGGTAGGCTAGTGCGTTTTGTCCCTCTCTGCTATTATAGTTTTTCAAAATGGCGGAACGACATGGAAGCCTCCTTGGACTTGCCCGTCCAATGTAAATAAAGATAAGAAATTCTTCGCTTACGAGGATAAGTCAGATCATTGGCAGAGGTAATTTTACACCAATGAGGACATATTTATGAATAAAGACAATTTCAACATTTACTAGTACATTATTAAAATTAAAGGTTGTATTTGTTAACATTAGTTAATGCACTGTAAACTAGCATAAACAAACAATGAACAGCTGTATTTTTATTAACTAACATTAACAAAGATTAATAAATACTGTAACGTAGTACTCACTGTTAATTCATGTTAGTAAATGCATTAACTAATGTTAACTAATGAACTTTATTGTAAAGTGTTACCATATATATATATATATATATATATATATATAAACAAATAGGTGTAGAATTTCAGTAAGATGCTAGTAAATTTCACAAATAATTACAGAGAAATGGCAAGTAACACATTGATTTACACATAACATTTTGATGTACAAAGACTATAATAGTACTTTCTTGTAAAACACTCCAATCATTTTTGAAAATGAACAGTTTTTTGTGCAAATTGCAGTAAACGCTAAAACTATTTGCACTACTAAACAGTGTTCTTATAATTACAATAATGAATTGAAATTTCTGCGATAACAATAAAAAGTTTGCAATACAAATCAGCTTAACAGACTGTTTTTGGCCGTGCACAAGCTTACCGTAAAATATAGATGGGGCTCCAGACTACTGGAAGTTTTTAAACGAGTTAGAAAATTGGGATAAATGAAATCCTGGGAGTGAACATGGTATAACTGTTGTGTGTTCAGGAAATATTAAAAACATGCGATTAAAAACATACGGAATAAAAATATCAAACAGCTGACACTTTTCAGGCAATGTTAGATACAGTTTTATGAAAACAGTTTTATCGATAATTGTTCCAGTCACCTCACCACTGCAGAGGTCTGATCAACAGCAGTGGAAAGTGTTTGTTTGAATAATGAATGTGGATCTTGTAGTTTCTGAACAGACTTCATATAGCTGCTCCCTTGATTATATAAAATATCTGTTTAGTTTATCAGTATGGAGCTGTAGGTGTTGTTTCAAAATAAAGAGTATGTATTTATCCGTAATAAATAAGATCATTGAGCTCATGAGCTCACAAACAATGAGTTTATTGGAGTAATTATTTAAGTTGAGAAAATAATTATTAAAATATATATAAAGTGTAGCATTGGTGTATGCTGATTCAGATTTTACACCATCTGAAGTCCTGGCAGGAGTTGGAGTCGTCTCTTCTGATGTCTTCATAAGAAGCTGGATCCAAACTAGAGCTTCGGGAACTATTTTTATTTTCAGGTGTTTTTCAGTCCAGTTGCAGTGCAGTCAAATTTCCTTCTGCTCCTCCCACAGTATAATATGGAGACTCTTATAAATAAAGGTTCATTTACAGGCGTCCATGAAGAACCATGGAAACTTTCCATTCCACAAGTGGTTGTTCATAGTGGAAAAAGGTTCTTTAGATTATTAAAAATTATCTTCACCCTTCGCCGGGTTCACACTGTACGATTTTGGCCACGATTTGGACGTCGGAGACAATTTTTTTAAATCCTAAAAGATTCCTCTGATCCTAGGCTAAAATCTGAAGTTTATTTAATCTCATTCACACACAGAGACGCGCAGACTTCAGAATATCTCAAATTTAAGGGGGTTTTCACTTTAGTTAGTGTGTAATGTTGCTGTTTGAGCATAAACAACAACATCTGCAAAGTTACGACGCTCAAAATTCAATGCAAAGGGAGATATTTTCTTTTAAAGAAATTGCTTTTTAAGGACTACAACAAGCTTCTTCCGGGGTTGATGACATCACAAACCCTCAAATTTACATAAACCCCGGAAACACGCAACAAAGAGGGTGAGGCTATGTTGGACTGCTTTAGAAAAGAGGAAGAGTTGTTGTCGCTGTTTTTTTCACCCCGGAAAAAGTTTGTCTGATCTTAGAGAGGTTAAAATGTATTTTTAACACTGTTCCTGAAGCTTATAACCTCAAGGTTTGTCTGTGCGCTGCACATTTTATGGAGAACAGCAGACAGACAGACAGAGTCCAATGCAGGCTATACGCACAAAACCTCCTGAAGACATTCCCCCACATTCCCATTTTGTCAACACCAACGTTACATCAATACTGTAATATAACTTAGTTAGCACGTTAGCGGAGACAAAGCTTTGCCCTTCATAGCAACTACATAAAGCTTATAATTGGAACTGTTAATAGAAAACACATCTACAAATAATAAGACATACCTACAAGTTGTGATTCATAAACAACAGATTGTCAAAAATGGCCAAATTCTGTGACGTTCTGTCACTTCACATCAAAGTCGGGGTGAATTTATGAATGAAAGTGTGAAAGTTCTGTCACAAAACGGTGTGGTTATGTCTCCTCGTACTTTTTTAAGTGGTATACACTACAGTAACACTTGACCTTTCCTAATGGGTACAACTATACCACTAAGACCTTCGTTCATCTTCAGAACACGAATTAAGATATTTTTGATGAAATCTGAGAGGTTTCTAAACCAGCAATAGGCAGCAACATCATTGCAACTTTCAAGGTCCAGAAAGGGAGTAAAGACATCGTTAAAATAGTCCATGTGATTACAGTGGTTCAACCTTAATGTTATAAAGCGACGAGAATGCTTTTTGTGCGCAAAAAAACAAACAAAAATAACGACTTTATTCAACAATTTCTTCTTGTCTACGTCAGTCTCCTACACTGTTTAAGTTGTACATACATTGCCGCGCTTCCGGGTTCTACATCCGAATGCTGGCTCATTATTGGCCAGTTCCTGCATCAGCATTACACGTGACAAGTATCGGCCAATAATGAGCCAGCATTCTGACATAGAAGCCTGAAGCGCTGCAATGTATTTACAATGTAAACAACGTTGTACAGCGTTCCGAAGATGAACGAAGGTCTTTGTTACGTCCCCTGGCGTTATTAAGGGTTTTGGGGAATAACATTACTGACTTCGGACCGATGTCAGTGCAAGCAAATGAAACCAAAGCGCTAAAGGCAAACAACAAGTGTTTATTTACAATAATACAGAGGGAAAATTTGTAAAATCCCTAAAACATTGCAACACAGTCAGTAATTACAGTTATAGTAAAACATACAGGCTACATCTCTCTCTCTCTCTGTTTTTTTTTTTTTTTTTTGCTTACATAGTTAAAATGAGCATAGTTTGTGTGAGGCATTCATATCCTGCAATGGTGTTAAATACAGCCTACAGTAGTTTCCCTGTGAAAATGTATAACAAAGATAGTACACACTTAAAAATAAATGTTCCAATAGGGGGGTTTCACAGTGATGTCAAAAATAACCATTTTTAGTTCCCCAAAGATCCTTTCAATGAACCGTTCTAAAAAAAAAATTTTTTTTCTTAGTATGAAGAACATTTTTAAAATCCAAAGAATCCATTTCCACTATAAAGTAGTACCTTTGGTCCAATGTAAAGGTTCCATGAATGTTAAAAGTTCTTCAATGAATCAAATGCCATTAAAGAACCTTTGTTTTTAAGAGTGTAACTGCTGAATGTACATCGGTAGGCTAGTTGTGTAGGCTACTACTCACCTCGAGAGACTTCAAGACAGAATCCAGGACAGGATCCAGAAGAAACTTGAGCTTCAGTAACCGAAGCGACGGAACCTATAGATGTGCACTGCTTTAACTCACTTCAAACTTTTCCTTCTATTTATAGACCTGTATCTTTACGCCTCAAACAGAAAACTCATATTTGTTTTCAGTGCTTGTTAGACCTTATTCCACAGATGTGAGATTGTACTGAAATACTCTTGAAACTCTTGTGTTGTCTAGTCTCTCTCTGCTGTGCTGGCAGGAGCGGTGAGTTAATGACGCTCTTTCGCTGCCTGTGTGGGCGCGAGAAACGCGTGGGCGGACTGCGGCACGCCATCTGACCGAATAAGAGCCTTCCTGAGCTCAGGGGGGAGCGCCTTCCTCTCCGGCTTTCGCAGCAGGGCGTGTGGAGGGACGGGGAATCTGTCCGTTTCACTGTTTAAGCTCATGCCTGTATAAAATGGTTAGGATAGGAAACTAAACAGCATTACAGAGACCAATCATATTATAATAAGTAGCCGATTTTATACATGAGCAAACATGACTGCAGTCCGTCAGCTGTGCGGAGGAGTGCCGGAGATCACCGGGTCTGTGGGCGGTGAGCGTCGCTCAGTGACGCGGCTTGAGCTGCGGGAATCCCCGGCGTTTGCGTCAGGCTGATCTGGCTTTATGTGCGACTGGGTTTTTAAAAAGATTAGTTATTATTGCTTTTTATCATTCATATTAGATACTTTACAAGTGCCTTTATGTTTACAAAAACTTATCTTTTATAGAAAAGATATAACTTTGTAGAATTGCCTATATAACGATAGAATATGTTTATTTAATTATTATGCAGATTTTGTGGGGGTGATCCATAAACTGTTAGCTCTTTATCATTAAGATACTTTACAAATGCTATTATGTTAATTTAATATATATATATATATATAGAATTGCCTATGGCTATAACGATAGAATATTTTTATTTTGCGCTATTGCCGATCAGTTTTTTTTTTAATTCAAATTATTATTATTATTATTTCTGTATATTTAGGATACATAAACTGTTAGCTTTGAAATAAACCTTAGCAACGAGTCAGCGATTTTACTCCAAAAACGAGTTTAACGCCTCTAGAACGACATCAAATGTAGGGCGGGTCTTTATTTTGCCCATGCGGAATTGATTGGATGGCTTTAGTTTGCTATTGGTGGATCTCACGTGAGTGACAGGTTGCCCCGCCCTCGCGCAAGTAAACACGTCATCAGAGAAGAGAAGAGAAGAGAAGAGAAGAGAAGAGAAGAGAAGAGAAGAGAAGAGAAGAGAAGAGAAGAGAAGAGAAGAGAAGAGAAGAGAAGAGAAGAGAAGAGATGTTATTTTGATTGAAGATTACGAGGGCAAATGATCTAAAATAATAATAATACTTTGCTCAGATAAATCATTTATGAATATTGCAATAAGGTTGATCTGGTTGAGCTGATCTGAGCCCTGCCACAGCACCACAAGCAAATGAATTACCGTAAATATTATATTGTAATAAATAAATAAAAAACTCAAAGGCTTCAGTTTTTTATCTCACAATTATGACATTTTTTCCTCACAATTGCCAGTTTACATCTGCAATACTGGCTTTTTTCAGTTAAGTAAATGGGATAAGTTAAAGGGATAGTTCACCTAAAAATAAAAATTCTGTCATCATTTACTCACCCTCAAAGTGTTCCAAACCTGTATGAATTTCTTTCTTCTGCTAAACACAAAAGATTATAGTGATGGGCCCCATTGACTTCCATAGTATTTTTCTCCATACTAAGGAAGTCAATGGTGCCCATTAACTGTTTGGTTACCAACAGTGCTCGAATTGAGTCAAGTCTTATGGGGGGTCCCCAAGTTTTTTTGGGTGGGGGGTTGGTTAGTCTCGCAATATACACTTTATACAAAATATACAATATATTTGATCATAATATGCATAAATATATACTATTTATTAAAAACGCTTGAATTCACACACACATATATATATATATATATATATATATATATATATATATATATATATATATATTCTTTTAAATTACTTACTTGAGTAATATGGATTTAGAGGGTGACAAAGCAGCAGACCCAAAAGGGCAGCTATGGCAAATATACCAGGCCACTACATATAAGGCACTTGAACACCCGTAAAAGCAAGTGACTTCAAAATACATTGAAATGTCTCAAAAACAGTAGAAAATAATCAGATGGCTTTCAGTCTCACTGGATGGTATCACTGTCAGATTCAACAGTGGCACAGGGATAATTATTTCATAATGTCTCCGAAAGCAGTGAAAAGAGAGCAGTCAGTAACTTCAAAAGGATATCTATCTTCACAACTTTTTTATTACTTAAACAGTAGCAAAAGAATGGAAAAATACTATCAGGCTGTAATGATGTAGTATGAACCCAGGTGCAGGAGTTCTCTTACGAGAGGTTCTCTCGTATTGCGTAAGCTTGCTTACGCTGCGGGAAAGTCTTCTTTTCTCGAGATACTGAAGCCAAAAATTATCCTTAATTTCATTTTTTGTCAACGCAGTGCAGCTGCGGGCAGCTGAGCTAGAGCGGCATACTGCGCGCTCATTGGCTGCCGCGCGGCAACTGCTTAAGCCTACCAGTGAGCCTGGCGTGACGTCACGCCCAATGAGGGCGCGCGCGCCCTAGCGCGTCACAGCCCGCCAGAATGGGCGGCGTCAGAGCATATATAAGGAAGGCTCGTAGGCTATATTCTCTGATTTCTGTCTTTTCAGCGAAGCACTCGCATCGCTGATCTCGGAGAGGAAGCCGTCGCCGTTGTCCTTCAAGGCCCAGCTAACGAGCCAGCTTAGGTCAGCCTGAGGAAGCCGGACGATCTTCGCCGCCTTCAGCCTGCCGTGCCAGCTCAGCTATCCGGCGAATATCCTTTGCAAGCTCTTTTGTGTGTGTTCTTGCTTCCGCAGCACTTTCTAAAAGAGCAGAGGCGTTGTTGCAAATGCCTCGCACCACGTGCGGCTCATGCCGCTCCGCGCTCAGCGACGGAGACCGCCATCTTCTCTGCGCTCTCTGCCTGGGCCGGGACCACGCAGCCGTCGCGCTTTCCACGGGCGGCTGCGCTTTCTGTGAAGAGCTGCCGATGTCGACCCTGCGGGCTCGACTCGCCCTCTTCGCGGAACCTGCTCCAACTGTCCTCGGGCCGCGTAAGAAGAAACGCCGCTCGCAGCGACCACCGGAGCCCGAGACTCGAGCCAAGGCCTCGCCGGAGCCTCTCCCGCGAGCCTCGCTCTCTCCTTCTCCGCCCCCGCTTCCCGACGCGCAGCCGACGGCTCACGCCCTCGATGCCGTCGCCTCAGGGGATGAAGCGGATGATGACGCGCTACTGGACACGTGCTCACTAATGGCGTCGGACAGCGAGGAATGGTCCGGTTCTGTCCGCTCCGCCTCCTCCACCAGAGCGTCCAGCAGGACTCACGCCAGTGTGGACGCCGAGCTTCTCCGCCTCCTCACGGCAGCAGTCGAACACCTGGGCCTCGAATGGTCCCCGCCAGCGGTGACTCCGCCCAACAGACTCGACGGGTGCTTCTTGCCCGCCAGTCGACGAGCTCCAGTGTCCAGGCCAGCGCCTTTTCTGCCGGAGCTTCACGAGGAGCTTACCAAATCCTGGGACGCTCCAGTTTCGGCCAGACTCCGTTCTCCGGCCTCATCTACTCTCTCTCGCGTAGACGGAGCCAAGGAGAAAGGATATGACCGGATCCCACCGGTCGAACCAGCGGTTGCAGCGCATCTTTGCCCCCCATCCGCGAGATGGCGCTCAAAGACTGCCCTCCCGTCCAAGGCCTGCAGGACTACTTCGGCGTTTGCCAGCCGCGCTTTCTCCGCCGCTGGGCAAGCCGCCTCAGCCCTGCACACAATGGCGGTTTTACAAGTTTTTCAAGCCGACCTCCTCAGCCAGCTCGACGAGGGAAAACTTGATAAATCCGCTTTGACCGACCTGCGCAGTGCGACGGATCTCTCTCTTCGCACGACGAAAACAGCAGCCCAAGCGATCGGACGATCTATGGCTTCGCTGACTGTCATTGAGCGCCACCTCTGGCTAACGCTAGCCGACATGGGAGAGCAAGAGCGGTCCGTCTTTCTCAACGCCCCGCTTTCACCCGCCGGCCTCTTCGGCCCCGCGGTAAGTGGCCTCGTGGACAGCTTCTCGGAAGTTCAGAAGGCGTCACAGGCCATGAACCTCTTCCTGCCCCGCCGCTCGAGCTCCGCTGCAGGCCGCTCTAAAACTCAGCCTCCTGCACGCAGCCCCACGCGGCGCCCCTCCCGACCTCCAGCATCGCAGCAGCGTCAGCGCGGCCGACCCAGGTCCCGCTCCACCAGCCAACACAGGCCGCCACCCCCGCGGGGTCCCCGGCCTAGAGTTTCGCTGAAAACCGAGCCTGCGAAATCCTCCTAGCACTCGCAAGGAGGAAAAGACGGTTGAGTCCCGCCGCGGCCGGACCGCCGTCGAAGCTAACCTGTATCCCTCTGCCAGTCCCCTTGATAAAGGCTACTGCAGTAGTGTCCACCGCAGCCAACGAGCCAGTTTCTCAACTCTCTCGCCTGCACACAAACGCCGTTTTTACGGCGACCCAGATAAATCGAATAAAGAGTGTAAAATCTGGTCATCCGGCTCACGCCGTCAGTGCTATGAGTGTAGTAAACATGCCCACACCCCAGTGCTCATCACTACACACAAGCACAATCCCCCCTGTGTACCCCACAGAGTGCACTCACATAAAGCGCGCTACGGCCGCTCGAGTGTTAGCTGTAGGTCACGTGCCCACAACCCAGTGCTCACACCTACACAGTGCCCGCTCTGCCTCACACATTCGGGGACGAAAGCACTCCACCGCCGGCTGTGCGTTAATAAAGAGTCCTGTGCCCGCTATACAGCACGCACGCTCTCATGTACACACTCACGAGCCCGCCCCGCTCCCGCGCCGCGAGCCGTTGCTCAAAACGCTCTCTCACAGCGTCATTCAGCCGGCTGCCGCTATCAGCGAGCCCCCGTCTCCCCTCACTGTCACTGCGCGACTCGCGCACATACCGCCACAGGCTCCCCGTCCCGCGCTGTGCGGCGGGCGGGACCCGGAGGCTATCCGACCCCTAGCTATGAGTGCGAATGCATGGAAAGCTATTCCGGGAATGTCGGATTGGGTATTAAACACAGTGATAAAGGGCTATTCGCTTCAATTCGCTCGCCGCCCCCCGCGTTTTCGCGCCCGGGTCGAGACACAAGTGAAAGCAGATGCAGCCCATCTGCTTCACACAGAGATAGCGAATTTACTGCACAAAGGTGCCATAGAACGGGTTCACCCTCTGGCTGCCGAGGCAGGCTTATACAGCCGCTATTTCCTCGTACCCAAGAAGGGCGGAGCGCTCAGACCTATACTAGATCTGAGATATTTGAACAAAGCGCTCGTGAAACGACCGTTCAAAATGCTCACGACCGGTCAAATCCTCGCGCAGATTCGCCCGGGGGACTGGTTCATTTCTCTCGATCTGAAAGACGCGTATTTTCAGATTCAGATTATTCCCCGTCACAGGCCATTCTTGAGATTCGCCTTCGACGGTCAGGCATATCAGTACACCGTCCTGCCGTTCGGCTTGTCCCTGGCACCCCGTACTTTTACGAAGTGCATGGACGCGGCCCTCGCACCCCTGAGATCGAAAGGGATGCGAATTCTGAACTATCTGGACGATTGGCTCATTATAGCGCAGTCAACAGAGGAACTAGTTTCTCACAAGAAAGCGCTTCTCGGTCATTTGGAAAGCCTGGGTCTTTCCGTGAACTGGGACAAGAGCTCTCTAACCCCCAGCCAGTCTATCACTTTCCTGGGTATAGATCTGGATTCGGCGGCGATGACGGCCAGACTGTCAACACAGCGCGCGCGCCGTGTTCGGCACCTCGCCGCTTCCGTTCAGGTGGGAAAAGTTTTTCCCCTAAAAACCTTTCAGAGGCTTTTGGGCCATATGGCGTCAGCCGCAGCGGTCCTGCAGCTGGGTTTACTTCGAATGCGCCCGCTTCAGTGCTGGCTAAAGTCGGAAGTGTCCCGCAAAGCATGGATTTCGGGCCGTGCACCAGTCAGAGTGACTCAGCGCTGCGTCTCAGCCCTGCAGCCCTGGCTGGCGGCCGAATGGTTTCAGCGGGGAGTGTCGATGGGGGTCATCGCACACCGCAAAGTGGTCTCGACAGATGCGTCCAACATGGGTTGGGGAGCGACTCACGAGGGCAGTCCGATTTGCGGCCGGTGGTCGAATACGGAGAAAAGCCTTCACATAGACTGTCTAGAGATGCTGGCGGTCGAGAAAGCGCTGAAGCACTTTCTACCACTCCTACGGGGACACCATGTGCTAGTCCGCTCGGACAACATGTCAGTAGTGTCTTACGTGAACCGCCAGGGCGGAATCAGATCCAGAGCCCTGCGCGCTCTCACAGAGCGCCTCCTATCCTGGGCTCAGGGCCCGCTGCGCTCCCTAAGGGCAGCTCATGTACCCGGTCGCCTCAACGACGGCCCGGACAGACTGTCCAGGGACAACGTTCCCCCAGGGGAATGGTCTCTACACCGCCAGACGGTCCAAGCGCTTTGGCATCGCTTTGGCAAAGCGGAGATCGACCTCTTCGCCGCGAGCGAGAACGCTCAGTGCCAGAGGTTTTTCTCGAAACACGAGGACGCGCTGGCCCAGACATGGCCCAGCGTTCCGCTGTATGCGTTCCCCCCGATCTCGATGCTGCCTCAAGTGCTAGCGAGGATCAGGGAGACGAACTGCGCAGCGCTCCTCATAGCCCCGCGCTGGGAAAACCAACCATGGTTTCCCGAGCTAATGAGGCTGACAGACACAGCCCCATGGCCGATCCCGGTGAGGAGAGATCTTCTCTCTCAAGCTCGAGGATCGATTCTGCATCCCCATCCAGAGCACTGGTCTCTGCATGCGTGGGAAATCAACGGATATTCGTTGATCTGCCAGAAGGGGTAATTAACACGATCGCGCAGTCCAGAGCCCCCTCGACGAGGCGGCTCTATGCGTCTAAATGGTCAGTGTTTAACAAATGGTGTGTGGAAATGGGTTCTAATGCTCAGTCCTGTGGAGTCCCACAGGTATTGAACTTTCTCCAAGAGATGTTGGACGCGGGCAGGTCCCCCTCCACGCTCAAGGTTTACGTCGCGGCCATAGCAGCGTTCGCCGATTCGGCGCGCGGCCGCTCACTGGGCAGGGATGAACTCATCACCCGTTTTCTGCGAGGGGCCAGGAGGATGAACCCTCCCCGGCCCCCGTCAGTCCCTATTTGGGACCTGTCCCTGGTCCTAGAGTCCCTGAAAGTGCATCCGTTCGAGCCTTTGGACTCTGTGGAGTTGAAATACTTGACGCTTAAAACCGTTTTTCTGCTAGCTCTGGCTTCAGTCAAACGAGTGGGCGATTTGCATGCGCTGTCTGTCAGCGCGTCGTGCCTCGAGTTTGGACCTAACGACTCGTTAGCCATTCTCAAACCGAAGCACGGCTATGTCCCCAAAGTGTTAGGTACTCCCTTTAGGGCTCAAGTCATTACCCTATCGGCCCTGCCGTCATCCGGCAGTGAGGAGGGTGTCAACCGCCTTTGCCCGGTCAGGGCGTTAAGGTGTTATGTCACGCGCTCTGCAGCCTTCAGGCTCTCAGAGCAGCTTTTCGTTTCGTTTGGAGGGCGCGCTAAGGGTCGCGCCGCCTCGAAACAGACGCTATCCAGATGGATAGTGGACGCTATTGCGGCAGCATATGCGTCAAAAGACCTGCAATGTCCGTTGGGCATACGGGCTCATTCCACCAGAGGCATGGCCTCATCGTGGGCATGGTCCAGCGGGATTTCCATTCATGACATTTGTATGGCGGCGGGCTGGGCGTCCCCCTCCACTTTTGTTAGGTTTTATAACCTGGAAGTTCCCGCTCTGCAGGCAAAACTTCTGTCAGTCTAGTCGTGTTCATGTCCTGCCCATATGCGCAGGTTGTACTATTGACTAGCTTGTCTGTTGAGCTGCACGCTCAGGGTCAGTATACATAGACCGGCCTTGCCGTTCTTGCGTTCCCTAGATGTGCTTATGAACATGTGTTGGCCCGCACCGCTGGCCACCTGTTTTTCACCTCTATGCTCTTCATAGAGTCATATGTGATTGTTAGGCTCGCACGGCGTGGACAAGGGGTTCCCGCAGCGTAAGCAAGCTTACGCAATACGAGAGAACCTCTCGTAAGAGAACGATACTCGGTTACTCACGTAACCTCGGTTCTCTCTAGAGAGGGAACGAGTATTGCGTTCCCTGCCGTGCTTGAAGCCTGTAGCTCGTGTCGCTTCATTCGACAGAAAACAGAGAATATAGCCTACGAGCCTTCCTTATATATGCTCTGACGCCGCCCATTCTGGCGGGCTGTGACGCGCTAGGGCGCGCGCGCCCTCATTGGGCGTGACGTCACGCCAGGCTCACTGGTAGGCTTAAGCAGTTGCCGCGCGGCAGCCAATGAGCGCGCAGTATGCCGCTCTAGCTCAGCTGCCCGCAGCTGCACTGCGTTGACAAAAAATGAAATTAAGGATAATTTTTGGCTTCAGTATCTCGAGAAAAGAAGACTTTCCCGCAGCGTAAGCAAGCTTACGCAATACTCGTTCCCTCTCTAGAGAGAACCGAGGTTACGTGAGTAACCGAGTATCGTTTTACTCAAAGAGTGCAGGACAACTGGGCAAACAGGATACAGTCTTTGGAATAGTTTATAAGTTTAACATAGGGATGTCCATGATTGATGTGACACTGTGATAATGTTTGTTCCAAAAGACTTGATTAAATGCATGAAACTTGTTTATTATAAATTGTGGCAAAACAGGCTGTCAGCCTGTGTGTTGGTTGGGATTTTTCAACTATTTCAGCACATACGATTTTTAAATAGTTACGTCCAGTAGGTGGCGGCAAAGCACTGTCATGAGTGAGTGAGTCAGCAGACTATTCAACCATTTCAGTGAAAAAGGCTGCTTTATTCATAAACAAACAATACTATGGCAATCAAAATAAATCATTGCTATTTCAAGAGTGAATCCCGCATAAATGCGTAAGTTATGTAATTCCGAAAACTTTGCCGTGTTTATACAGCCTTTGGTCCTAGCAGCATGAAAAACAAGTCATATACAAATAAATACAAATTCTGAATGGATATAAAGCATAGAAAGCGCACAACGAGCGCTCCCTTTATAATTACTAAAAATCTGTTATCCATCTTCATCGCGATCTCTAGCACTAGCACTCCTGTAGAACCATAGTAACGTAAGCCTAAATGTTGAATATATGCTAGGAATATAAAAGCCCCGACATGGAGTGGATAAATGTTAGATATAAAGTAGAAAGATATATAGCGAGAGACAATTACCCCTCAAAAAAGTAAGTAAGAAGCTTTCTCTTCCCGACTGCGAGTGGAGGTTTATTTTTCTCCATATTTTAAAACCTAAAATTAGCTTCACCGGAGCGGCGCCAAACAAACAGTCCTGTCAGTCGACGATGTCATGCGCGCGCACAGCTCTCTTTAGGCGGGGCGTTTACATTTTAAAGAGACATGACAACTAGCCTATAAACACACTTAAAATAAATTATTGTAAATAATCAATTCACGATATTTACTGTATCCTTTGCATGCATTTATTTTGATTTGTCATTATTATTTTTACTAAAATAAAAATATCCGAGGGACCCCCCTAATTCTATTTTTTACTTCTTATGGGGGGTCCCTGATACCTTATGGGGGGTCCCGGATCCCCCCAGCCCCCCCTCAATTCGAGCACTACCAACAAGATATTATGAGTTTGTAAGGATTGATTAATAAGTGAGTAACTGCTGTAACACATCACAATTCTGGACTGACAGAGACCTCTGGTGGTACAAAATATGTTTGGACTGGTTAAACGTCCACTAAAAACAACATTCATGCATCCATCTGTCCGTCTGTCCGTCTGTCTGTCTGTCTGTCTGTCTGTCTGTCTGTCTGTCTGTCTGTCTACCCATCCATCCATCCATCCATCCATCCATCCATCCATCCATCCATCCATCCATCCATCCATCTATCTATCTATCTATCTATCTATCTATCTATCTATCTATCTATCTATCTATCTATCTATCTATCTATCTATCTATCTATCTATCTATCTATCTATCTATCTATCTATCTATCTATCTATCTATCTATCTATCTATCCACCAATCCACCAATCTATCTATCTATCTATCTATCTATCTATCTATCTATCTATCTATCTATCTATCTATCTATCTATCTATCTATCTATCTATCTATCTATCTATCTATCTATCTATCTATCTGTCTATCCGTCTGTCTGTCTGTCTGTCTGTCTGTCTGTCTGTCTGTCTGTCTGTCTGTCTGTCTGTCTGTCTGTCTGTCTGTCTATCTATCTATCTATCTATCTATCTATCTATCTGCTGTTGTTTTTCAAATTATATTCAAATTCAAATGCAGGTAGAAAAGTGACTGGCATGTGGTTTAAAAGGCACTTAATATTTAGTGATTTACAGTTTTTCTCAGTCGCTTTGGTGCATTTCTCACATCACTATTTACATTTGCACAACAGTTAATGCAGTTCTCAAAACAATTAGTACAAACTGCAAAACCTAGTTGATAACCTGCAAAAGCACTTGCTCAAAATGGATAGCCCATTCCTCAAAAGCAAGTATTCATGTCAATGAAAGTGTCAGTGTCATCAAGATGAAAAGTCCTGACACCATTGTTTATGAACAAGATAGTCAAATGGCTTTGTCATGTTTTCATTATGACAGTTTACTCTGTAAATGTTTTCCAATGCAAAAAAGTCAGATCTTGGTGACACTACCTGAAAATGCTCAAGACAGCACTTTTTTGCACAGCCATTTGAAAAATACAGTAAAGTTACACATTACTGTATTTATGAGGTAACTGAGTACAAGACACTGAATATGTATGTTTCACATTTTTACTGCATATGCTCTTTGCAATTCTAATTTGTTCACAGCAGTGTGCAAAATAAAAAATACACTCTTATTTACAACAAACATAAACTCCCTTTGGGTAGAGCTGTGCACAACTGTAAACAATATTGCAGTACATATTGGAACTGAACATACAACATACATGGTACTGTAATCATTCATGCACATCCAGACGTTCCTCATCAGTGAAAGCTGAGATTCACCTGAGAGAAATTGTTCAATTTAGGAGACATTTTCAGGAAAAAAAAAAAAAAGATTTAAAAAAATGTGTAAAATTTGCTTGACAGATTTTGACAACTAGTTCAACATTTTTGTATGTAATGACTCAAGCAATGAAATGAGGACTATTAGTTTTATATGGAATGACTATTCAGCATTCACAAGTATAGTTAATTTTGACTGACGTGACATAAGCAAATAATAATGTTATAAAACAGCAGAGAGTTGTATGAAGGCAATTGATGCATGTCCAAAAGCATTTGTAGTTTGTTGGAAGGAATGAGAAACTGCTACTATGATGTGCACAAATGACTAAATGTTGTGGAAGTTGACCTAATAGTGATGTGGGAAATGCACCAAAGCGACTGAGAAAAACTGTAGTTATTATCAGTTTGACTGCACTGAAACTATTGGATGAGATCAAAACATGAACTGAACTGAGTGATGATACTGTTGTCATTTTAGAGTTTCTTTATGGCTGAAATTGCTTTCGTTTCATAATTGAAGAACTTTGCAACATTATTTTCTTGTTTACTGTCAAGCTGCTTTGAAACAATCTGTATAAAGCGCTATACAAAGAAAGGTGACTTGACTTGGCATGTGCAGGAAAAGTTATGGACTAAACAACAGGGATGTTTAAATCCATTGTACTTTTAGGTGTAAATACAGAACATTAATAACTTCAGCTTTGGGCATAGAAACACAAAACATACAGCTGTATGCATAGACACAAACGTGGGTAACATGCACAAAAAGTAATACATATTAAGAGGACACAAAAGTGAATAGTTTTCACTGCTTTATTTACAGAGCTTTAGATTGTTTCCATATACACTTTGAATAAAGTAAAGAGAGGATTTTTTGTGTAATTTGGTTACAGGAAACGATGAGATTGGATGATGAGATTGGATAAACATTAAGATATCTGACCAAAATGTCTCTGTCTTCCACAGAAGAGGGACAAAAAATATTGTAACATCTGACTTTAATTTAAATGTTATTTCTTTTATTGGTAAGAAGATGCTTTGGAGGCAAGGACCACACTTTTCCCACACTTTTTATTGAATAAGTAAGCCTAGCAAACATAGCATATAGGCTAGCATAAAAAATGCAACACAAGATGTGATATTAATTGGTAACATCCAGTAATCATATCATAATATTTTAATCATGTCAATTAATTTTGTTTTTCAGAGAAGACATAAAACAATCAAATTCCACCACGAACACCTTGAACATTGGGGATTAATTTAAGCATATTTGTTTATGTAGGCCTATATAAACAATTCCAGGTAATATTATCAATAATAGAGTTCCAAAAAAATCCTGTAGGTGCTATTTTATGTAGTTTTTTTGACAAATAGTACGAATATGTTTGTTATTGCATTTTTCATCTGTCAGCTCCCCAAGGGACAGACTACAGACGATCACGTAGCCAATCGTGATGTCACCCCGTCCCTCGTGTTAATGACAGGAAAGGGTTACTTACACGGAACTGACGTTAGGCTTGTGTGCTGTACTCGGAAGTGAACTGGAAAGAAGAGAGAAGGGCAGTGAAAGCAGTTAAAGATAGGTGAGAAAACAGGCTGAGCTGCTTCGAGCTCATGTTACTCTCGAGATTAACTTTGCTGCCCGTACACTGTCGTTGTTTTAGTGTCGTAAGGCAGGACTGCTAGCTGTTTGTGTTCCTCAGTTAGCATGTCTGCTAAAGCAAAACAGCATCGTAAATGAAGAGAATAAA
Source organism: Scardinius erythrophthalmus (assembly GCF_964197995.2). Lineage (NCBI taxonomy): Eukaryota > Metazoa > Chordata > Actinopteri > Cypriniformes > Leuciscidae > Scardinius > Scardinius erythrophthalmus. The sequence goes on from NC_138245.1 coordinate 5,105,644, forward strand.
CATTATTAAACATAAACATTCAGGAAATCACAACCACCGTATGTAAACCTCAGTCGACAGCAGTTGAGGAGTCGATGCTCGTGTACTTTATCAGGACAGAGAGGTCAGTAAGTTCCAGACTTGTTTACATTTCATTCTCTGCTCCGTCTCTCGTGGATCTGATCTGGTTTAATAGCTCAGAAAAACTGATGGGTTTGTAGTTTTAACTGTGTAACTTTAGGTCATGTAGAACAGCACACTTGCTGGCACTAACGGTGATATGTGTTTTGCTGTCAACAAAATGCAAAGTGAACCGGCTATATATTATTAACAACAATTTGTTTGTGAATGCATTATATTTTAGCACTGATTGGTTGTAAAAACGTCCAAGCGAATATATGTAAACTATTTAAGAACCTTCCATTGACCAAAAAATAAATAAATAATATATATATATATATATATATATGTATGTATATGTAATCCACAGATCTCAATATGTAATGCAACAGTAACTCGTCAAGTCTTTTTCCAATTCACTTCTCTATATGAAATTACAATATATATTTAAGTTCTGTCTAAACCATCAACCAAGCTCTGAGATTATCTGTTGCCTTAGTTATTGATTTAATGCATCTCTTCAAGATTATCAATTCAATTCAGCCGTTCTTGTAATGAATTAGAAATTACACTGGCTTCTACTGAACTATATGCCATTGTATGGTTGGCATTGAAAGTTGTGATTTTTACTTCTGGAACCTTACAGCTATGTTGATGTGAAAGTTTTATATGTTTTTTTTTATGTTGTAGTGTATAATTTGTTAGATTACATCTTGAACATACGGTGTCATACATCATGTTATGTTGTATATTTAGTACGTTGACAGATTTTTCTTTTCATTTGCAGGGGTTCAGAATGCTGGTGTGATTTGGAAATGTTAATCTCTGATCGTCTGCAATGCTGGACATGCTGAAGACCCCATATTGTGTTTCATTTGTGAATATGAGACAGCTGTTAAACGCAATGCATGCTGCATGTCTAAGTCTGCTGCCACCCTGAAGCTCATGATGGATATTTCCATGTCTGTCTTAAGCGTGAGGGAGTGAACCTGTGGATATCTGAGCAAGATGGAAGAAGACATGGCAATACATTGGGAGACAGTAGAGGAAGGCACTGACTGTGGGCTGCCCATCGTTTCTATGGCCAGTCCGAGTCATGAAAATGACAGTCATGTGATGCCGCCTCAGGGACCTGACTGTGAACATGAGGCGTTTGATGATTTGGATTGTGAATTCCCTGATGAAGACTTTGATTTGGAAGTAGACGAGAACGAAGAGCAAAATACCGCAGCTAAGGATCAGGAGGAAGATGGGAGTGCTGAAAAGGAGAAATGTGAAAGAGGAGGGAAAAATGAATTGGAGAATGAGTTGAGGGGCGACGGAGAGTCGAGATCCCGCAATGCTGGAACCGGGAGGAAAGGAAAATCCAAGAAGAGTGGACCGGCACAGGGGCCTTGTGATCAAACACCATCATGGACCGCTTCAATGTCTCATAGATCCTTCCTCGCATCGTCCGGGCCCAGCAGACACAAGCAGGTGAAGCGACGGAACCAGCATCTGCACAATCACAGCCGCGCACGAAGGAAAAACGGGAACCAGCTGGTCATGGTGTGTCGGGATTTCCTTGCGGAAATTGTCAGTCCCTGGTGCATTTCATGCATCCACATGGTCGTCGAACTCATCATTTCTTTGACCCACAGATGTGGAGTCGTGGTGGAATCGTCCGGAATCGCGATGTACGATTTTGGATCACGCATGCTTTGCAAGGTCACGGATATTCCAGGCTTGACTCAAGATTTGAGGCGGATCCTGGACTGGAGCCGGTTTTCAGCTGTAGCTTTAATAGAAGGCATTGGCAGGACTTTGTGTTGGGCTCGACAGGCTCTTCTTTCCGGTTTCAGATTTGTTTGCGCCACGCTAAGCGTTGGCTCTCAGATGATGAGGTGCGTCGTGGGAAGGCTGGCGGGAGAGAGAGGCAGACAATGGTGGCTTGCCTTCCAAAGCAGCAGGGTTTGGAGGAAAGTGTCGGATCTGACCACGAGGATTCACGGGTGTTTCTTTAAACAAGGCGCCGCGAATGAAAGCTCAAATCCAGAGTCTCCCAACAGGGGGGCAGAGAAGTGGCAACCTGGAGAAGAGCTGCAGAGACTGCTTGCACTAGCCAAGGTAGTGATCTAGCGTTAATGTCTGATGTAGGGGTGGGCGATATGGCAAAAATATCATATCACGATTTTTTTCAGGAAAATCACGATTAACGATTTTATCACGATTCTTTTTATGTTGGTTTTACTATTTTGTGACTTAGCATTACAGCCAATCTAATGTCCATATTCTAAAAACAAAACCTTAGGTAACAAAATAAAAAATAAATTAAAAAAAATGGCAGACAGGGGCAAAGATAAAAATATTTGTCATTATTTTCTTTGTTATTAAATATTAAGATCACAGATACACATTACACATACACAACTTAATATACAAATTAAATAGGCTAAACAGTGCTTTATATTTTCAGCTACAGTAGGTGTATTTAACAGCAGCATTGAAGAAAGTAATTAAATGAACAAATATGAAAGTAAAACAAAACAGACTTCACTGTATAAATTAAACATTGATACTTATTAAAGCTACTATTAAAGTTATCAGTCAAGAGCAATGAGTGATTTTCTCTTTGCATTTTGTTGTTTTATTAACATTAAAGGATATCCCTTTAAGGACAAGCGGCAGCGTGTTTACTATTGCTACTGTCTCTTTAAGAGTTGTGCGCGACGCGTCTAATATACACGCATTAGACAAGCAGATTTTCTCTCAATTTTCTCAAGTTTGCTTTCACTTTAGACATAAACGACTTTATGTAAACCTTGTGTGTATTTGACAGTATAAGCACAATAAGACTCGAAAGATAACTTAGTCCAGTATCCAGGCGCTGGTAGACAGGCTTTTAGTGCGTGAGCTTCACATACGCGCTGAGGAACACACATGTTAGAGCAGCGCATCAGCACGCGAATTAAATGTTTAACCGACAAGGCATTAAAGCACATGCAAATTATGAACTTTTGTGAACTGCAGTGTCCCGTTCCGCTGCGTTAACATTTTATGTGAATATACGTCGCGTTGTTCAGTATGTTGGGACAGAGGCGCCAGAACAGATATAGGCTAATGCACGATTCTACGATATTTCTTCAAAAGCAGATCGTGAAGACATTTTAATCGCCCACTATCAAAAATCGTCATATCGCACACCCCTAGTCTGATGACTTGATTAAAGAAGAGTTCAAGCACTATATTTTAAAGCAAAACTACACTACCTTTCAAAAGTTTGGGGTCAGTAAGTTTATTTTTCAAGGGGTTCTATTATGCTTTTCCACTTTTTCAACTTTAGTTAGTGTGTAATGTTGCTTTTTGAGCATAAAAAAGATCTGCAAGGTTACAAAGCTATATCACTCCAAAGGGAGACAGAATCCACTTTCCAAGAACTACAATGAACGGCTCGTTTGGACTACAACGCAATTTTTCCTGATCTTATGAAATCACAATGTTATTCATTTAAATAATCCGCACCCACGCAATACGCAATTGAGCTGCATTAGATAAGACATTTAAATCAGAAATGTTTCTTGAACATCAAACCATCAAATTAGAATGATTTCTGAAGGATCATGTGACACTGAAGACTGGAGTAATGATGCTGAAAATTCAGCTTTGATTACAGGAATAAATTACATTTTACAATATATTCACATAGGAAACAGTTTGTTTAAATTGTAATAATATTGTAATAATTGAACAACACTGTCTTCACTAATGCAGCTCAATCAGGCCTCATCAAGGAGACGCTGTTTTTTTCCACAACGATTCCAAAACTCATTTGTTTGACCTTTCTAAGGCTGATGAACTTAGAGAGGTTTAAACACTGTTCCTGAACATTATAACCCAAACGTTTATCTGTGTGCTGCACATTTTATGCAGAACATTTAGTTTTCTGTAGCTTTTGTAAGCTCTCGCTTTTGTAAGATGGTTCACCGCTCCTTAGCTAAATTAAACATGGTTTTGTGATCGATTACTGTTTGTATTACCTTAGTTTTCCAACAAATATCACAATTAAATGGTGGATAACATTGTATCTATAATGTAAAGGGAAATTACAAAAAACGTACCACTCTGAAACGTCCGGTGAAATCCGTGCTTGCAAAGTCTGTGCACGAATCCGCTCTGCAAGATCCTCTTGTTCGTTAACATTGTCAGGGTCTGAATCGGCTCGAATTGATTTGAAATTGACGCCATCCTCATTTACACTAGGAGGGGCGGGACATTTTCCGAACACGTGCTAAGCGCTGCCAATCACAACACATTGGGCCAACTAACCAATCACAACACATTGGGCCAGCTAACCAATCACAACACATTGGGCCAGCTAACCAATCACAACACATTGGGCCAGCTAACCAATCACAACACATTTTGTAATTCGGAAGGAAAGGCTTCATCAAAATCTGTGTGTTCGAGCCAGACTGGGGAGAGAGGTGCTGTAATGTAAAATATGTGAAAAATAATGAATGTTTTTTGAACAATCAAGCATGAAAACATATTAAAACAAAATCAAGACTTCGTAAAAGGACATAATAGAACCCCTTTAAAATATTTTTGAAAGAAGTCAGACACAACAAGGCTGCATTATTTAATTAAAAATACAGTAAAAACAGTAATATTGTGGACATAATACAATTTTCTATATGAATATAATGTAAAATGTAATTTATTCCTGTGATCAAAGCTGAATTTTCAGCATCATTACTCCAGTCTTCAGTGTCACATGATCCTTCAGAAATCATTCTAATAGTAATATGATGATTTGCTGCTCAAGAAACACTTCTCATTATTATCAATGTTGAAAACAGTTTTTCAGGATTCTTTTATGAATAGAAAATTCAAAATAACAGATTCTGTGCATAACTTTGTTGATGTAGCTACATAACAAGCTTTATTTGGATTATTATTATTAAGGATCAAGTGAGTTTGAGCTTTTATAGAATCCAGTTTCCAACTTTAATGGTTTATTCAAATATAAAGCCTATTCATTTAGTAAGCTCTTGATATATTGATGTGTTGCTTGGTAATTTGACGTTGGATACTGTAATTTTACAAGGACAGGTAATGAGTTTTTAACGTATTATCAAATGCTGTTCTGGTTCAGATCCCTGAAGAGGAGTTGGACCCATTTAATGTTCTTGGAGTGGATATTCATGCCACTGAATCTGAACTCAAGAGAGCTTACAGGCAGCTGGCAGTACAGGTGAGATGAAATAAAAGAATTGCCCTGAAACCTGTTTAATGTCTGTGTTGGATGAATTATGGGTTTTATGTATTTGTCAAGATTTAATGGATTGTGTTGGTGCAGGTTCATCCAGACAAAAACAAGCACCCAGGCGCTGGCGAGGCCTTCAAGGTGTTAAGAGCAGCGTGGGACATCGTCAGTAACCCAGAGACACGGAGAGAGTATGAACTGTGAGTGCTTTTAGAAAACAACCACTGAATTGGTTTACAGAATTGCCACAAAAGAATTAAAGGGACCTATTATGCTTTTTTCCATGCTAATCTTTCTTTAGTGTGTAATGTTGCTGTTTGAGCATGAAAAAGCTCTGAAAATGGTCAAAGTCCCTCCAGCTGGAGTTCTTCTCTATATCAGTGTCACTGTTTCTGAACTCCCTGAAACGCCTCCAGTGTAGTCTTGAGTTTTCTTCAGGGAAAGAACACGTCACAATATTCCTAATTTAAATAATTCATACGCAGAATAAAGGGGCGGGGCCTGGATGAGTTAGTTAGTAGTGTGTTGAAACTCGTGGTTATGGTAAAGGGCGGGACATTTCCCAAATGCCAGTAATTATGACCTTGGTTATCTAACCCAATGGGTCACCCTGTGTGCAAAAAAAAATTGGGCTTTCGATTTGATTCTGGACTAACATTTGATAAGCAGATACGAGTTTTTTCCGTTTTCAACGCCTGGCTAAAATCAAATCATTTCTCTTATTCTGTGTACAGCACTTTGGTCAACCCATGTTTTTTTTTAAATGTGCTTTATAAATAAAGAAAGAACACGCTGGAAGCGCTTGACCAATCACAACACACTGGTCCAGCTGACCAATCCGAGCACAGTACTTTTCAGAAGGAGGGGCTTCATAGAGACAGGAACTAAAGGACTGGGAAGAGAGGAGCTGCAATAATGTCAAATATGGAGAAAATGTGTTTTTTGAACATTCAAGCATGAAAACCTGGTCTAGTAGAGTCCAAAAACAAAATCAAGACTTTGAAAAAGGGCATAAAATGACCTCTTGTCTCGCTCCTAAATCAAAAGACAGAATTAAATTATATATATATATATTTGCATGAAAAAATTACTCCTGTTATTTTGGATTGACAATATTTTCTTGACAATCGAACAAATTTCCCCCAAATTCTCATTACTGCAATGCAAAACAATTTAGTTCTCTTTTAATGGAATGTGAAAAAATATTATAGTTAAAGCATGTATTATACTTAATGAATTAGTAAATGTTGAAATTAACACAAAGTCAAAACAAGTTTTATCTATTAGTATTATTTAATGGACTCGAGCTAACATGAAATAACGATGAACAGTTGTATTTGTAATGTTAACAAATATGATTAATACCATAAGAAATGTTTAGTTTACACTTTATTTGAGTGTGTCCTTGTTACAGTGTAATTATACATTTAAGTACGGAGTAATATTAATTAATAATTCTTACTCAGGGTTAGGGTTCGTTTAGTAAGTTCATGTAACGTGTAACAAGGGCACTGTAAAATAAAGTGTTGCAAAATGTTTTGCTCATTGTTAGTTGATGCATTCAAGTATTTTTAAAGTGTTACCAAATATTGTTTTATGGGAATATCTGTTGTATTGCCTTTCGTTCATGCTACATTTTAAATTCTGTGATTCTTAAAGTTACCCAACTACAATATTAAGAATTAAACAAATTATAAATGTGATGTGTACTAGAGGATGGATACCCGACCCGAGCCCGACGGGACCCGTCGGTACCCGACGGGCCGGGCCGGGTTCGGACAGATATTTAGAAATTATGTTCGGGTTCGGGTCGGGCTCGGTCACATCAGCGCGATAAGGCATTGAACATTTTAAATTTAAAACAGCTTATTATGTAGGTAACGTTAGCCAATGTGCCTGATGCTTTCATTTGATGCAAACGTTCGTTTTTGTGATTAAAATGCATGTAAAATTTTACCATAACATCTGTCTTCCTGTGTGCGCAAATTTCAAATTTGTTTAGCCTGATGTAGCCGTGACAACCAAACACGTGCATGCGCGCCTATGTTAAGTGCGCTTGTTTCTCCGTGCGCGCTGATGCACTCATCCTGTTGACATTTCCGAATGCCTTCCTATAGTTGCTTAATAAAAGCGGGCTTTCCACACAAACAAACGTACATGTGTCATTAGTATGAGAAAAAAAAAGGGATTTTAACTGTCGGTCTCGGGTCGGGCTCGGACATAAATATCTTTATGCCTGTCGGGCTCGGGTCGGGTTCGGTTACTGCTCTGTCGGACGCGGGCCGGGCTCGGACAGAAAAATTCGGCCCGATCCGCACTCTAATGTGTACATGTTTCTGTGATATAAGCACAAATGTCTTGTTTCTGTGTTCTGTGTCTGCAGGAAGCGTATGGCTGCTACAGAGCTTTCAAAATCCATGAACGAGTTCCTGACCAAACTGCAGGACGACCTGAAAGAAGCCATGAACACAATGATGTGCACTAAATGTGAGGGCAAGCACAAGTGCGTATGACTGACATTGTCATCTCAGTCCTGTTCTTTCATACAAGCTTCTGTTCTGTGTTACATTCTTGCGCTTCTATGTTCACCTGAGCATGGTCTTTTCCCCAGGCGCTTTGAGATGGACCGTGAGCCTGGCGAGGCCCGATTCTGTGCTGAATGTAATAAATGGCACAGTGCCGAGGAGGGAGACCTGTGGGCTGAATCTAGTATGCTGGGACTGCGCATCACGTACTTCGCCTTCATGGACGGCAAAGTCTTTGACATTACTGGTAGTTTATTGGCATCCACACCATCAGATATTTGTATGATGTTCATATGTTGTATGTTGAACGCATGTCCCCATGTTCTACACAGAGTGGGCCGGCTGTCAGCGCATAAGCATCTCTCCAGACACTCATCGCGTGCCATATCATATCTCTTTCGGCTCTAAAGGTAGCAGCAGCGCCAGCCGCCACAGGTAACCACTCAGACTCTCTTAATGAAAAGTGCTTTATCTTCAGACCATTGTAAGGTCATCAGCTACAGGGCCGGTCAAAAGTTTAATAAAAAGTCACTTATGCTCACCAAGGCTGCATTTATTTGATCTGTTTTGTATGTTAATATATTTAAAAATGCAATTTGTTCCTGTCATGCAAAGCAGAATTTTCTGAATAATTAGTGGCTTTCGTACCGGAGGAACCTTTTCATAGTTCCTAGATCCATTGGCGGAAATTCCCGGACTTTGGTGTGTTCGCACCGCAGGAACTAGGAACGATTTTAGTTCTAGGAACTCTTTTTGGAGGAACTAATTTAGCTCCTGCTTCAGAGTCGGGTCTAAACTAGCACTATAGGAACTACCCGTGACGTTAGTGTACGCTGATTGGCCGAATCCACGCGAAACACCAGCACCCGCCATTTTTAAAAAGGCAGTGTAAACTCACAGATTATGGCTTATATATTTACTCCAGAAATGAACTCTACGAACATGGAAAACAGTGATAGATGGGCCTCCTAAACTTTACGCTGAGGAGAAAATCCAACGCGACTTGATCATATATTTCTGCTCAGCTAGCGACACTGGATATCAACCACACAGCATATGCTAACACCTTTTACTGTCTACTTTTTATGTATAACAGTTCTATCTAATAACGTATTAGACAGGACTTTTAGACAGATCGTAAAATAATGAACACGGAGAATGTGAGCACTGGCGTTCTCAGCGACGTCAAAATAAAGGTCACAACAACAAGCACTTAAAGTACACATGAAATCAAAATTGACCATATTTACTTTATCAGCACAAATTGTTAGTTTTGTGGTGAACAATTCATCCGTGCAAGTCAATCCACACACAAAAAATTTATTTGGCTTCGTAATCTTTAATCAAAATCTGAAAATGCTCCTCTCTGCAATGACGGCCCTTCTCTGATGATGTCAGTTTGACGGATTGGGCTTCGGCTTAACATCCTTAACCACGCCCCTCCATCTGACAGTCTGCTGCCTGAACGAAACACCTACTTTTCTAGATCCAATCAGGTTCCAGTTGGAAAAAACAAGCCACGCCCTCTATTTTTCTCATTTAGGTTTCTGTTTTTCTTGGAAATATGTCACAACACTGAAATAAAGTCAGTTGCAACTTCCAGTTCACGGGGACTTTAAGAGTTCCTATGGGCGATGCGAATGCAACTGGGAAAATGTTCCTAGGGGAACATTTAGTTCTCGGGGAACCACCCTGGAACTGAGTTCCTAGAACTACCCGGTGCGAAAGCTTCTGATTCTTCAGAAATCATTCTAATATCCTGATGCTTTTTACTGTATTTTTGATTAAATAAATATAGCCTTGGTGAGCAAAAGAGACTTGAGAATCATAATAATTCCCAGCTTTTGACCGGTAGTGAATTCAAATTCCATAATGACAACATAAGGTATTATTCAAAGGCCATTATGATATCGTCACTGTTAGATTTTCACTTTTTAATTTTTTTTTTTGAAAATGTATCTTAAAATTTGGAAAAGTTTCTAAAAACCCAAAATACATGACATACTTTTCTATTTAAAAATAAGTAAATAGGTAAAAGTCATTTATGAAAGTCGACATGAAAAGAAATTGTGAGTCTTTTTCTCCGTCTTGTGATGTATTTCGGAGTGAAACGGCTTCTAGAACGAGAACAAAATGTAGGGCGGGGCTTGATTTTGACCGTGAGGAATTGATTGGATGGTTGTGGTTTGCTATTGGTGGATCTCATGAGTGACAGGTTGCTCCGCCCCTCGTCATCAGAGAAGAGATGCTACAAGAGGGAGGGAATTTACTTTGTTTCAAGATTATGAGGCACATGAAGTTAAAAAAATATTGATGTGCACAGATAAATCATTTATAATAAACACTGCAATATAGAGTTGTCAATGTTGATTTCATGGGCACTTTAAGATCGTAAAAAAGTGCACCCAAACATATGACTGACTCTAAAATGTTTGGGGAAAAAATAATTAATTTTTAAAATGTTTACATGCATTTAGTGGAAAGAAAATATGATAGCCTAAATGTAGTTTTTTTTATTTGTTGTTTTTGCAAAATTGCATAAAGTGGTATATGTTGAAGCCTACTGGGATACAAAGACTTATATTTGTAACACATTTATACGAACTTACACATACCTTTTAAACAGACTTGTTTTTTGTTATGATTCGTTTCTTAATTTTCTTGGAAATCCTAATTTGCCATTGATCAATCTACTAAAAGTTTGTCTTTATTGAGCTGAAAATGTAAGAGAAGACAAAAGAAGTATGAGGGATTTCTACATTAAAAGAACAATTAGCAACAAACCACATGTGACTTATTGTTATGACAGTCTGATCCATTGATACACAGTTTGTTTTCTCTTCTACTCTATATTTTTACATAGGCTATACTGGGAAGGGTCACAGCACTTGCATACCGTTGTCCCATTGTTAGTTTAACTCAGTGGTTCTCAATCCTGGTCCTGGGGACCCACAGCTCTGCACATTTTATATGTCTCCTTTATCTGACACACCCTGTTCAGTTCAGAGCTCTTTCCTAACGAGATGATGATCTGAATCAGGTGTGTTAAATGAGGGAGACATACAAACTGTGCAGAGCTGTGGGTCCCCAGGACCAGGATTGAGAACCACTGGTTTAACTGCTTCTATGGCTCTCCTCATTTGTAAGTTGCTTTGGATAAAAGCGTCTGCTAAATGATTTAAATGTAAATGTAATTGTCTGTGTCCTCTAGACCCGCCCCAGATCATCCTGCAACTGGTGGCGGCTCGCCCGCGGACCTGCAGGACTTCTTCAGCCGCTTCTTCCAGGCCGGAGCTCCCAGTGACGCGTCTGCTAATGGAGGATTCTTCCCGTCGGGAAACCCTGCGCCTCATGCCTCCGCAGCAGCTGCAGGGCCTGCAAACATGTTCTCAGGGCCAGCTCCACAGACAGGGTTCTTCAGCCCAGGAGCCCAGCGGGGCGACCCCAGCGAACACTGGACTGACGGAGGAAAACCCCCGCGCCGGCGCAAGAAAGTTCGCAAGCCATTCCAGCGCTGAGAAAGGTACTATATTACGCAGAGGTGGAGCGCTGTGTGTTGCCATGCTGTGACGTGATATTGGCCAACTAGTGCAACAAAACGAGGACAAAATCTTGACCTCATTTGAACATCCAGTGTTGGCGCTTTTGAAGCTTCCTGATTATAAAATGAAATGGCGTTGAATTTCGTAGAGGAGCAAGCGAAAAGAGGTCTTTTCGTTTCATGTTTGAAGGTATTTTTCGGTTTTGTTATCTCTAGTTTTGACACAAATTAATCAACATTCAAGCATTTGAAATCACATTCTTTGAAGAAACAGAAGGACTCGTGCGTAGAGGCTCCTGGTGTATCTGAAGAATATTTGACCCAATGTTAAAAACCGTCTATTTACTCTCACCCTCATGTAGTTCTAAACCTTTATGCCTTTTATTTTTTTCATTGGATGTTCTCTCAGCTTTTTTCAGCACAACAAGATCAAAATAGCCAACATCGTAAAAGTAGTCCATGTGACTCTTATGGTTTCAGATGTTTTGAAATATAGCATATTTAAGATGACGTGGTGTGACGACCCAAAGACCCGAGTTCAAGCTGTTCGCTGATCATGTTCTTCTGGGTTTAGGGTTAAAGAGGTCGAAGCTTTTTGTAGTCCATTTTGTATCTTCAATGGAGGGATGGATAACTTTGCTTTTGGAAAACAACTGCATGATGTTTCTAAAAAAATTGTCCTTTTGTGTTCTTGGGAAAAAATAACAGCATCAGAGTTTGGAACAAAGTGAGGGAAATGATGACCCATTTTTTTGGGTGAAGTTTTACTTTAAAAATGTTTCCGTTTTTGTCAGGCTTGAATCTGATGGAAAATGTTGGCTGAATGTTTTGTGATATGATCACATTAAGATGATGTATAAATCACACACAGACCTCAGGGATTCTTTTCTTTCTCTTCATCTGCTACTAGTAAGAGAACAGGAAGAAAACGTAGCTGTGATTTCCCCAGTGTTCCTGGGCGTATTGTTTAGAGATCATGTGATCCTGATTAAACCAGTTATTCACGCCACAGAATTCAGCAGTTCAACGTTAAAACCAGTTTGATTTGTTCAGGGGAATAGTTTTCCCCCATTGTTTAAATCACGTGTTTAGGAGGGAAATACTTCAAATATATTTACAAATATTTTACAAAAGTGACAGGATATGTGTTGGTATTCTTGAAATGGCTCAAATCAACTGCTCACGTGATTGAATGGAACTTTGAATCAGAAGATGGAAGATTCTTGTGGGATTTTCCCATTAAATGCTCTGCCTGATACCTGGATCTGTTGACTTAATCGCTTTACGCTTCACTGTACAAAGAAAAAACTCTTTAAGAAAAAAACACACATTAATTTAAGTACGAGTTAAAGCACAAATGAAATGATGTAGACCTTAGATGTCTGCATGCATAGATTTTGAAGTCAAGTTCAAAATTGGGTTTTGATGTGAAAATCCCAGAGCCTCCCTTTAAGAAGTCCACTTTTAATTTTTGACCACTTCTTAACACTCAGGAATCATCTTAAGCGTCTCTCCCTCCCTCTCTCTCTCTCTCTCTCTCTTTCCAGGCCAACAGATTCATTAGTGTCCAAACCTGACATCTTGCTTTTGTGTGTTTTTCTTTATTTCACACTCGGCCCAATATACGCTAAGACACGGACAGCTTTGCCTCTGTACAGCTGAAACATACTAATGCATAATGTGTTCAGCTTCATGTGTTCTCAGAGATGCTTTCACAAACTCTCTGTTCAGATTTACTTATATCTCCTGTTAAATGCGCTTGTTTAACAACAGTCTTTAAAGGAAATGATCAATTACAACAATAAAGCGATTTGAAGAGGCTCTACTCTCCAGAAATGAAATAAAATTGTTGTTTTGCTCTTTGTCAATGATCTTTAAGCCTAGCGATGGGTATAATGGTTTAACGTGGTTAGGCAATGATTTAAAAACTGCATGATAAAATAGCAGCACGTTTACCGATGAAATGATCTCGAAGGCTAAAAATGACTGACCACACTGTAACTATAGTTGACCTAAACAGTTTCGATTACTTAATTTTTTTTCTGACGGTTTAGGGTAAATTTCAGTTTTGTAAACGTTTCCCTTTCGTCAGATTTTCACAGTTGATTCTGATATTTTTACAGCAGAAACTTTCTATTAACGACGCTGTTTTAATTTCTATTCACAGCTGATAATTGAAGTGGCATACTAGAAATAAAACATTAGACCGTTTATTATTGCACTAAACTTCCTCTTGATGTTAAGGCGCTACTGAACTTTTCAACAAAAAATTGGTAACTTTTTAAATTAACTTGTCTAAACAACAAACTCAGACATGGCTGTGAATTGTATTGCTTGTGTGACTTGATTGTTTGCAATATTCCACTCACTGTTTCTTGAACATATGATGGGTATTGCATCCATTATTCACTGTACTCAAAGAGAGTCTGTTTGAAGTCGGCACAAATGTATTTCATGATTAAATGAAGGTTTATTCCAGACGGATGGTGTTGTAGAGAGTGATCTAAATGTATATGCAAGAAAATGCTCTAGATTCAGATAATCATTAAAGTGGTTATATTGTGCAGGACACTCCCCCCCCCCATTATCTGGTATTTTGTTGCCTTTCTCCCCAACCCTCCTACATTAAAGCTGATTTTCTCAAATGCTTTGCTCCTGAGCGTGTGCAAGTATAACGTTTCTGCATTAAACTCTAGTGTAAAGTAAATATTCAGGCCCACATTAAAGCGCTTCAGCTGCAGACGCTGCTCTAGATATGTCGTTCTACTTTCATTCATTGAATTTGTTACAACTCTAAGTTGACAGAAGAACATTAGGACAATACAGAATCATTTATAAAGCCCATTTGCAGCTAAATGTTTTTTCTGGTTATGCTCAAAATATACCTTCGTGAGGGTAACATTCATTTTTGTTGAAATTCGAACTTATTGTTTGCTTAGTATCAGTGATTGACTCAAAAACCGTAAGATTTGCATTACCATTTTGCACACTTTCAAGTTAAAGGAGCACTTTTTTCATTTTCCAACTCCCCCAGAGTTAAACAGTTGAGTTTTTACCGTTTGCGAATCCATTCAGCCGATCTCCCCAGTAGCACCTCAATGCAGTACACAAGATCCGGGGGGAGGAGTCGGATCTTGTATAAGGGGTGGAGATTGGTAGGTTTAGGGGTGGAGATGGGTAGGTTTAGGGGTGGGTTTAGGGATCAGGGGGTGGAGATTGGTAGGTTTAGGTATGTAAGGTGGGAGGAGTTGGATCTGGATCCGACTCCTCCCCATGGATTTCATGTTCTGCATTGAGGACCATCTCGATCTCCGGGTCTGGCCGTAGGACTTTTAGCATAGCTTAGCATAGATCATTGAATCTGATTAGACCGTTAGCATCTCTCTCAAAAAAATGACAAAAGAGTTTCGATATTTTTCCTATTTAAACCTTGACTATTCAGTAGTTACATCGTATACTAAGACGGACAGAAAAAGAAAAGTTGTTTTTTTCTGGTTATGCTCAAAATAACGTTATACTACCGTAAGGGTAACATTAATTTTTGTTGAAATTCGAAAATATTGTTTGCTAAGTATCAGTGATTGACTCAAAAACCGTAAGATTTGCATTTCCATTTTGCGCACTTTCAACTTAAGAACAGAACAAGATAAAAATTAGCAACAACTTTGTGTTTGTATATTTTTTAAAAGCTACATATGATCACTACTTGTATCGTTGGCCTTCTTGTCCACGGTTGCCCGGTTTGGCGTAATGTGAGATTATGCTGGCTAGATTTCTTTTCCACTCCTGCAGTGTGGGACTGTAATTTATCAGACTATAGGCTAAATTGTACTTACCATTTAGAACCACAAACAACTGTAAAAAATAACATTTGTATGTCTTCTGCAAAGCAAATTAAGCTTAAACTTAATTTCGATCTACCCTTCATGCAAAAATAATTTCACAATAAAAATAATCCACAAAGTAATGTGATTACGTAATGCATGTTACTTGAGTTTTTCGTAAAACTCGTAATGTTCAGAGATCTTTTGTGTGCCGCACATCGCTCTAATGAAATATTAAAGTGCTCAGAAT
Source organism: Scardinius erythrophthalmus (assembly GCF_964197995.2). Classification (NCBI taxonomy): domain Eukaryota; kingdom Metazoa; phylum Chordata; class Actinopteri; order Cypriniformes; family Leuciscidae; genus Scardinius; species Scardinius erythrophthalmus. Next base: position 5,121,128 of record NC_138245.1, read on the forward strand.
ATAATATTCTAAATGTATTTTTAAAAGAAACTGAAGGTGGATGTTGTATAGATTGTTGAACAATAGTCACTTAATTTTTGAGGGAGTAACACAATTTTATAACGCAATACTTTTAAAAGTACATTTCCCCAATGTTGATTACACATTAAAGAACAGACAAAGGGGTTTTGTTAATGTGAAAATGTGATTTGTAAGACCCAGATTTATCCAGTATTTTCTATAAACTGACTCACATGGCCTGTATGTGTACAGTGTGAAGTGACGCTCTAGTCATATAAGCACCGGCACAAAGCCGAGAGAGAATTAAATGAGGATCTTTTTGATGGTTTGTGCACGTAAAAGGGCATCAGTGTCCCTCTAAGCTGTTTAACACACTTTCCCCATCTTCCCCCACTTTCCCCATCAGCTCAAAGCTTTTCCATCATGGTAACAAATATACCAAACAACAATTTTTCATTTATTTTTTTGAAGTCTTCATTATTTAATATTTCAGTACATAATGAAGACTTTTACAGACTGTAACAGTTATGATAGGTCTTGAACATAAAAATATCCCATAAATACTGAACAAACAAAGGTTGCTGTATTTAAAGCAATGTTTTTCATATGACATACACTGGTGGTCAAACGTTTGGAATAATAGACTTTTTTAATGATTTTTAATCTCTTCTGCTCACCAAAGCTGCATTTATTTAATCAAAATTACAGTAAAAGCTTAAATATTATAACAATTTGTTTTCTATTTGAATATATTTTAAAATATCATTTATTCCTGTGATTAGGAATTCTAATATCCTGATTTGCTGCTCAAGATTAATTTCTGATTATTATCAATGTTGAAACAGTTTTTGCTGCTTCATATTTTTGTTGAAATCATGATACGCCAACATTCAAAAGTTTGGGATAAGAACGAAGAAGAAATAAAAAACGTGCTTTCTATTCATCAAATAATCCTGAAAAAAGTGATCAAGTTTTCACTTTTCACAAAAAATGTTAAGCAGCACAAAAAAAAATAAAAAAAATAATAAGAACCATTATTAATAATTGAGCAGCAAATCATCATATTAGAATGATTTCTGAAGTATCATGTGACACTGAAGACTGGAGTAAATATTCCTTTGATTACAGGAATAAATTACAGTTTACAATATCAGATGAGAATAGTTAATTTAAATTGTAATAATATTTCACAATATTTCTTAAATATGTCCGTAAAGGTTTAGAATGAGACGGTAAAGTACAACAAGCCAAATGTTCCAGTGAGAGACTGTCATTGCACTCATGATGTTTCTGCTTTTCTCAAAAATAAGTCAAAAGCATCACCATAAAAGGGCACGAATGTCCATGAGTTACGCATGACAATCCAAACCCACAGAACTGCAGTTTCTAGCTTTCCTTTTGTCTCAAGTAACTGTAAAACCTGTAATATCATCTGTAATGAAACAAAGGGATTGCTTCCCTTTCCCCTTTCTCTTGAAAATGAAAACTCTTCCAAAAAATAAAACTTTGCAAGAATGATATATTTTTTTTTTTCTCCTAAAAAAACAACATTTGAATATGCCTCTATACATTATGAAACTAGAATCATAAACGGACATGAGATTATGCGCAAAAAATAAAACTTGCATAATATCTCTGTCATATCTTCCCAGCAAGCGCCTCCACGACTTTCTCAATAACGCTGGAGTCCAAGTAGGCGATGATTCCTCCCCGGTTGGCCCATACGTCCACCCCTTGACTGTGTTTGTGTGGTTGGTGGTATGTGAGTTGAGTGGTGTGACCCGTGACACACTGGCTCAGATCAGACACTCCTCCACCCAGCGCCCGCAGCACCGCATGAGGAGCGCACGAGTCCCACTTAAACGTGCTCCCCTCCGACAGCACGTACACGTCCACCCGACCCCGCACCACACACAGGAGCTTGTATCCCGCGCCCGCCGCGTACATCAGCGATCCGTTGGGAAGCGTGGCGAGCGCGTTCTTCACGACGGGCCTCTCGCTGGAGCTCAGCAGAACCGACAAACGCTCGCTCGGAGGATTCGACGGCCGAGTGAACGAGCACACGTTCACATCTCCATACGAGACTCCCCAGATGTGCTGGCCTTTCCATCTACGATCAGGACAAAATCAGGACATTATGTAATACAGTAACCAAAGTATTGGGTCATGATAGCTTCAATCTTTCGACCCACACTCGATAGCAGTGGTTAAACTATTTACTTATTGAAATTTTGTGACTTTCACATTAACGTGCATGCAACGCGTAAATTTGAAGCCTTTCTGAAACACATCTCTTACATTAGCCACTTTTGGGCCAAAACTCTTTATGCAATCAGATTACTTTTTTGATGCAATGAGTAAAGTAACATGTTACAAGTAACGTGCATGATGTAATCAGATTACTTTTTTGATGTGATGAGTAAAGCATTTATAAATTTACACTTTAATATTGGAGCAGTAATGCGTAAGTAATGCGTCAGTTTAAATCATTTGCTTAAAGGGTTAGTTCACCCAAAAATTAAAATTATGTCATTAATGACTCACCCTCATGTCGTTCCAAGCCCATAAGACCTCCGTTCATCTTCGGAACACAGTTTAAGATATTTTAGATTTAGTCCGAGAGCTTTCTGTTCCTCCATTGAAAGTCAATGGACGGCATACTGTCCATGTCCAGAAAGGCAATACAGACATCATCAAAGTAGTCCATGTGACATCAGTGGCTCGATCTTAAGTTTATAACGATGAGAATACTTTTTGTGCGCAAAAAGTAAACAAAAATAACGACTTTATTCCACTATTCATTTCCTTCTCTCTGTGCTTCGAGTGAGTTCACGTAGTGTAACTGCGCAGCGCGTCTGTGTTGTACGTCACACGTAGGCTCGCTATTGGCCGACGCTGGTCATGTGTGATCCGTGTGACGTACAACATAGAAGCGCTGCGCAAAAACACTATGTGAACTCACTCGAGGCCCAGAGAGAAGGAAATGAATAGTGGAATAAAGTCGTTATTTTTGTTTACTTTTTGCGCACAAAAAGTATTCTCATCGCTTGATAAACTTAAGATTGAGCCACTGATGTCACATGGACTACTTTGATGATGTCTGTATTGCCTTTCTGGACGTGGACAGTATGCCGTCCATTGACTTTCAATGGAGGAACAGAAAGCTCTCGGACTAAATCTAAAATATCTTAAACTGTGTTCCGAAGATGAACGGAGGTCTTATGGGCTTGGAACAACATGAGGGTGAGTCATTAATGACATAATTTTTTTTTTGGGTGAACTAACCCTTTAATTTATTAAACTGATGAATTAAAGCGGAGTGTATAAAAGGCAGGCAATGTTTTGATGTGTAAATTTGTACAGCCTTTCCAAAACACAGCTATTAGCCGGTATGGATATGGTTTCTTTTTTTCAACCGTTCGGAGAATACCGGACCGAGAACGGTTCATTATGGTGCTGTGCCGAACCAAGCTCAAGTGGGAATATAACTGAAACCGTTCGGCCAAAAGCAGCTATTGATTGTATTTGGGTTCAAACTGACATGGTTTCCATGAAATTCACCAAAAATCAACATTTTGAAAAAAGGCAGAGACAGGTAAAAACAGAAAACCTTCACTGGAGCTGGTCAAACATTAATACATGAGAAATTATGAAATTTAAGACTCAAGGTTTACTCGAAATTGAAGAATATTCCATGCAAAATACTCAATTTCTTAATTTATTCGAGTTTCAGTCAAAAAGTCTGTGAAATTATGTTTTTGGATCTCTCCATTACTATTTTGTTGCAGCACTGAAAAGAAGTGTGAGAAAACCCAATACTTTTAAAGTTTGGGGACCAGATGTAAAGGCAGTATTTACACAAATAATGTTAGATACTATTTATACTTACTTGTAGTTATTTGGACCCCAGTATGGAAATAGTCACTACAAGTAGTTTTACTACAAGAATGTTTTAATTAGGGTCTGTGCAGCTAATTTTGAACATACAAATATTCTGGTCAAATTGACTTGTTTTTTAAAGTAGTTCTTAATTTCTCATATTTGATTTTTTTGTCTCCGACAAGCTACAAAAGCAGTTTTCTGTTTTTACATGAATCTTTAGAGACTTTTGTTGTTGTTGTTTATTTCTGGCGAATTGCTCTTTAAATTGACCCATTGGTTTGCATGTAAAACCGGTCCGGTATCGTCTTAGTTTAACATGGTTGTGTGTATTCCTCCTACGATCTCCTGAGTTTTCTTTTGTGGATTAAAAATAGACTATCCATTTATTTTGGATGCTGCTTTGTTTCGTCGTGCATTCTCTACAACTCACTGTGACCGATATGAAATAAGTAATAATTGTAGTTCTTGAAATTCTTAATGAGTATAATTTCTCCATTCTCAAATAGTTGAAGACTTAAAATTAACTGTTGGATTTTTTTAACTGCATTTTTGGTGTCCAACTCAATCACTTAAGTCATACTTACAGATTTAATTAAGGTCTTTATTTATTATTGTGATATTTACAAAGAGTGTAATTAACCCCTTTAGCTGTGACTACACTTACACACAGTAAAGCAGCACTCTTACCCTTTACCCGTGGAGTCTTTGTGGTTGAACGGCTGGTTTATGACACCCATGATTGGTTGACCAGTGGCTCGTAAATAAACCCCAATCAGAACCAGAGCACAAGGGAGTCCCGAAGGACAAAAGCCTTCATCCGGCTCCTCTTCTTCTTTCCCTTCAATGTACTGACTTGTCCCATCTGTTTAAAGAAAATAACCAAATACATATGTTGATAACCTGGACAATTCACACACTGAGAAAAAAAACTTGTTTTCCATTCTACAGGTTGAATTGTTTCAAAACAAGGTTTCCAGTTTCAGCCACAGTTTCTGTAGTCATTTTTCACATAGTTTTAACATGATTATCTCCTGTACATGCCTACAACTAGTTCTGCAACTACTGAACAATGACATAAACATAGTTAAGTTAAAGAGAGAGTTCACCAAATAATTAAAATTAGCCCATGATTACTCCCCCTGAAGCCATCCTAGGTGTTTGACATTCTTCTCTCAGACGAATACAATCGGAGTTGTATTAAAAAATGTCCTGGCTCTTCCAAGCTGAGGCCGTACACACAGACTTACGCCAAAAGTGTAACACTTGAACTTGACGCACAACGTAATGATGAACGCGTTTGCCCAGTCCTGTTTGTTTGAACAGCGAGAGGCGTCAAAGCTTACGCTACTCTTACATCATACATACTTCACTCTTTTGGTTGATATTTTTCTTAAACCAACGCAACGCTTCGCTTCAAAAGGCCTTTATTAACCCCTCTGAGCCGTTTGGGACGCTTTTATGATGGATAGATGCACTTGTATGGAAAAAATTGTGCCCATTCACTCCCATTATAAAGTTCAGAAGAGCCACGACATTTTTTAATGTAACTCCGATAGTCTAAAAGAAGAATGTCATATACACCCAGGATGGCTTCAGTGTGAGTAAATCATGGGAACTTTTTGGGTGAACTATCCCTTTAAGACTAAAAATTAAATGACTAACTTGATAGACTAGTCTAAGCATTTACAGTCTAAGCAGAATGCTGTTGTAAAACTAAATATCTAAGTTAAACAAATTATTTAATTTTATGGACAGAAAATAAATGCATTACCGATGGGATCAATCCAGATGCCCACGTCGGCTGGGCTGACTGACAGCTGCAGGGATTCGGCTGTTTGGTCTCTGAGCTGAAGGTCCTGATGGATGGCTTTGCTCAGGAGGGACGCGGCGGTTTGATCCCCATCCAGGACTTTAGCCAACAGAGCAGTCGTGTCCTGTTCCCGAGCACAGACCGTCACAGTAACACTCTCCCCTGATGGACATACAATCACAATTTATTCCATTAATACATTGACTAGCTCTGAGTTTGAGTGTTCTTTGCCATCACAGAAGCATAGTTAAAAAAAATCTAAAAATAGCTTGGAATCAGCAGTAAAAAAAAAAAAAAAAATATATATATATATATATATAATAATAATAATAAATATATATATATATAATATTTTTATTTTTTATATATATCTAAAAATAGCTTGGAATCAACAGTTATATATATATATATATATATATATTTATATCTAAAAATAGCTTGGAATCAGCAGATATATATATATATATATATATATATATTTTTTTTATCTAAAAATAGCTTGGAATCAGCAGTTAAATAAAAAAAAACATTATTCTTTTTAATTGTTTGGAATCAGCAGTTAAAATTGTTTCAGAAATTTTCAAAATTAGAATAGAACTATATGTTTTTTAGGTAGCAACGTTCTTTTAAAACTACATGGAAACATTCTAAACTGTAAATGACTATAAAACCTTTTGACTTAAACTATTTTGCTATTCAAATTTTGACACATTTTTTTCCCCCTAAATGATAAACCTCAAGTTTCAGCCTACTAAATGATTATGCAAATGGCCTGCCTGAATGAAAATGCAAATTCACTCTCTAAAAGTAGGTGGCACTTATGGAAAAGTAGACATATGGAAAATACACTTATGGAAAATGACCGCAGTTACTCCTGTGCACAAAGAATCTCTGCGCTACTTTATTAGGCACCATACAGTGAGAAGAAGAAAAGAAAAAGCAATAAGAATTCCCAGATATACATTCATATAAGCCCTCATAAAAAACCTCCTTTCAAACTTCACAGGAAGGTGACGAGTTTGCAGGTATGAAGACAATGACACGTTATTCCCAGGCATCTCGTGAACGCCTCAAAACAGACATTTGCATTACTATCTCATGCTAAATATTCTTTAGGTCCTCCAATATCCTCATACTCCATAATGATATCTATGATTCTTTTTACTATCATCTCGAAACCATTTGCCTACAAGGTGCTCCGGCCACAACCTCCCCACTGGCTTTATCCCACCCATCTGTTTTAAAAATGGTTTGCATAACCTCAAATCAAATCCTGGCATAAGCCATATGTATTAGTATTATCTGGGGACCTCGTGTGATTTAGAAATTACCCATTCGCACGGGATAAGCGAAGCCTGTGATTTTACTCGAATTTACTGACTTATCTCCCGGATATGATGTCAATAGGCTTTTGCTTGGAAATGTCTTGTCGTTATTATAGGTCTAGCTGTGTGAGATATCATAAACATAGGAATGTTCCTCACCGCTGCTATACATGTCATCCATCTCCATCTAATCATTAGGGCCCAAGCCCTGAAAGGGCGAAGGCCCTATTGTTTCCGGTAGGATTATTATTATTAGGGCCCAAGCCCTGAAAGGGCGAAGGCCCTATTGTTTTCGGTAGGATTATTTATTATTATTATTATTATTCTTATTTTTCTGTCAACCTTTCGGGCACTTTTGAGACCCTTAACATGCTCGAAAACTCTTGAAACTTTGCACACGGGTCAGAACCCGCGGCCATCAGGGCCGGGCTGAAGCTGGTACCCGGGCGTGGCAGGGGGGCTCGACAGCGCCCCCTTGAACGGGGTCCGAAAACTTGGTCCATAAATCAGACACGCTTGCATGTAATAATATGAAACTCGGTACACATATAGATCTCATCGGGCCGAACAACTTTCGTACTTTTACTTTTTACGCCAGCCCAACAGGAAGTCGGCTATTATGGATTGTTTTGAAACGCATGCTGTGGAATTTAATGTACTCCTCCTAGAGAATTCATCGATTCGCCTCCAAACTCGGTCAGCATGAAGTCAAGACATTGAGGATGCTAAATTGCGGACGGATTTTTGATATCTCAAACGGTTTGGCCGTGGCAAGGAAACGAATTTATGGCGAATAAGGGACACAGGAAGTGTGTTATAACTTCAGCATACATTATCTGATCTTGATGAAACTTCAGCAGTGTGTTCGTTGTAAGAGGCCGAACACAAGGATGTGACTATTGTGAGTCAAAGTTATAGCGCCACCAACTGGCAGCAGGAAGTGTGTCACTTTCAAAATGCTTTGAAATCACCCTCTTATTTTTACCCGATTTGCTTCAAACTTTATGTGTATAATGTAAACACACGGCAGATGTAGACCTGTGAAAGGATTTTTGATATCTTTAATACTGTTGCCGTGGCAACGCATCAAACTTTAATATTGTTTTTTGATGCTTTTGAGACTCTTAACATACTTGAAATTGAATGAAACTCGACAGACACATCACACTTATTAGCCCGTAGACTTGTGCAAAGTTTCAGAAACGGGCGTGGTGAGGGGCTCAGTAGCGCCACCTTTAGTCATAAGTGGGGGGGTTAGTTTTATCAACAGCAACAAAACTTGGTATGTGTATTGTTCTCATCAAGACGGACAACTTTCTAATTTACATTAACGATCTCCGACCAACAGGAAAAGAGATATTTTGGTTTGAATGTGGATTTTCTGAAGAATTTTCTCTCCCTCTCTCTGTGTCTCTGTGTGTGTGAGGGGAGGGGGGGATTTGACTATTGCTTTTATATTGTTAATCAAGGTTTCAGGGGCTTTTGGGGTCCTTAACGTGCTCAAAAACTCTTGAAACTTTACACACAGGTCAGAACCCACGGCCATCAGTGCCGGGCTGAAGCTGGTACCCGGGCGTGGCAGGGGGGCTCAACAGCGCCCCCTTGAACACGGTCTGAAAACTTGGTCCATATATCAAACACACTTGCATGAATTAATATGAAACTCGGTACACATATAGATCTCATCGGGCCGAACAACTTCCGCAGTCTAAGTTATTAGCTCCGCCCAACAGGAAGTCAGCTATTATGGGTTGTTTGGAAAACGCTTGCTGTGGAATGTGAACTACTCCTCCTAGAGAATTCATCACATCCCCACCAAACTCGGTGTGCATGAAGTCAAGACATTGAGGATGCTAAATTGCAGACGGATTTTTGATATCTCGAACGGTTTGGCCGTGGCGAGGAAACGAATTTATGGCGAGAAAAGAGAAACACGAAGTGTTATAACTTCTGCATACATTAACTGATCTTGATGAAACTTCAGCAGTGTGTTCATGGTAAGAGGCCGGTCAGATGGATGTAACTATTGTGAGTCAAAGTTATAGCGCCACCAACTGGTAGCAGGAAGTGTGTCACTTTCAAAATGCTTTTGACAAAAGTGGGGGGGTTACTTTTACCCACAGTTACAAAAATCAGTACGCATATTGGTCTCATCGAGCCGGACAACTTTCTAATTTACAGTCATTAGCTCCGAGCAACAGGAAGTCAGATATTTTGGTTTGAATGTGGATTTTTTGGATATGTCAGACTCTGAGTTTTTAGTTACTCCTCCTAAGTGGTTTATTTTATTCACACCAAACTTTTTCAACATGATAAAAATACATTAAAGATATATATATATATATATATATATATATATATATATATATATATATATATATATATATAAATATAGCTGCGAGCAGCGATGAAGGGCCAAAGCCGGCGGCACCGCCACCCCGGTGCCTTTAGGTAACTAAAGGCATCAGGGTTGCGGTGCCACCGGCTTGGGCCCGTAATCGCTGCTCGCAGCTATATTTATTATTATTATTATTATTTTGTCAACCTTTCAGGCACTTTTGGGGCCCTTAATATGCTCGAAAACTCTTGAAATTTTGCACACACGTCAGAACCCGCGGCCATCAGGGCCGGACTGAAGCTGGTACCCGGGCGTGGCAGGGGGCCTCGACAGCGCCCCCTGGAACGGGATCCAAACACGTGTCCATAAATCAAACACGCTTGCATGTAATAATATGAAACTCGGTACACATATAGATCTCATCGGGCCGAACAACTTTCGTGCTCTAAGTTTTACGCCAGCCAAACAGAAAGTTGGCTATTTAGCGTTGTTTGGAAACGCATGCTGTGGAATTTAATGTACTCCTCCTAGGGAATTCATCGATTCGCCTCCAAACTCGGTGTGCATGAAGTCAAGACATTGAGGATGCTAAATTGCGGACGGATTTTTGATATCTCGAACGGTTTGGCCGTGGCGAGGAAACAAATTTATGGCGAAAAAATGAAACAGGAAGTGTGTTATAACTTCTGCATACATTAACTGATCTTGATGAAACTTCAGCAGTGTGTTCGTTGTAAGAGGCCGATCACATGGATGTGACTATTGTGAGTCAAAGTTATAGCGCCACCAACAGGCAGCAGGAAGTACATCACTTTCAAAATGCTTTGAAATCAGTGTCTTATTTTTACCCGATTTGCTTCAAACTTTATGTGTACAATGTAGACACACGGCAGATGTAAACCTGTGAAAGGATTATTGATATCTTAGATACTGTTGCCGTGGCAACGCATCAAACTTTAATATTATTTTTTGATGCTTTTGAGACTCTTAACATACTTGAAATTGCATGAAACTCAACAGACACATCACATTTATTAGCCCGTAGACATGTGCAAAGTTTCAGAAACGGGCGTGGTGGAATGGCTCAGTAGCGCCACCTTTAGTCAAAAATGGGGGCTTAGTTTTTCCTAGAATCACAAAACTTGGTATGTGTATTGTTCTCATCAAGACGGACAACTTTCTAATTTACATGAACCATCTCCGACCAACAGGAAGAGAGATATTTTGGTTTGAATGTGGATTTTCTGAAGAATTTTCTCTCCCTCTCTCTGTGTCTGTGTGTGTGTGAGGGGAGGGGGGGATTTGACTATTGCTTTTATATTGTTAATCAAGGTTTCAGGGGCTTTTGGGGTCCTTAACGTGCTCAAAAACTCTTGAAACTTTGCACACAGGTCAGAACCCACGGCCATCAGGGCCGGGCTGAAGCTGGTACCCGGGCGTGGCTGGGGGGCTCAACAGCGCCCCCTTGAACGGGGTTCTAAAACTTGATCCATATATCAAACACGCTCGCATGAATTAATATGAAACTCGGTACACATATAGATCTCATCGGGCCGAACAACTTTACCCCGGTCAAGTTTTACGCCAGCCCAACAGGAAGTCGGCTATTATGGGTTGTTTGGAAAACGCTTGCTGTGGAATGTGAAATACTCCTCCTAGAAAATTCACTGTGTCCCCTTCAAACTCGGTGTGCATGTAGTCAAGACTTTGAGGATGCTAAATTGCGGACGGATTTTTGATATCTCGAACGGTTTGGCTGTGGCGAGGAATCGAATTTATGGCGAGAAAAGAGAAACACGGAAGTGGAATAACTTCTGCATACATTAACTGATCTTGATGAAACTTCAGCAGTGTGTTCGTGGTAAGAAGCCGATCAGATGGATGTAGCTATTGTGAGTCAAAGTTATAGCGCCACCAACTGGCAGCAGGAAGTGTGTCACTTTCAACATGCTTTTGACAAAAGTGGGGGGATTAGTTTTAACTACAGTAAAGAAAAAACAGTTTGTATATTGTTCCCATCAAGCCGGACAACTTTCTAATTTACATTCAATAGCTCTGGCCATCAGGAAGTCAGATATTTTGGTCTGAATGTGAATTTTTTTGCAAAATCAGCCTCTGAATTTTTAGCCACTCCTCTTAAACTATTTATTTTATTCGTACCAAACTTTTTCAACATGATGAAACTACATTAAATATGCTAAATTGTGAATGGATAATAAATATCTCAAACGGTTTTGCTATGGCGAGGGATTAAAGTAATGTCCAAAAAGGAAACACTAAAAATCTTCTACAAATGTAATTATATACCATTTATTTCTATATAAAAGAATACAAATATCACAACTACACCCATTTTATTCTGTTTTTGCAATTCAAGAAGAATGAAAAAGTTAAAACAGGCTATTTAGTGCTATTTGGTTCAACAAAAAAGCAAACATAGGGCTATACTGCCCTCTTGTGTCCAAAAGGACATCAAAATAGTATATAAAACTTTTTACCAGGTAGGCCAATATTGTATTTAAATATACATTTATTAGGTATGTGTCTGAGGATATTTTCCCACCGGTTAATCGACGTGTGACACGAGTGGGTGCTTTTAAATCGCTAATATAATAGTGAAAGAAAAATAATGATAATGTTGCACACACAAATCACACACATGTGGGAAAGAATGATGCTTTTAAACAACACTAAACCGCCATTAGGTGTCGCCAGGCATCCATCTTAATAAGCGAGTCATTGATTCATTCGTTCAAACGATTCGTTCGAATGAGTCGATCATGATTAAGACAGATGTTTATGGATTGACCATTCAATCTTTTAGTCAACCGATTCGTTAAAAATGCTGAATCGTTCAGTTATGAGAAAACACGTGATGCGTGATGGTTCTACCGTGATCTTTGTTTAACTATTTTCGCTGCTGAAACAGAACAAAAACAGTCAATATTGCATCTAAAATGTAAGTGACTTAATTGTAACTGTTTATTAACCTGTTGTATGAAATCTAGGGGTGGGAGAAAAAATGTATTCTTAGATGCATCGCGATGCGGACGTGGACGATTCTGAATCGATTCACAAATGTCAAAAAATCGATTCTCTAAAAAAATATTTTTCTAATAACGTAATATTGACGGAAGGCAAAAGGCGGAACTCTAAGCGGACGTGCGTGCAGTCTGTGGCGCGCACATAACAGAGAAGTTTCTTCTGCTCACCAAGGCTGCATTTATTTGATTAAAAATACAAACAAAAACAGTAATATTGTAAAATATTATTCCAATTTAAAACAGCTGCTTTCTATTTTAATATTTTAAACTGTTATTTATTCCTGTGATCAAAGCTGAGTTTTCAGCATCATTACTCCAGTCGTCACTGTCACATGATCCTTCAGAAATTATTCTAATATGATGATTGATACTCAAGAAACATTCATTATTATTTTAAATGTCGAAAACAGTTGTGTACAGTCTTTGATGAATAGAAAGTTCAAAAGAACAGCATTTATCTGAAATCTAAAGCTTTTGTAACGTTAAACACTACCGCTCAAAAGTTTTGGGTTAGTAATAATTAAAATTTTATTTTTGGGGGAAATAAATAAAATAAATCAGTACTTTTATTTATGAAGGATGAGTTAAACTGATCAACAGTTACAGTAAAGACATTTATAATGTTAAAAATATATATATTTGAAATATATGCTGTTCTTTTGAACTTTACATTCATCAAAGCATTTTGAAAAAAAAAAATCTGTACACAACTGTTTTCAACATTGAAAATAATAATGAATATTTATTGAGCATCAATCATCATATTAGTATGATTTCTGAAGGATCATGTGACACTGAAGACTGGAGTAATGATGCTGAAAACTCAACTTTGATCACAGAAATGAATTACTATGTAAAATATTTAAAAATTGAAAACAGCTGTTTTAAATTGGAATAATATTTCACAATATTACTGTTTTTGTTTGTATTTTTAATCAATAAATGCAGCCTTGGTGAGCAGAAGAGACTTCTCCTAAAAACATTAAAAATCTTACTGACCCCAAACTTTTGAACAATAATATATATATATATATATATATATATATATATATATATATATATATATATATATATATATATATTAGGGGTGTGCAAAGCAGCCGGTATTTGTATCTGTATTTGTATTTGTTGAGAGGGGAAAAGTATTTGTATTTGTATTTGTATTCGAGTAAAATTCAAAATAGGTGTAAAAATCATTTTTTTTTTGCGTTACACTTCTAATTTACGTTATAGTGTAAGTATTCTTTATTTATATAATAACGTTAACGTTACTCTGTCAACAGCCTATTGTCTAAATTACCGAGCTAACAGAGCTACTAGTGTTGTCACGGTACCAAAATTTCAGTATTCGGTACCAATACCAGTGAAAATCCACGGTTCTCGGTAACAATTTCGGTACCAAAGCTTAATTTAGATTAAATTTACATATATTAAAGTGTATATCGCGGTTACAAAGAAGGAAACTGTAGTATTAAAAACACTTTACAATAAGATTCCATTTGTTAGATAACATTAGATAAAATGACCTAACAATAAACAATAGTTAGGCTATACTGTCGCAATTATTCTCCTTGGGGTTCATTTAAAAATACATTTTTAAAATCAAAAGTTAACATTATTTATGTTAACATTATTTAATGCACAATGAATGAAGTGAACAAACATGACCAATCAAGTATTTGTATTAAATAACATTCACAAACATTAATTAATGTTGTAAAAATATTGTTCACTCAATGTGTTGATGTTAGATAACGCATTAAGTAACGTTAATGAATGGTATCTTATTGTAGTGTTAACAAACAGGAGATAAAACATGTTTTATTTGACTTGACTGTACTTTTATTTAATACAAAACTGCATTCATATTTAATTTTAAAAGAGCTTTTTAAACCTGCTAAGAGTTATCCAGCCAAGAATAAGCCTAGAACTGCTTTTCTGACGGACTGATATTAATAACATAATGACGGCTTTTTATTTCATTTCTCATCTCCATAAATATATCTAAAGCTAATGCAAGGGCTAGAAATCAATTAATTCTTGCTGATACTTCCTCGTCATCATGAAGAGCGCAGTTTGCACCGTTTTCTCCTTTCCACAAGCGCTTGCCCTCACGTGGCGTCTGTCGTTGCTATGCAGCGCGCCGCTCGCTTTTAAGGGCGCTTGCCGCGCGCCTACATTTGAAATCTGCACGCGCAAAAAACGCGCTATGTGAACTACCCCTTATGACAACGTGACATTAGCCTAATCCAAAATATTTCAGCCACCACATCAGCAGCACCGCCGGTCGCCATGTCTCATGAGGAAACGCAGCTTTTTGATATAAAGTTTTTCTTGTTCCCGAATACAAATATTTTTAAAAGTATTTGTTTTAAATAAGTATTCGTAAAAAACACATTATTTGTGCTTTCCGAATACCGTATTCGGGTTCGGCTCCACCCCTAATATATATATATATATACATACATATATATGTATGTGTGTGTATGTATGTATGTATATATATGTATATATATATATATATATATATATATATATATAGCTGCGAGCAGCGATGGAGGGCCAAAGCCGGCGGTACCGCCACCCCGGTGCCTTTAGGTAACTAAAGGCACCGGGGTTGCGGTGCCACCGGCTTGGGCCCGTAATCGCTGCTCGCAGCTATATTTCTTTTTGTTTTTGCTCTTCTGATGGTTTTCTCTTTCTGCAAATTGTATAGTTGTGTGGTGTATAGCGATATGACCCAGCACCCAAAACACTATCAAAACACTCCAAAGCAGCCTCAATTCTTCACGAAAGATGGATAAAGCGCACAGGAAACAAAAACCTTGAAAAAAGTATAAACGACCCCACCAAATCACAGAGATGCCGATTCACACGGGACTAATATCATCACAGGACCTCGGTGTTCGGCGAAATATGGTAGGTTATTAGCGGGGGAATTTTTACTTTACAAATCAAAGACATGGTCGATTCGCACGGGATTAAGATCACAGACAACCTCCGCAATTATTACAAATGACTAGAGGTCACCAGGTAATACTAGTCCCGTGCGAATAGAGCTGGTAAGTCCCGCCCATCCATAAAACCCCAAGTGGACCTCTAGGTTGAAAAATCATCAATGCAAGTGAATGGGAGAAAATAATTATTTTCTGGTCCCGTTTGAATTGTGCCATGAATGTGAACATATGTTGTCTGTGAATTTTTTACGAGTTTTTACGAGTATATTGTATGATTCTTTGGCTAGCAGTTGTGGAAAAGACTACATGTCGCCTATGTGACGTCAACCCATAACACATTTTCCCTCCACTTGTCAAATCACGGTGCTAATGCTGCGATAATCTATGGAGACAGATCGAGATGCCTGTGTGTTTTGTACCCAAATGTCACCATTCAAACCAAATGGGCTGTTCTTTCTTCAGATTCCCGTCTGAAAGCAGCGAAGAGTTGTAGTCCACAAAGTGCTCTCACACAAAGTCTAACCGTATCAAACTTCTACCCGCTAAATTGTAGCATTCTTTATACGAAAAATTATATAAAAAATTCACAGACAACATATGTTACATTCATGGCACAATTCAAACGGGACCAGAAAATAATTATTTTCTCCCATTCACTTGCATTGACGATTTTTCAACCTAGAGGTCCAGGGGGGTTAGCGGAAGGGGCGGGACTTACCAGCTCTATAGGGCTATACACACCCCCATAGGTCAGGCTAAAAACTATGATCAGAAACATTTGCTTGAGTTTGGTGTAAACGGTGCCTGTGACAGCACTTCATGAATCTTAACAGGGAGTCCCACAGGGCTCTGTACTCGGCCAATCTCATGTTGTCTACAACAGAATGCTTGGATCCTTTATGAAATCATATAGTTTCTTATACCACTGCTACATGGACAGCACACCTCAACATACCGTACTTCAACTCAGAATTTAACCGGTTTTAACGTTCGCATAATTTGATCTGATTCTACTTTTCCAAATAATCATCTAAACAACTTCTGCATGCAAAGAAATGTTAATTTAGATTGTCACACAATCCACAATATGCCAGCTTTCCATATTTCAGTTGAGTTAAATTCACTAGGAAATCAAAATGGACAATTCTTGTTTTTTTTTTATGGAATATTGCAGCATTTATTATAAATCATTTATTTGTGCACATTATTATTTATTTTTTAAATGCATGTGCCTCGTAACTTTAATCACTTATTTTTCAGTCCTGTTCCCCATGTACATACTATGTACTACTTATAGTAATTACAATAACCGGATAATAATTAAGTTAAGTACTGTAATAAAGTGCAACCCTTTCAGTGACATCTTTTCTTCTCTGATCACATGTTTACGGTGTTCACTGGCGCCGGCCCAGGGCGAGGCAAACTGTCAATCACATGAGATCCACCAACAGCAAACCACCCAACCAACTCCCTATGGACAAGATCCATATTTCTTCTTTTTCCATAAGCCGTTCCACTCGGATACACGGAAGAAAAGACCATCGCATGTCTACTGTTTCATGCTGACTTAAAGAGTCAAAGATCAAGTGCCACGAGCGGTGAATGACATTTAAATATAATTGCAATATGAAATCCTTTCAAATGCAGCACAATTAAAAAAATGACAGGTAACTCACCAAGCCCGTTCTCAAACTTGTTTGATTCCTCTCCATGAATAAAGCCCGTCAATTCTGGAAACTATAATTATAAAGCAAGAATGAAGAATGTTTAGCCCTCGACAAACACGGATCAGTTTAATTAAAATGAATTGTGATCTCAATGAAAGCTTTATTTTTAAGAACCTGGGCACAAACGTCATGGCGAATCATTTCCTGAATCACCACGTCAGCAAGCGTCTTGAAGTCCTGGACGAATTTCTTGTTTTTGTCAGCTCCCGTCTTTTCCTGTACGAGGAGCTCAAACAGAGACTCTTCTTGACGACAGACGCGAGCCACATTTGCGGCTTTCTCTGCCACGCACAGGAGCGAGCGCAGCAACTCTGCCATACTGGAGACCTGTGAATCACACATACATAAGACCAGCTGTATGGATCTCATAGTCATAATGATGCTGTTCAACCCCTTAAGTGCCCCCCCCCCCAGCCATAACCATAACCCATTTACCACATAATGGTTTTGCATAACCATTAAAATGCACTTTCCGTACTTAAATGGTTGTAATTCAAGAATGCTTTGGAATATAGACGCAAGATTGGACTTGTTTTAAAAAAGACATTTGGCAGATTTTTGTAAATGTGAAATGAATTAAGAAAATGAAACAGAAAAAAGTTATACATTTTGAGTTTATGAAAATGTACCATGTAAAAATGTATTTCTTCATATTTTATATAAAATATATATTTTCAAAACATAAACACTCTAAAAGAAAATCAAAGCCAAAAATCTGAACAAGTTGTGTTCCTAATTTTAGGTTAATTAAATGCACTTTCCGTACTTAAATGGTTGTAATTCAAGAATGCTTTGGAATATAGACGTAAGATTGGACTTGTTTTAAGCCAGCTTGGGCTGGTTTCTGGTTTACCTGATTTGCATAAGTCCTTTAGTGAATTGTGTGCCAATAAAAGATGCAATGAGCTGGGGCAACGCATTATTGGTAAATTCCTCCCTCAATATCTGTTACATAATTATAACTCAATCATAATCTTTCATGTAAAGATATTTTTGCTTTCTCTGCCTCCGAAAAAAAGACATTTGGCAGATTTTTGTAAATGTGAAATAAATGAAGAAAATGAAACAGAACAAAAGTGATACATTTGGAGTTTATGAAAATGTACCATGTAAAAATGTAATTCTTCATATTTTATATAAAATATATATTTTCAAAACATGTTGTACTCTAAAAGACAATCAAAGCCAAAAATCTGAACAAGTTGTGTTTCTAATTTTAGGTTGATATCTCAAAAAAAAAAAGGTTTTTTTTTAAAAGTATGTCAGTTTCAACACTAAATAGGTCAAGAGAAAATAAGGTCAAGCTTCAAAAATATTATTAACCTAAAAAAGAGCTCCAACTGGGACAAACACTTTAAGATCACAACGAACACCCGAGGACAATGACAGACAAGAAGTCTTTGTGCAAATCACATCACAGGAAATGCCTCACAGATGTCGAACACATGAGTTTACTGAGTGTCATGCCTATATAGTTGCCAAGAGATTTGATAAGCCATCATAACACTGAAGACAAATGTAATGTAAAGTGATTTAAACAGTGAGTGTATTGTATGAATGTACACATGCATGCTGCTTGTTCAACTTTGGACTCAAATATTGGGAATGGTGCAAATAAATGCAAATAGACATGCAAATGTAAGACATCAATACATAGTGAAAATGATATCAGGATATACTTAAAACGATATATTGATGATTACTTTAAAAAGCAATTCACAGCTGTGGTGAACGAATATAGACATTTTTTCATAAGGTTACACTGTTTACGTCACCTTTACAGACACGCAAAAACAAAGACACAGAACCCAAGCACGTATACATGAAACACACACACACACACATCTGTATAGAATCACTTGTATTTGTATTATTGACTTGCATTATTATTATTATTATTATTGGACTTGTATTATTACTGGATCTAACATTAACAAATAAAGTAAACACATAACAATTGCAGCTCATACCGTTGAAATTAATCCGCAGTGTTGTCCTCGAGTTGAAGTCGCGCGCTTCCTATATGTCACTCTCTGAATCTGATCCTGTGTCTGAGGGCGCGCGCACACATCATCTCAGAAGCGTGACCTGCGGATTCTTCTAACTCAAGATAACGGAAACGCCTCGGAAATGAGCGCATTTCCCCGCCTTTCCACTGCACACGTCATTCGCATACGATGGACGCATTCGCCCCCTAGCGGCAGCCGCTCGGAACTTTGAAATTGGTCGTGAAGCAACCCTCGGCAATGGTAAAAATTAATGACTTTAATTAATGTAATGCATGCCTGAATATATCCACACAAAACAAATGACACTCAACACATCTAAAATAAAAACACAGTCGATTTTATAGAGCTAATCAGTAAAAATATTAATTTAATAATTCTAAAATAATTATTCCTGCCTTAATTACTAATAACCTCCATTTTACAGGATTGTCGTTTGCAGAATAAGGTTAAAGAGTTAAAATAGTGGTCATTCTAGCTTCGCGCTCATTGTTTTGATTAGAATACATCACTTCCGGTCGACCGGTCGCATACGGTCCAGCCGCAGAAGTTCAGATATTTCAACCTTCAACGCATCCGAAATTTCCGCATACGTAAATGATCGGAACATAGCCGTTAAATGTGGCGGTCTATAGGAGAGTCGTGACTCTGTTTTTCAACGGAACTCCACGCATCTCCCGTGCTACTCTCCGTTGGAAATGAAGGACTTTCTGTCCGACGGCTGTCCGCTGTCATGTCCGGTGCAGTGAAAGGCGGCTTCAGAGCAGGAGGAGGAGGAGCTCGTTCATCAATACCGCCCTCTGCAGGAGACGAACATGCATTTCATTCTGATAAACTAAGCTTTAATCAATAATTCAACTGGAACAACCTTATTTTACTGTCTATGGGAACAACCAGCGACGTGCAGAGAGTTCTTCTTCTTCTGGTGTTTTATGGCGGATTGGCAAGCCAACGTAAAAGGTGCATTACCATTATGTGGAGTGCACATAGTTTTGGAAGAATTGAAAGAAATTAATGAGGGACAGAAAATAATATAAAAATAAATTATATATATAAAAAAAAAAACACAACAGCTAGATTCTATTCATTGTTCCCGTTTTCTTTTGACATTTAAATAATAACTCTTCTTCACTGTCTTGCCTCGTTTCCTAACAATAGTCTACTTTTATTGATTTCCCATCCATCCTAATTCTTGAATTAACTGTCGTATCTCCCTTACATATGCAGCACACTCAAAAATAATATGCTGCACTGTTTCTATTTCCATTTCTTTTCCTCTCATTTCCACACTCCTGAATCTGATAAAGATGTCTTCCTTAGATTCATTATTCCATATCATTAGCCATTTCTTACTAATTTTGATTTACTTAAAGATACATTAATTTCCATTTGTGGATGATTTAATGTTTTCTTTGCCAGCTGTTCTACTTCCTCATTTCCATCCACACCCACATGTGCTGGCACCCAGAGCAAGTATACCAACACCACTAACTGCCTTGTTCTAAATAGACATTGTAATAAAAAAACTTCAAATATTAAATCTTGCCGAGTTTCAGATTTTCGTGCAGAGAGTTCCTCAGGGGCAGGGGCTCAAATGTAAAAAAAAAAAAAAAAAAAATCCATATATATATATATATATATATATATAGTTTTTTGATGAGCATATATATATATATATATATATATATATATATATATATATATATATATATATATATATATATATATATATATATATATGCTCATCAAGGTTGCATTTATTTGATCAAAAATACAGAAAAACTGTAATAATATGACATTTTTTTTTCAATTGAAAATAATGTTTTAAAAAAATGTTTTATATTATATATATATATATATATATATATATATATATATATATATATACACAGTGAGTAAAATAAGTATTTGAACATCCTGCTATTTTGCAAGTTCTCCCACTTAGAAATCATGGAGGGGTCTGAAATTGTCGTCGTAGGTGCATGTCCACTGTGAGAGACATAGTCTAAAAAAAAATCCAGAAATCACAATGTATGATTTTTTAACTATTTATTTGTATGATACAGCTGCAAATGAGTATTTGAACACCTGAGAAAATCAATGTTAATATTTGGTACAGTAGCCTTTGTTTGCAATTACAGAGGTCAAATGTTTCCTGTAGTTTTTCCCCAGGTTTGCACACACTGCAGGAGGGATTTTGGCCCACTCCTCCACACAGATCTTCTCTAGATCAGTCAGGTTTCTGGGCTGTCGCTGAGAAACACAGAGTTTGAGCTCCCTCCAAAGATTCTCTATTGGGTTTTATCTAACACGTTCAGGTAAATTGGGCCAGTAACTAAAAATACCTTTTTTATAAAAATCTGGATTATTTAGCAAAATATCAGCACTTTATTTCAAAGAGGCCATCCTGAATAATTATTTATAAATGTCCATTTGTTTTTTTATTGATTTATCAACCTTATTATTGAGAAGTAAGATTTGATATGTCAGGCCACTGACCTTGATTTTTTCTGGTGTGGTCTCAAAATGAGGCATTGCCTCGCCCCGTTAGCAACCTCAGACCAATAAACTTATTTGCTAAATGTCAAGTACTGTTATGGCAATAGTTTGAAATTATTTGCAGTCATTGGCTGTTAACTTTTAAAGAGATCATCACTCCAACCTTAAATGGCCCTTTTTTATCTGATGGCCCAATTTGCCTGATATCACCCTACTGGTGTGAGAAATGTATTTTGTATTTTATGATACAGAATTTGTACTTGTAACAAAATACTATTTGATGTATTTGTGCCCATCTCTGACTCTGAGGAGGTGTACTATCAATCTGAAGTGAAATTGGTCAGTGGGAAAGGGGAGTTGTCTTTTTATACCGATCTGAATTGACCCTTTGCAGGGAGTTTGAGTGACAGAAGATCTGACCAATCATAATCCGCCAACCGCCGAATCCGCCATTTTTGTCTGACAAAGCAGTCAGGAGAGTTACTAGATAAACGTTGGAGAATTTGAACTTGAAAAACGGAGTGTATTGACGTCTATCCGCGGTTAAAACAACACTCCTTCTTATGTTCATTCATGTTTATTTGATGCTATAAATTAACTAGAAGCAAGAGATGATCGGTTCACGAGCAGCTTTAACTGAGGCTCTACAGTGATCTGTCAGACACATTTAAGAGCCACAAAATGGTATTTTGTTTAAATTTCTTTAAAAAATGACCAAATTTGAAAGTTGAGACTTTGTTACATCAGAAGTAACCTGGTCTGTCCTGTCTGTCAGCGCGTTGTCAGTGTCCTCTCTGCTCCGCAATGTATTTTTCATCGTTTGAGATGGTGTGTGGCGTGAGAGCGGCGTGGCTTGTCGGACAAAGCAACAGTAACTAAAGGGGGCGGGTCTTTGCGAACGGTCAATTGATTGACAAAACAGCTTTTGTGTGAGTTTTTAGAGGGCTTTTATTTTGAAGTTATACATTAGACAGTACTGACATTGTGCGAGTGACACTCCGAGGTGTAATCAGTTCTGTGAAAAAAGTGAAAGTGGGCTGTGTACAAATTATGTCAATCTGAATCGGATCCAAATAGATAAAACAGGTTATAATTGAGTTTGTGGGGGCCTTTTATTTTGTAATTCAGCATCAGATAGTTATTTTGAAATTCAACATTTAATATATTCAACGTTTAAAGTCATTTTCATGTCTTTAGACAGTATATACAGTGAGGAAAATAAATATTTGAACACCCTGCTATTTTGCAAGTTCTCCCACTTGGAAATCATGGAGGGGTCTGAAATTGTCGTCGTAGGTGCATGTCCACTGTGAGAGACATAATCTAAAAAAAAAAAAAATCTAGAAATCACAATATATGATTTTTTAACTATTTATTTGTATGATACAGCTGCAAATAAGTATTTGAACACCTGTCTATCAGCTAGAATTCTGACCCTCAAAGACCTGTTAGTCTGCCTTTAAAATGTCCACCTCCACTCCATTTATTATCCTAAATTAGATGCGCCTGTTTGAGGTCGTTAGCTGCATAAAGACACCTGTCCACCCCATACAATCAGTAAGAATCCAACTACTAACATGGCCAAGACCAAAGAGCTGTCCAAAGACACTAGAGACAAAATTGTACACCTCCACAAGGCTGGAAAGGGCTACGGGGAAATTGCCAAGCAGCTTGGTGAAAAAAGGTCCACTGTTGGAGCAATCATTAGAAAATGGAAGAAGCTAAACATGACTGTCAATCTCCCTCGGACTGGGGCTCCATGCAAGATCTCACCTCGTGGGGTCTCAATGATCCTAAGAAAGGTGAGAAATCAGCCCAGAACTACACGGGAGGAGCTGGTCAATGACCTGAAAAGAGCTGAGACCACCGTTTCCAAGGTTTCCAAGGTTACTGTTGGTAATACACTAAGACGTCATGGTTTGAAATCATGCATGGCACGGAAGGCTCCCCTGCTTAAACCAGCACATGTCAAGGCCCGTCTTAAGTTTGCCAATGACCATTTGGATGATCCAGAGGAGTCATGGGAGAAAGTCATGTGGTCAGATGAGAGTGATGAGTACCATCCCAAAAACACCATCCCTACTGTGAAGCATGGGGGTGGTAGCATCATGCTTAGGGGGTGTTTTTCTGCACATGGGACAGGGCGACTGCACTGTATTAAGGAGAGGATGACCGGGGCCATGTATTGCGAGATTTTGGGGAACAACCTCCTTCCCTCAGTTAGAGCATTGAAGATGGGTCGAGGCTGGGTCTTCCAACATGACAATGACCCGAAGCACACAGCCAGGATAACCAAGGAGTGGCTCTGTAAGAAGCATATCAAGGTTCTGGCGTGGCCTAGCCAGTCTCTAGACCAGGGGTCGGCAATAGGCGGCCCGCGGGCCAAAACTGGCCCGCCAGCAATATTGTCTGGCCCGCCGGATTATTTTGGAAGTCCGTTTTTTTTTTAATCAGCCTATTTTTATTTTACAATAACGGTTTACAAATAGACCCCGCGTATCATTTGTTCAATCGTGTGTTTTTTTTTAATTAAAACCAAAAATAAAAAAATAAAAAACGACTTGTTTTTCCATTATTTATTTCCTGAACTAAAATGAAAAAAAAAAACGAATAATGACTCGTTTTCCGATTTTCTGATTGTTCGCTCAGATCAAAAATAGAAAAAATGAATAACAGGTTTAGACGAATTTGAATGTTGAATTTTAATTTAACACCTAGCAGACATACCAATTAAATCGTTTTAAACAGATCAAGTACCAGCGTCGGCGCTGTGGTGGGGCATTCGAGGGCCGTGCCCCCCCTAGCGGTTATTGATGCCCCTCCTACCCATACCTGTCAACCCTCCCGTTTTTCCCGGGATTCTCCCGTATTTTACCTTACTATCCCGCTATCATCCCGTTTAAATATTTCCCCGAATTTCTCCCGTATTTTTAATCTTTCTATAAAAATATTTTTAAAAAATCCCACTGGGCGCAAACCAGTTAAGCAGAAATCCCGCCCTGCAGCTTATTTCATTGGTTAAGGTTACAATGACGGGTAGTTTTAGGGATCAGTGTTTGGTGTATTCAAACAGCAGTTTGTTTGACAGGCGATCTGACCAATCATAGTAGATTAACATGAGGATTTGAACTTGAAAAACGGAGGGTAGGCACTAGGCAACAAACGTCTTTCCATGGTCAAAACAACATTCCTTTTTATATTCATTCATGTTTATTTGATGCTATAAATATAAATTAACTATAAGGTAGAGATGGTTGGTTCACGAGCAGCTTTAACTGAGGCTCTACAGCGATCTGTCCGACACATTCAAGAGCCACAAAACGGTATTGTTTACTTTTCTTTAAAAAATTACCAAATTTGAAAGTTGAAGTGTTTGAAATTACCAAATGAGACTTTGTTTCATATCAAAAGCTGGTCTGTCTTGTCTGCCAGCGAGTTGTTAACGTTAATGTCCTCTGAAGTAGTTTGGGGAATAAAAAAATTTGCACGAAGAAGAACAGCAGAGATGGTATTGGAGACTATGTATGTAATGTAGTATGTATGTAATACAGAGATTATGTATTTATTTATGTTAATATCTGCGCAATTAATGTGTAGTAATATCTGCATTTGTGTATACTTGGCTGCCTGTAAGAAGATATGTAAGGGATCATGTAGAGCGAGGCGGTTGTATTACATGGCTACCAACAAAATAAATCAATAATTTGACACAAAATATTGATTTAAAAAGGAGTTTATTTATTTAAAAACTATTGTATTGCTTCCGCTAAAGAAAATAATCCGTTCCGTCTCTAGGGTTAAGTCCTGCGTCCATAGCAACGCTGTTTTTCATGGCAATGGTGTGTTAACGTTATACTTAGCAGCGGCTGTAATCAAGAAATAACAGACCGCGTTATATATTAGAATTCAACCAAGCCATGTAATTGTAATAATAATAATAATAATTATAATAAACGTGTTTAGATTTATATAGCATTTGTGCTGTGTTGGACTATGATGTCGCCACTGCGTCAAAATATTTGTCAAACGTCAGTGCCCCCCCGCCGATGACCCAATGCCCCTCCAGTAGATCTGCCCTGGCGCCGACTCTGTCAAGTACTATTGTGGTAACAGATTACAGCCATTTTAATGCACACCACACGTAGGCTACTTAACAGTGTTAAATTTGAAAAATACTGTTCGATAGAACTGCTTTGTTAACTTACCACAGTTATCTGCGTGCTTCCTGTGATGAAGTTCCACATTTGCGGCTATCCAACACGAAAATGCAGCAAAGCCTTACAATATTTTCTTCAGATAACTCCAAATTTCTCCCACACACTGGACTTGATTTTTGATGACTATTGTCGACAACTTTACAATCTCCACTGGCTATTCTTTTCTTCAACTCCTCAGCATCCATCTCGACGACTGAGCAGATCGTGCGCGCGGTTATGATGAATTTTTAAAAGTGGAAGTAACCTAGGTAAAGTTATAAATCCTTGGAGGGCGTGGTGCGTGGGCACAAATAAACTGATGTGGATTTTAAATTATTTTATAAACTTGAAATACAGGCATATTTTTTATAGATGTGTTTCTAAAAATATGCATATATTTTTACGTTTGAATGTGATTGTTTTAAACCCGTGTTTAGACCCGTGTTTCCAACGTTTCAGACCCGACCCGCATCCGTATCCGACACAGTTGGATATTTTTCCCCCGTTTGAGCAAAATTTGCGGGTGACCCGTCGGGTACCCGAACCCGTGCAGGACTCTATTTTAAAGTATAAAGACGGTAGCGGTCAGAACTCTGGTGTAGGTTTGGACAGAGCGGGCGATCTGACTGACAATAGCCGACTCCCGACGTGTTTTGACAGCGCATCCGCACTTCATTCTGACCACCTGTAGCCTACACCTATAGCTCTGAGGAGCTGTTTGGTACTGAAACCATTGTCATTCAACAACATTTTTTTTTTTTTTTTTTTTTGCAAGTATGTTTGAGATAGTTTGGCAGAAAATAGCCTACTTCATTTTTCAGTAGGGCAATATGGTTTTCATTTATGTTGCTTGAGTGATTTGATATTTATTTGTTATTTATATTTCATTATTTTTTTTCTGTGACATTTTTTCTCTGCTGACAGTAGGCTACAATGTTAAAATAATATTTATATTGACACGAACACAATTTTTGTATAACATTTATAATTGTTATAGGCTACTTAATCTCTCTCTTTCCGTTAGAGACATTTGAATGTGAGATTCTGGAAATGAGATCTAATTTTTGCGGACTACTCCGTGTAGCTGGCCCGCCATCTACTGGCTAAAAAAAATATTGGCCCGCGGCCAAAGTTATTTGCCGACCCCTGCTCTAGACCTTAACCCAATAGAGAATCTTTGGAGGGAGCTCAAACTCTGTGTTTCTCAGCGACAGCCCAGACACCTGACTGATCTAGAGAAGATCTGTGTGGAGGAGTCGGCCAAAATCCCTCCTGCAGTGTGTGCAAACCTGGTGAAAAACTACAGGAAACGTTTGACCTCTGTAATTGCAAACAAAGGCTACTGTACCAAATATTAACATTGATTTTCTCAGGTGTTCAAATACTTATTTGCAGCTGTATCATACAAATAAATAGTTAAAAAAATCATACATTGTGATTTCTGGATTTTTTTTTTAGATTATGTCTCTCACAGTGGACATGCACCTACGATGCCAAATTTTTTCTATACTTGAAAGAGTATATTTCTATAGAGCTGGTAAGTCCCGCCCATCCGTAAAACCCCAAGTGGACCTCTAGGTTGAAAAATCGTCAATGCAAGTGAATGGGAGAAAATAATTATTTTCTGGTCCCGTTTGAATTGTGCCATGAATGTGAACATATGTTGTCTGTGAATTTTTTATATAACTTTTCATGTTACGAGTTTGACAGTATATGGTATGATTCTTCGGCTAGCAGTTGTGGAAAAGACATAACGAGAAAGACTACATGTCGCCTATGTGACGTCACCCCATAAAGTTGACTTACCCGTGGTTTTCACCAACCTCAACGATTTTGTCCTCTCCCTGAAAGAAGGCGGTGAAGTGCACCAAAGACACAGCCATGTTTAGCGGGATCCGTGAGATAGTGTCCGTGCGCGAGTGGTGGTGACGTTTCAAACGCGTCGAAAGCAGCGAAGAGTTGTAGTCCACAAAGTGCTCTGACACAAAGTCTAGCAAAAAAAAAAGATTTAAATATTTAAGAAAAATTTTACTTGGATTTGTCACATGACATACATGACTTGTATTTGTCACATGACTTGTATTTGTCACATGATTTCTTGGGTGTGCCTGATTAAGGTGATCACCTGTGTCTATTTAAAGTTGTCTTCATTACTACATTTATATTGAGCCTGATGAAGACCTGAGGGTCGAAACGTTGCTAAAATAAACTCTTTTGGAGCAGTAATTTTCAGTGTGCGGACTTCACACTTCTTTATTTTGCTGATATATATAATAATCTTATTCAGACACCAAGTGTGTATACAAGAGAAATGATTAGAGTGTACAAAATCCCTTGATGCATACAACTGCGTGCTATGTGGTCATGTGCAGCTCGTCAATATGAATAGAAAGAATATAACATACAACTTCCTCCTTCTGTCCCACTCTTCCATTCGCCTAGATTTGGAATTACAACACGTATAATTTAAATGAGCAGATAAAACACAACAGATAGGCCTGCATGTAAATAAATTACGCAACAACTCCTTGGCATTTTCACTTAGCGACAACACCACCACTATGCTACTAGCCTAAACCCTTTACTCCTGTATGAAGACCGCGGGTCTTTTGCCTCTTGGTTGCGTGCGCAA